>NC_087350.1:427445-755029 GCF_030014295.1 Loxodonta africana | reverse complement strand
CCTAGCCCTAGCCCTAAACCTAACCCTAACCCTAAATGTAACACTTACCCAAAACCCTCACCGTAACTGTAAACATAAATCTAACTCTTAACCTAACCCTAAATATAACCCTACCCTAAACCTAACCGAAACACTAACACCTAACTCGAAATCAAATCCTGATCTTTAGCCTAAACCTAACCTTAACCCTAAGCCTAACCCTAACCACTAACCCTAATTCTAATCCTAACCCTAAGCCTGATCCTAAACCGAACCCTAACCCTTACCCTAAACCTGACCCTAACATTAACCGAAACACCTAACCCTAACCCAAACCCTAAACCTAACCCTAACCTTAACCCAAACACCTAACCCTAACGCTAACCCTAACCCTCATCCTTAACATAAATTTCAAGATAAACCTAAGCCTAACCTTAACCCTAAATCTAAACCTAACCCTAAACTATCCCCTAAATATAGCCCTAAACTTAAACCTCATCCTAACCCTAACTACAACCCCGACCTAACCGTAACACTGTAAACCATCAGCTTAAGTGTAAACCTAACACTAACCCTCCCACGAACACCTAACCCTTTCCCTAACCCTAACCCTATCCCTAATCCTAACCTTAACCCTGACCTAAACCTAACACTTACCCTAACGCTAAGCTTAACCTTAACTCCACCCTAAAACTAACAAAAACTCTAAACCTGACCCTACCTCTTACCCTAAACCCTAGTACTAGCTCTAACTCTAAACCTAACCCTAACCTAGCCCTACCCTTTACCGTAAACCTAGCCTTAACCCTAACCTTACCCCTACCCTAACCCTAACCCTAACACTAAACTTAACCCTAACTGTAATCTTAACCCTAACCCTTACCCTGACCCTGACTATTAACTGAAACTTCACCCTAAACCTAACCCAAACTCGAACTCGAACCCTAACTATAACACTTACCCTAAACCCTCACCTTAACTGTAAACCTAACCCTAACCCACACCCTAACCACAACCCTCACCCTAACCCCTAACCGTATCCCCAACCCTAAACCTAATGCTATCCCTAACCCTATCCCTAACCCAAACACGAACATTAAACCTAATCTAACCCTAACTCTAACATTAACCCAACCCTAACCATAAACCTAAAGTTAGCATCCTAAATCTAACCTCTAACACTAACTATAATCCTAACCCTAATTCTAACGCTTATCCTAACCCTCACCCTTAACCTAAACTTCACACTAACCCTAAACCAAAACATAACCCTAACCCTAAACATAACCCCTAACCCTAACCTGAACCCTAGCCTTAAAGCTAACCTGAACACAAACCCAAACTCTAGCCCTAACCATAAAAATAACCCTCACCCTATCCTAAACTTCATCCAAACTCTAACACTACCTTAAACCTAAACCTAACCCAAGCCCTAACCTTAAACCTACCTCTAACCATAGCCCTAGTCCATCTGTAACCCTAAACCTAACCCTTACAATAGCCCTGAAATTAACCCTAAACCTAATCCTAGCCCTAGACCTAATCCTAACCTAACCCTAACTGCACCCTTGACCCTAAAGAGAACACTAACTCTAACCCTAAACCTGGACCTAAACCTAAATCTTCCCCTACACCTAACCCTAAACCTAAAAATAACTCCAACTCTAACCCTAATCATAACACTTATCCTAAACCCACACTTTAACTGTAAAACTAACCGTAACCCTCACCCTAACCCCTAACCGTATCCCCCAAACCTAACCCTAATGCAATCCCTAACCTTAACCCTAAAACTAACCTGAAACCCCTGAGCCCTAACGATAACCCTAACTCTAACACAAACCCTAACCCCTAACACCAAAGCCTAATCCAAACCTTAACCCTAACTTTCACCCTAACTCTAACACTAACCCGAAACCTAATCATAAACCTAAACCAAACCCAACCATGACCAGAACCACAATTCCTAACCGGAACCCTCACCCAAACCCTAACCCTAAACTACACCTCTAACCACTAACACCTTACCATAAACCTAATCCTAACCTTTATCCTAACCCTCACCCTTAACCTAAACTTCACACTAACCCTAAACCAAAGCGTAACCCAAACCCTAAACATAACCCCTAACCCAAAACCGAACCCTAAACCTAACCTTAACACTAAGCTGAACACAAAACCAAACTTTGCCCAAACCATAAAAATAACCCTCACCCTATCCTAAACTTCATCCAAACCCTAATCCTAATCTTAAGTGTAAACCTAAACCTAACCCAAACCCTAAGCTTAAACCTAACTCTAAGTAGAATGCTAGTCCACCTGTAACCCTAAACCTAAGCATTTCAATAGCCCTGAACTTAACCCTAAAACTAATCCTAATCCTAACCCTAGACCGAATCCTAAACCTAACTCTAACCTTGACCCTAAATAGAACACTACCTCTCACCCTGAACCTGAAAGTAAACCTAAATCTTACCCTACATCTAAACCTAACCCTAAACCTAACCGTAACTCTAACTCTAACCCTAATCATAAGACTTGCCCTAAACCCTCACCTTAACTGTAAAACTAACCGTAACCCTCACCAGAACCCCTAAACGTATCCCTCAACACTAACCCTAATGCTAGCCCTAACACTAACCTGAAACCCTAAGCCCTAACGATAACCCTAACCCAAACCAAACCCCTAACACCAAAGCCTAACCCAAACCTTAAACCAAACACTCACCCTAAATCTAACACTAACCCGAAACCTAATCATAAACCTAACCCTAACCCTAAACCAAACCTAACCATGACCAGAACCAAAATGCCTAACCAGAACCCTCACCGAAACCCTAACCATAAACTACACCTCTAACCCCTAACACCTTATCCTAACCATAATCCTAAGCCTGCTCAACCCTGACGCTAAAACTAACCTTCAACCCAACCACAACGCCTAAAACAAACCGTAACCCTAACCATAACCGTAACACTAAACTTAACCTTAACCTAAAATCTAACCCTAACCCAGAACTAAACATAACCCATAAACTTAACCCTAACCCTAAACGTAACCTTAACAATAACCTGAAAACTTACCCAAACCTTTAGCCATAACCCTCACCCTAACCCACACCCTATCTTAAACTTCACCCTATCCCTAACCTAAAGCTAACCCTAACTTTAACCCTAACCCTACCCCTAAACCTAACACTAACCTTAACCTTGGCCCACCAGTCACCCTACACCTAACCCTTACGATAACTCTGACCCTAAACATCACCCTAAACCTAATCCTAATCCTAACCCTACCCTAACTCTAACCTAACCTTAACCTTAACTTTAACCCTACCATAAAATTAAACCTAACCCTAAACCCTAATCCTAACTCTAACCCTAACCCTAACCGTAACACATACCCAAAACCTTCACCTTAACTGTAAACGTAACTCTAATTCTTACCCTAACCCTAAATAAAACCCTACCCTAAACCTAACCAAAACACCCCTAACCCTAACTCTAACCCTAATCCTTAGCCCAGACCTAACCATAACCCTAAACCTACCCTAACTTTATTCAAACCCTAACCTTAAACAAAACTAAAACAAACCCTAAACCTATCCCTAACCCTACCCCTGACACTAATCTGAACAATAACCCCTAGCCCTAACCCTAACCCGCACGCTTAACGTCAACTTCACCCTAACCCTATCCTAAAACTAAACATAACACTAAATCTCCCCAACCATGAACCTAACCCAATCCTAAGTATAAAACTAACCCTAAACTTAACCCTAACCCTGACCCTGACCCTGACTCTAACCTTAATCCTAACCATAAAAATTACCCTACACACTCAGCTTAAATGGAAACCTACCACTAACCCACACCCTAACATCTAAACCTAAACCCAACCCTTAACCTAACCCTATCTCTAACCTTATCCTAGACCTACACCTAAACATGACTTAATCCTAACACTTACCCTAAACCTGACCCTAAACCTAACCTTAACCTTAAACCTAATCCTAACCTGAACCCTAACCCCTACCCCAAACCCTAAGCTCAACCCTCACCCTTAAATTAAACTTCACCCTATCCCGAACTCCAACTTTAAACCAAAACCTAATCCTAACTCTAAACCTAACCCTAAACCTGACTCTAACATTAACCCAAACACCTAACCCTAACAGTAAGCCTAACCCTAACCCTAACCCTAACCTGACCCTAACCTTAACCCAAACACCTAACCCTAACACTAAACCTAACCCTAACCCTCATCCTTAACCTAAACTTCACCCTAACCCTGACCCTGAAACTAAACATAACACTAAATCTCCCCCTAACCCTGACCGTAACCCAAATCCTAACCATAAACCTAACCCTAACCCGAACCTTAACCCTAACCCTGACACTAACTCTAACCCTAATCCAACCCTAAAACTTACCCTACAAACTCAACTTAAATGGAAACCTAGCACTAACCCTCACCCTAACATCTAAACCTAACCCCAACCCTTAACCTGACCCTATCTCTAACCTTAACCGTGCCCTAGCCTAACCATGATTTAACCCTAACACTTACCCTAAACCTAATCTTAAACCTAAACCTAAAACTAACCTTAACCCTAACCCTAACCCCTAACCCTAAGCTCAACCCTCACTCTTAACTTAAATTTCACCCAAACACTAACCCTAAAACGAACCCAACACTAACCCTAAACGCAAACATAAACCTGACCCTAACGTTAACCCAAACACCTAACCCGAACCCTAACGCTAACCCGAACTCTAAACCGAACCCTAAACTGACCCTAACCTTAACCCAAACACCTAACCCTAACACTAACCCTAAACATAACTCTCATCCTTAACCTAAACTTCACCCTAAACCTAAGCCTAAGCCTAACCCTAAAACTAAACCTAACCCTAAACTATCACCTAACTCTAGCCCGAACGCTAAACCTAACAATGACCCTAACCATAACACCCTAAAGCATCAGCTTCACTGTAAACCTAACACTTACCCTCAGACGAACCCCTAACCCTTTCACAAACCCTAACCCGATCCCTAATCCTAAACCTAACGCTGACGTAAACCTAACCCTTCCCCAAACCTAAACTTAAACCTAACCTTAACTCTACCTATACCTAAACCAAACAATAACTCGAATCCTGACCCTAACCCTAACCCTAAACTCAGCACTAAGTATAATTCTAAACCTAACCCTAACCCTAACCCAGCCCAACCCTTTACCGTAAACCTAGTCTTAACCGTAACCTTACCTACCCTAAACCTAACACTAATGCTAACCTTAACCCTAACTCTAACATTAACCCTAACTTTTAGCGTAACCCTCACTATTAACTGAAACTTCACCCGAACCCTAACCCTAACTCTAACCATAACCATAACACTTACCCTGAACACTCACCTTAACTGTAAAACTAACCATAACCCTCAACCTAACCCCTAACTGTACCCCGAACCCTAACCCTAAAGCTATCCCTAAGCCTAACCCTAACACTCACCTGAACCTTTAAGCCCTAAGGATAACCCGAACCTGAAATCAAACCCTAACGCATAACACCAAAGCATAACCCAAACCTTAACCCTAACTCTCACCCTAACTCTAACACTAACCCGAAACCGAATCATAAATCTAACCCTAACCCTAAACCAAACCTAACCATGACCAGAACCACAATGCCTAACCAAAACCCTCACCCAAACCCTAACCCTAAACTACACCTCTAACTCCTAACACATTACCATAACCATAATCCTAACCCTAACCAAACCTAACCCTAAACCTAACCCTCATCCCAACCACAACGCCTGACACAAACCATAACCCTAACCCTAACAGTAACACTGTAAATAACCCTAACCTAATATCTAAACCTGACCCTAAAACTAAACAGAACCCGTAAACTTAACCCTAACCCTAAACATAACCTTAACAATAACCTGAAAACTAACGCAAACCTTAGCCATAACCCTAAACCTAACCCGCACCCTATCTTAAACTTCACCCTATCTCTATCCTAAAGCTAACCCTAACTTTAACCCTAAACCTAACCCTAACCTTAACCTTGGCCAACCTGTAACCCTCATCCAAACCCTTACAATAACTCTGACCCTATCCTTCGCCCTAAACCTAATGCTAATCCTAACCCTAACCTAACCTTACCCTAACCTAACCTTAACCCTACCATAATCTTAAACCAAACCCTAACTCCTAACCCTAACTCTAACCCTAACCCTAGCACTAAGCCTAATCCTAACACTTACCCAAAACCCTCATCTTAAGTGTAAACGTAACTCTAACTCTTACCCTAACCCTAATCTTAACCCTAAATATAACTCTACCGTAAACCAAACTGAAACACGAACCCCTAACCCTAACTCTAACCCTAATCCTTAGCCTAAGCCTACCCTTAAACGTAAACCTAACCCTAACCCTAAACCGAACCCTCACTCTTAACCAAAATTCACCCTAACCATGACCCTAAACCTCCCCTAACTTCATTCAAACCCTAACCTTAACCAAAAATAAAACTAAACTTAAACCTAACCCTAAATGTAAACCTAACCCTAACCCGGACCATAACCTGAACCCTAACCCCTAACCCTAACCCTCACGCTTAACATAAACTTCACCCTAACTCTAACCCTAAAACTAAATATAACACTAAATCTCCGCCTAACCCTGACCCTAACCCTAATCCTAACCATAAACCTAACCCAAACCTGAACCTAACTCTAACCCTAACCCTAATCCTAACCCTAAAACTTACCCTACACACTCAGCTTAAATGGAAACCTAGAACTAACCCTCACCCTAACATCTAAACCTAACCCCAACCCTTAACCTAACCCTATCTCTAACCTTAACCTAGCCCTAAACCTAACAATGACTTAACCCTAACATGTACTCTAAACCTAAGCATAAACCTAAACTTAACCCTAAACCTAATCCTAACCTTAACCCTAACCCTAACACCTAACGCTAACGTGAGCTCAACACTCGCCCTTAACTTTAAATGCACCCTAACACTAACCCTAAACTGAACCCTAACCCTAACCCTAAACCTAAGCCTAAACCTGACCCTAGCATTAACCCAAACACGTAAACCTGACCCTAATACTAACCCTAAATCTAACCCTAACCTTAACGCAAACACGTAACGCTAACACTAGTCCTAACCCTCATCCTTAACGTATGCTTCACCCTAAACGTAAGCCTAAGCCTAACCTGAAACTAAACCTAACCCTAAACTATCCCCTCAGTCTAGCCCTAACCCTAAACCTAACCCTAACCCTAACTCTAACCATACCCCTAACCATAACACTCTAAAACATCAGCTAAACTGTAAACCTAACACTAACCATCACATGAATCGCTAACCCTTTCCCTAATCCTACCCCTATCCCTAATCCTAACCTTAACCTTGACCTAATCCTAACCCTTACCCTAACCCTAAACTTAACACTAACCTTAACTCGAACTTAACCCTAACCCTCACAATAACTCTAAACCTGACCCTAACCCTAAGCCTAAACCCTAGCACTAACTCTAACTCTAAACCTAACCCTAATCCTAACCTAGCCCTACCCTTTACC
This sequence comes from Loxodonta africana, assembly GCF_030014295.1. Taxonomy (NCBI): domain Eukaryota; kingdom Metazoa; phylum Chordata; class Mammalia; order Proboscidea; family Elephantidae; genus Loxodonta; species Loxodonta africana. Next base: position 747,438 of record NC_087350.1, on the reverse strand, counting down.
ATAAACCTAGCCTAAACCCTAACCTTACCCCTACCTTCAACCTAACCCTGACACTAACCTTAAGCATAACTCTAACCTTAACCCTAACCCTGACTATTAACTGAAACTTCACCCTAACCATAAGCCTAACTCTAACTCTAACCCTAACCATAACAATTACCCTAAACCTTCACCTTCAAAGTAAACCTAAACCTAACCCTTAACCGTATCCCCAACCCTAAACCTAATGCTATCTATCCCTCACATTATCCCTAACCCTAACCCGAAGACGAACAGTAACCCTAATCTAACGCTAACCCTAACATTAACCCTAAACTTAACCCTTCCCTAACCATAAACCTAACCCTAACACCCTAAACCTAAACTCTAACACTAACTAGAATCCAAACCCTAATGCAAACCCTTATCCTAACCCTCACCCTTAACCTAAACTTCACACTAACCCTAAACCTAAACCTAATCTGAACATAACCACTAACCCTAACCTGAACCCTAAACCTAACCTTAGCACTAACATGAACACAAACCCAAAGTCTAGCCCTAACCCTAAAAATAACCCTCACCCTATCCTAAACTTCATCCAAACCCTAACGCTAACCTTAGTCCTAAACCTAAACCTAAACCTAACCCAACCCCTAACATTAAATCTAACTCTAACCATAATGCTAGTCCACCTGTAACCCTAAACCTAACCCTTAAAATACCCCTCAACCTAACCCTAAACCTAATCCTAACCCTAGACCTAATCCTAACCCTAACCCGAACTCTAACCTTGACCCTAAATAGAACACTAACTCTACCCCTAAACCTGAAACTAAAGCTAAATCTTACCCTACACCTAACCCTAAACGTAAACCTACCCCTAACTCTATGTCTAACGATAATCGGGACACTTATCCTAAACCCTCGCCTTAAATGTAAAACTAACCGTAACACTCACTCTAACCCCTAACGGTATCCCACAACCCTTACCCTAATGCTATCCCTAACCCTAACACTAACCTGAACACCTAAGCCCTAATGATAACCCTAACCCTAACCCCAAACCTAACCCATAACACCAAAACCTAACCCTAACCTTAAAGGTAGCTCTCACCCGAACTCTAACTCTAACACTAACCCGAAACCTAATCATGAACCTAACCCTAACCCTAAACCAATCCTAACCATGACCAGAACCACAATGCCTAACCGGAACCCTCACCCAAACCCTAACCCTAAACTACACCTCTAACACCTAACACCTTACCGTAACCATAATCCTAACCCTACCCAACCCTAACCCTAAACCTAAACCTCACCCCAACCACAACGCCTAACACAAAACGTAACCCTAACCCTAACTGTAACACTAAACTTAACCCTAACCTTAAACATAACCCTAACCCTAAAACTAAACAGAACCCGTAAACTTAACCCTAACACGAAACACAACCTTAACACTAACCTGAAAACTAACCCAAACCTTAGCCATAACCTTAACCCTAACCCTCACCCTAACTTAAACTTCACCCTATCCCTAACCTAAAGCTCACCCTAATTCTAATTATGTTTAGTTTTAGGGCTAGGGTTAGGGTGAAGTTTATGTTAACCTAATTCTAAACCTATCCCTATCCCTACCCCTAAACCTAACCCTAACCTTAACCTTGGCCCACCTGTAACCCTAAAACTAACCCTTACAATAACTCGGACCCTAACCCTCACCCTAAACCTAATCCTAATCCTAACCCTGACCATAACCCTAACCTAACCTTAACCCTAACTTTAACCCTACGATAAACTCAAACCTAACCCTAACCCCGAACAATAACTCTAACCAAAATTTCACCCTACCCATAACCCTAAACCTACCCTAACTTCATTCAAATCCTAACCCTAACCAAAACTAAAGCTAACCCTAAACCTAACGCAAACCCTAACCCTGACCCTAACCTGAACCCTTACCCCTAACCCTAACCCTAACCCTCACGCTTAACATAAACTTCACCCTAACCCTAGCCCTAAAACTAAACATAATACTAAATCTCCCCAACCCTGACCCTAACCCTAATCCTAACCATATACCTAACCCTAACCTTAAACATAATCCTAACCCTGACCCTAAATCTATCTCTAACCCTAATCCTAACCCTAAAACTTACCCTACACACTCAGCTTAAATGGAAACCTAGCACTAACCCTCACACTAACATCTAAACCTAAACCCTACCCTTAACCTAATCTTATCTCTAACCTTTACCTAGCCCTAAACCTAACCATGACTTAACCGTAACACTTACCCTAACCCTAAAACTAATCTTAACCCTAATCCTAATCCTAACCTTAACCCTAACCCTAACCCCTAACACTAACCCTAAGCTCAACCCTCACACTTAACTTAAACTGCACCCTGACCCTAACCTTAAACTAAACCCTAACCCTAAAGCTAACCCTAACATTAACCCAAACACCAAAACCTAACCCTGACACTAACACTAACCCTAAACTTAACCCTAACCTGATCCTAACCTTAACCCAAACACCTAACTCTAATATTTACCCTAACGCTAATCTTAACTTAACTTTCACCCTATACATCTATTAACCCTAAAATTAACCCTAAAATTAAACCTAACCCTAAATATCCCCTCAGTCTAGCCCTAACCCTAACTCTAACTCTAACCCTGACCCTAACCGTAACACTGTAAAACATCAGCTTAACTGTAAATCTAACACTAACCCTCACACGAACCCTAACCCTTTCCCTAAACCTAACCCTATCCCTAACCCTAACCCTAACCCTGACCTAAACATAACCCTTACCCTAACCCTAAACTTAACCCTAACCTTAACTCTACCCTAACCCTAACACTAACAAAAACTCTAAACCTGACCCGAACCCTACCCCTAAACCCTAGCACTAACTCTAACTCTACACCTAATCCTAACCCTAACCTAGACGTACCCTTGACCGTAAACCTAGCCTTAACCCTAACCTTACCCCTATCCTATCCCTAACCCTAAACCTAACCCTAACACTAATCTTAATCCTAACTCTAACCTTAACCCTAACCCTTACCTAACCCTCACTATTAACTGAAAATTCACCCTAACCCTAACCCTAACTCTAACTCTAACCCTAACCATAACACTTACCCTAAACCCTCACCTTAACTGTAAACCTAACACTAAACCTCACCCGAACCCCTAACCGAATCCCCAACCCTAAACCTGCCGCTATCCCTAAACTTATCCCTAACCCTAACCCAAACACGAACAGTAACACTAATCTAATACTAACCGTTACATTAACCCTAAACTTAACCCTACCCTAACCATAAACCTAACCCTAACACCCTAAACGTAAACTCTAACACTAAGTATAATCCTCACCGTAATCCTAACCCTTACCTTGACCCTCACTATGAACCTAAACATCACTCTAACCCTGAACCTAAACCTAACACTAACCCTAAACGTAACTCCTAACACTAACCCGAACCCTAAAACTAACCTTAACACTAACCTGAACACAAAATCAAACTTCAGCCCTAATCATAAGAATAACCCTCACCCCGTCCTAAGGTTCATCCAACACTAACCCTAACCTTCACCCTAAACCTAAACCTAACCCAAACCCTAACCTTAAACCAAACTCTAACCATAACACTACTCCACCTGTAACCCTAAAACTAAGCCTTACATTAGCCCTGAACCTAACCCTAGACCTAACCCTAATCCTAACCCTAACCCTAACTCTAAGCTTGATCCTAAATAGAACACTAACTCTAATTCTAAACCTGAACCTAAACCGAAATCTTACCCTACACCTAACCCTAACCCTGAACCTAACCCTAACTCTAACCCTAAGAATAACACTTACCCTAAACCCTCACCTTAACTGTAAAACTAACCGCAACCCTCACCCTAACCCCTAACCGTATCCCCCAACCCTAACCCTAATGCTATTCCTAACCCTAACACTAACCTGAACCCCTAAGCCCTAACGATAACCCTAACCCCTAACCCAAACCCTAACCCCTAACACCAAAGCCTAACCCAAACCTTAACCCTAAGTCTCACCCTAACTCTAACTCTAACATTAACCTGAAACCTAATAATAAACCTAACCCTAACCCTAAACCAAACCTAACCATGACCAGAACCACAATGACTAACCGGAACCCTCACCCAAACCCTAACCCTAAACTAAAACTCTAACCCTTAACACCTTACCATAACCAGAATCCTAACCCTACCCAACCCGAACCCTAAACCTAACCCTCACCCAAACGACAAAGACTAGCACAAACCGTGACCCTAATCCTAACCATAACACTAAACTTAACCCTAACCTAAAATTTAACCCTAACCCTAAAACTAAAAAGAACCCGTAAACTTAACCCTAACCCTAAACATAACCTTAACACTAACCTGAAACCAAACTCAAACCTTAACCATAACCCTAAAACTAACCCTCAGCCTATCTTAAACTTCACCCTATCCCTAAGCTAAAGCTCACCCTAACTTTAACCCTAACCCTACCCCTAAATCAAACCCTAAACTTAACCTTGGCCCACCTGTAGTACCCTAAACCTAACCCTTACAATAACTCTGACCCTAACCCTCACCCTTACCCTAACCCTAACTGTAACCCTCACCCTTAACCTAAACTTCACACTAACCCTAAATCTAAACATAACCCTACCCCCAAACATAACCCCTAACCCTAATCCAAACGCTAAACCTAACCTTAACACTAACCTGAACACGAACCCAAACTCTAGACCTAACCTTAAAAATAACACTCACCATATCGTAAACTTCATCCAAACCCTAACCCTAAATCTAAACCTAACCCAAACCCTAAACTTAAACTTTAATCATAACGCTAGTCCACCTGTAACCCTAAACCTAACCCTTACAATAGCCCTGAACCTAACAATAACCCTTACCCAAAACCCTAACCCAAATCCTAAACCGAAGCCTAACGTGAACCCAAACCCGAACCCTAAACACAAACCATATCACTAGCCCTAGCCCTAGGCCCTAGCCCAAGTCCTAGCCCTAGCCCTAGCCCTAACCCTAACACTAACTCGAACCCTAAAACCTAACCCTAAACATTAACCCTAACCCTGAACACTAACCCTAACACTAACCGCTAACCCTAAACCCAAACCCTAACCCTGAACACTAACCCTAACACTAACTGCTAACCCTAAACCCTAACCCTAACCCTAAACCCTAACACTAACCCTAACACTAACCATGAACCCTAACCCTAAACTCTAACCATCAGCCTAACCCAAAACCCTAACCCTAACCCTAAACTCTAGCCCTAAAACCCTAGCCCTAGACCTAGCCCTAACACCAAGCCCTAGCCCTAGCCCTAACCCTAACCCTAACCTCTAACCTCTAAAACTAACCCTAGCCCTAACCCTAAACCCTAAATCCTAACCCTAAACCCAAACCCTAAACCTAACCCTGACTCTAACCCCTAACCCTGACCCAGACCCTGACCCTAAACCGTGACAATGACCCTAAACCCTGACCATGACCCTAACCCTGACCGTGACCCTAACCCTGACCCTAAACTCTGACCCTGACACTAAACACTGACTCTGACCCTGACCCTAAACTCTATCACTAAACACTAAACCCTAACCCCTAGCCCTAACACATAGCCCTAACCTTACCCCAACCCTAATCCTAAACCCTAAACCCTAACCATAAAAACAAACCCTAAACCTAACCCTGACCCTAACCCCTAACCCTGACCCTGACCCTGACCCTAAACCCTGACCATAAACCCTGACCCTGACACTAAAAACTGACCCTGACCCTAAACTCGAACACTAAACCCTAAAACCTAACCTTAACCCCTAAACCCGATCCCGAACCATAACCCTAACACTAAACTAAACCCTAAACCCTAACCTGTGTAGGGAGTGAGGAGGTGGGAGGGACTAGGCTGGGCACTGTGAAGGGAGTCAGGAGGTGGGAGAGACCATGCAGGGCCCTGTATAGAGAGTGAGAGACCAGGCAGGGCACTGTATAGGGAGTAAGATGGTGGGACAAAAGAGACAGAAACCTGTGTAGGGAGTGAAGAGCTGAGAGACCAGACAGAGACCTTTGTAGGGAGTGAGGAGGTGGGTGAGACCAGGCAGGGCCCTGAGTAGGGAGAGAGGAGATGGAAGAGACCAGGCAGGGACAGGTGTAGGAAGTGAGGAGGTGGGAGGGACCAGGAAGGGCCCTGTGTAAGGAGTGAGGATGTGGAAGAGAACAGGCAGAGAACTCTGTAGGGAGTAAGGAGGTGGGACAGACCAGGCAGAGACCTTTACAGGGATGGAGGAGGTGGGAGAGAAAAGGCGGGGCCCTGAGTAGGGAGTGAGGGGCTGGGAGCAACCAGGCACGGCCATGTCTAGGGAGTGAGGAGGTGGGAGAGGTCAGGCAGGGACCTGAGTAGGGAGTTAGGCCTTAGGAGAGACCAGGCAGAGACCTGCATAGGGAGTGAGGAGGTGAGAGAGACCAGGTAGGATGCTGTGTAAAGAGTGAGAATGTAGGAGAGACCAGGCAGGGCCCTGTGTAAGGAGTGATGAGGTGGGAGAGACGAAGCAGGGACCTGTGTAGGGAGTGAGGAAGTGGGAGAGGCCAGGCAGAGACCTGTGTAGGGAGTGAGGAGGTGGGAGAGAATAGGCAGAAACCTGTGTAGGGATTGAGAAGATGGTAGAGAGCAGGCAGGGCCCTGTGTAGGGAGTGAAGAGGTGGGAGAACCATTCAGAGACCTGCATAGGGAGTGAGGAGATGGGAGAGACCAGGAAGGGCCCTCTGTAGGGAGTGAGTTGGCCAGAGATCAGGCATGTCCCTGTATGGAGTAAGGATATGGGAGGGACCAGGCAGGGCCCTGTGCAGGGAGTTAGGAGGTGGGAGAGAACAGGCAGAGAAGAGTGTAGGGAGTGAGGAGGTGGGACAGACCAGGCAGGGCTCTGTGCATAGAGAAGATGGGAGACACCAGACAGGGCCCTGTGTAGGGAGTGAAGAAGAGGGAGACCCAGGCAGAGTCCTGCTTAGGGAGTGAGGAGATGGGAGAGACCAGGCAGAGCCAAGTATAGGGAGTGAGGATATGGGAGAGACCAGGCAGGCCCGGTGTAAGGAGTGATGAGGTGGGAGAGACCAAGCAGGACCCTGTGCAGGGTGTGAGGGGGAGAGAGCATCCAGGCAGGGCCCTGTGTAGGGAGTGAGGTGTTGGGAGAGACCACACAGGTCCTGTGTAGGGAGTGAGAATGTGCCAGAGATCAGGCAGGGCCCTGTGTAGAGAGTGAGGAGGTGGGAGAATCCAGGCAGACACCTGTGTAGGGAGTGAGGAGCTGGAAGAGACCAGGCAGGGACCTGTGTAGGTCCTGAGGAGGTAGGAGAGGCCAGGCAGCGTCCTGTGTAGGGAGTGAGAAGGTGGGAGAGACCAGGCAGGGCCCTATGTTGGGAGTGAGGATGCAGGAGAGAAGAGGCAGAGATGTGGGAGAGACCAGGCAAAGACCTGTGAAGGGACTGAGGAGGTAGGAGAGACCTGGCAGGGCCCAGTGTAGGGAGTGAGTATCTTGGAGAGAAGAGGCAGAGACCTGTGTAGGGATTGAGAAGAAGGAGAGACCAGGCCGGGCCCTGTGTAGGGAGTGAGGAGGTGGGAGAGGCCAGGCAGAGCCCTGTGTAGGGAGTGAGGTGTTAGGAGAGACCAGGCAGGGCCCTGTGTAGGGAGTGATGAGGTGAGAGAGACCAGGTAGGACCCTGTGTACAGAGTGAGGATGTGGAAGAGAACAGACAAGGCTGTGTGTAGGAAGTAAGGTGGTGGAGATACCAGTCAGGGACCTGTGTAGGGATTGAGGAAGTGGGAGAGACCAGGCAGGACCCTGTGTAGGGAGTGAGGAGGTGGGAGAGACCATCAGGGCCCTGTGTAGGGAGTGAGGAGGTGATAGAGAACAGATAAGGCCCTGCATACACAGTGAGGAGTTGGGAGAGACCACCCAGATACCTGAGTAGGGAGTCAGGATGTGGGAGAGATCAGGCAGAGCCCTGTGTAGGAAGTGAGGTGTTAGGAGAGACCAGGCAGGGCCCTGTGTAGGGAGTGAGGAGGTGGGAGAGACCAGGTAGGACCCTGTGTACAGAGTGAGGATGTGGGAGAGACCAGGCAGGTCCGTGTGTAGGGAGTAAGGAGGTGGAGATGCCAGGCAGGGCCCTGTGTAGGGAGTGAGGATGTAGGAGAGATCATCAGGGCCCTGTGCAGGGAGTGAGCAGATGGGATACACCAGGCAGGGCCCTGTATAGGGAGTGAGGAGATGGGAGAGAACAAGCACAGCCCTGTGTAGGGAGTGAGAAGAAGGGAGATAACAGCCAGAAACACAGTGCAGGGACTGAGGAGGTGGGAGAGGCCAGGCATGGCCCTGTGTAGGGAGTGAGGAGGTGGGAGAGACCAGGCAGGGCCCTGTGGAGGGAGTAAGGAGGTGGAGAGACCAGGCAGTGGCTTGTTTAGGGAGTGAGCAGGTGCGAGAGAACATCAGGGCCCTGTGTAGGGAGTGAGGAGGAGGGAGAAAACAGGCTAACACCTGTGTATGTAGTAAGGAGGTGGGAAAGACCACCCAGAGACCTGTGTAGGGATTGAGGAATGGGAGGGAACAGGCAGAGAACTGTGTAGGGAGTGAGGAGGTAGGAGAGACCAGGCAAGGCCCTGTGTAGGGAGCGAAGAGGTGGAGAACCAGGCAGAGTCCTGCATAGGGAGTGAGAAGGCGAGAGAGGACAGGCAGAGCCCTGCGTAGGGAGTGAGGAGGTGGGATTGACTAGGCAGGACCCTGGGTAGGGTGTGAGGAGGTGGGAGATTCCAGGCAGGGCCCTTTGTAGGGAGTGAGGTGTTGGGAGAGACCAGGCAGAGTCCTGTGTAGGGAGTGAGGATTTGGGAGAGATCAGGCAGGGCCCTGTGTATGGCCTGAGGAGGTTAGAAATACCAGGCAGGGCCCTGAGTAGGGAGTGAGGAAGTGGGAGAGGAGAGGCAGGGCCCTGTCTAGGGATTGAAGAGGTGGGAGAGAACAGGCAGAGACCCTTGTAGGGAATGGGGAGGTGGGAGAACCATGCAGAGACCTGTGTAGGGATGGAGAAGGTGGGAGGGACCAGTTAGGGCCCTGTGTGTGCAGTCAGGATGTGAGAGAGAGGAGGCAGGGCCCTGTGTGAATTGAGGATGGGGGAGAGGCCAGGCAGGGCCCTGTTTAGGGAGTGAGGAGGTGGGAGAGATCATCAGGGCCCTGTAAAGGGAGTGAGGAGGTGAGAGAGGCCAGTCAGGGACCTGTGTAGGGAGTTAGGCGTTAGGAGAGACCAGGCAGGGCCCTGTGTAGGGAGTGAGGAGGTGGGAGAGACCAGGCAGAGACCTGCATAGGGAGTGAGGAGGTGAGAGAGACCAGGTAGGATGCTGTATAAAGAGTGAGGATGTAGGAGAGACTAGCCAGAGCCCTGTGTAGGGAGTAAGGAGGTGGAGAGACCAGGCAGGGTCCTGTTTAGAGAGTGAGGAGGTGGGAGAGATCATCAGGGCCCTGTAAAGGGAATGAGGAGGTGGGAGAGACCACCCAGATACCTGTGTAGGGACTGAGGAGGTGGGAGAGAAAAGACAGAGCCCTGTGTAGGGAGTGAGGAGGTGGGAGATACCAGGCAGGGCCCTGTGTAGGGAGTGAGGAGGTGGCAGGGAGCAGTCAGAGACCTGTGTAGGGAGTGAGGAGGTGGCAGAGACCAGGCAGGGCCCTGTCTAGGGAGTGAGGAGTTGGAAGAGACCAGGCAGAGACCTGTGTACTGAGTCAGGAGGTGGGAAAGAACAGGCAGGACTGTGTTTAGCAAGTGAGGGGGTGAGAGAGAATAGGCAGAAACTTGTGTAGGGAGTGAGAAGATGGAAGACAGCAGGCAGGGCCCTGTGTAGGGAGTGAAGAGGTGGGAGAAACATTCAGAGACCTGAATAGGGAGTGAGGAGTTGGGAGAGACCAGGCAGGGCTCTGTGCAGGGAGTGAGGAGGCCAGAGATCAGGCAAGTCCCTTTGTATGGAGTAAGGATGTGGGAGAGACCAGGCAGGGCCCTGTGCAGGGAGTGAGGAGGTAGGAGAGATCAGGCAGGGACTGGTGTAGGGAGTGAGGAGGTGGGAGAGACCAGGCAGGGCTCCGTGTAGGAAGTGAGGAAGTGGGAAAGAACAGGCAGAAAGCTGTGTATGGAGTGAGAAGATGGGAGACACTAGCCAGGGCCCTGTGTAGGGAGTGAAGAGGTGGGAGAACAAGGCAGAGTCCTGCATAGAGAGTGAGGAGGTGGGAGAGGACAGGCAGAGCCCTGCTTAGGGAGTGAGGATGTGGGAGAGACAAAGCAGGGCTCTTTGTAAAGAGTGATGAGGTGGGAGAGACTAGGCAGGACCCTGCTAGGGTTTATTGATATTGTAAGGGTTAGGTTTAGGGTTAGGGTAGGGGTAAGTTAGGGTTAAGGCTAGCTTTACTGTAAAGGGTGGGGCCAGGTTAGGGTTAGGGTTAGGGTTAGGTTTAGAGTTCGAGTTAGATCTAGGGTTTAGGGTTAGGGTTAGGGTCCGGTTTAGAGTTATTGTTAGGTTTAGGGTTAGGGTTAGGGTAGAGTTAAGGTTAGGGTTAAGTTTAGGGTTAGGGTAAGGATTAAGTTTAGGTCAGGGTTAGGGTTAGGATGAGTGATAGGGTTAGGGAAAGGGTTAGGGGTTCGTGTGACGGTTAGTGTTACATTTACAGTTAAGCTGATGTTTTAGGGTGTTACTGCCAGGGTTAGGGTTAGAGTTAGGGTTAGGGTTAGGGCGAGAGAGGATAGTTTAGGGTTAGGTGTAATTTTAGGGTTAGGGTTAGGCTTAGGTTTAGGGTGAAGTTTAGGTTAAGGATGAGGGTTAAGATTAGGCTTTGGTGTTTAGGTTAAGGTTAGGGTTACATTTAGGGTTAGGCTTAGTGTTAGGTTTTGCGTTAAGTGTTTGGGTTAATGTTAGGGTCAGGTTTAAGGTTAGGTTTAGGGTTACGGTTAGTGTTTGGTTTAGGGTTAGGGTTAGGGTGAAGTTTAAGTTAAGGGTGAGTGTTGAGCTTAGGGTTAGTGTTGGGGTTAGGGTTAGGGTTAAGGTTAGAATTAAGTTTAGGGTTAAGGTCAGGTTTAGAGTTAGGGTAAGTGTTAGGGTTAAGTCATAGTTAGGTTTAGGACTAGTTTTTGGTTAGAGATAGGGTTGGGTTCAGGGTTGGGGTTAGGTTTAGATGTTAGGGTGAGGGATAGTGCTAGGTTTCCATTCAAACTGAGTGTGTAGGGTAAGTTTTAGGGTTAAAGTTAGAGTCAGGGTTAGGTTTAAGTTTAGTGTTGGGATTATGTTTATGGTTAGGGTCAGGGTTGGGGAGATTTAGTGTTTAGGGTTACAGTGAATTTATGTTCTGCGAGAGGGTTAGGGTTAGGGGTTTGGGTTCAGGTTAGAGTCAGGGTTAGGGTTAGGTTTAGGGTTAGGGTTAGGTTTAGTGTTAGTGTTAGTTTTGCTTAGGGTTAGGGTTTGAATGAAGTTAGGGTAGGCTTAGCGTTATGCTTAGGGTGAAATTTTGGTTAAGGGTGAGGGTTCGGCTTAGGCTTAGGGTTAGAGTTAGGGTCAGTGGTTAGGGTTAGGTTTAGGGTTAAGGTTAGGTTTAGGCTAAGGATTAGGGTTAGAATTACGGTTAAGGGTTAGCATTTCAGTTAGGTTTAGGTTAGGGTTATAATTAGGGTTAAGTTTAGGGTTAGGGTAAGAGTGAGAGTTATATTTACAGTTAAGATGAGGGTTTTGGGTAAGTGTTACAGTTAAGATTAGGGTTAGGGCTAGGGTTAGGGTTAGAGTTAGGTTTAAGATAACGGTAGGCTTAAAGATAGGGTTAAGGTTAGGTTAGGGTTAGGGTCAGGGTTAGGATTAGAATTAGGTTTAGGGTGAGGATTAGGGTCAGAGTTATTGTAAGGGTTAGGTTTAGGGTTACAGGTGGGCCAAGGTTAAGGTGAGGGTTAGGTTTAGGGGTAGGGTTAGGGTTAAAGTTAGGGCGAGTTTTAGGTTAGGAATAGGGTGAAGTTTAAGACAGGGTGAGGGTTAGGGTTATGGCTAAGGTTTGGGCTTGTTTTCAGGTTAGTGTTAAGGTTATGTTCAGGGTTAGGGTTAAGTTCATGGGTTGTATTTAGTTTTAGGGTTAGGGTTAGATTTAAGGTTAGGGTTAAGTTTAGTGTTACGGTTAGGGTAAGGGTTATGGTTGTGTTAGGCGTTGTGGTTGGGGTGAGGGTTAGGTTTAGGGTTAGGGTTGGGTAGGGTTTGGATTATGGTTATGGTAAGGTGTTAGAGTTAGAGGTGTAGTTTAGGATTAGGTTTTGGGTAAGGGTTCCGGTTAGACCTTGTGGTTCTGGTCATGGTTAGGTTTGGTTTAGGGTTAGGGTTAGGTTCATGATTAGGTTTCGGGTTAGTGTTAGAGTTAGGGTGAGAGTTAGGGTTAAGGTTTTTGCTAGGCTTTCGCTTTGGTGTTAGGGTTTGGGTTAGGGTTAGGGTTATCATTAGGGCTCAGGGGTTTCAGGTTAGTGTTAGGGTTACGGTTAGGGATAGCATTAGGGTTAGCGTTATGGGATACGGTTAGGGGTTAGGGTGAGGGTTACGGTTAGTTTTACAGTTAAGGTGAGGGTTTAGGGTAATTGTTATGATTAGGGTTAGAGTTAGAGTTAGGGTTAGGTTTAGGGTTAGGGTTAGGTGTAGGGTAAGATTTAGGTTTAGGTCCAAGTTGAGGGTTAGACTTAATGTTCTATTTAGGGTCAAGGTTAGAGTTAGGGTTAGGGTTAGGATTAGGTCTAGGTTTAGGATTAGGATTAAGTTTAGGGTTAGGTTCAGGGCTATTGTAAGTGTTTGGTTTAGGGTTACAGATGGACTAGCGTTATTCTTAGAGTTAGGTTTAAGGTTAGGGTTTGGGTTAGCTTTAGGTTTAGGGTTAAGGTTATGGTTAGTGTTTGGATGAAGTTCAGGATAGGGTGAGGGTTATTTTTCTGGTGAGGGCTAGGGTTTGGGTTTGTGTTCAGGTTAGTGTTAAGGATAGGTTTAGGGTTCGGTTAGGGTTAGGCGTTATGTCTAGGGTCAGCGTTAGGTTAGGTTTAGGGTTAGTGTGAAGTTTAGGTTAAGGGTGAGGGTTATGGTAAGGGTTAGGATTATAGACGGTGTTAGATGTTAGGTTTAGGGTGTTAGGGTTAGGTTTATGGTTAGGGTAGATTTAAGTTTAGGTTTAATATTAGGGTTAGGGTTAGATTTGGGTTACTGTTCGTATTAGGGTTAGGGTTAGGGATAAGTTTGGGGATAGCGTTAGGTTTAGGGTTGGGGATACGGTTAAGGATTAGGGTGAGGCTTAGGGTTAGGTTTACAGTTAAGGCGAGGGTTTAGGGTCATTGTTATGGTTAGGGTTAGAGTTAGAGTTAGGCTTAGGGTTAGGGTGAAGTTTCAGTTAATAGTCAGGGTTAGGCTTAAGGTTAGAGTAGGGTTAAGGTTAGTGTTCGGGTTAGGTATAGCGTTAGGGTTTGGGTAGGGGTAAGGTTAGGGTTAAGGCTAGGTTTACGGTAAAGGGTAGGGCTAGCTTAGGGTTAGATTTAGAGTTAGAGTTAGTGCTAGGGTTTAGGATTATGGTTATGGTCAGGTTTAGAGTTATTGTTAGGGTTAGGGTAGAGTTAAGGTTAGGGTTAATTTAGGGTTAGAGAAAGGGTTAGGTTTAGGTCTGGGTTAGGTGTAGGATGCGGGGTAGGGTTAGGGTTAGGGGTTCATGGGAGGGTTAGTGTTAAGTTTCCATTAAGCTGATGTTTTAGGGTGTTACTGTTAGGGCTAGGGTTAGCATTAGGTTTAGGGTCAGGGCTAGAGTTAGGGGATAGTTAAGGGTTAGCTTTACTTTCAGGGTTAGGGTTAGCCTTAGGTTTAGGGTGAAGTTTAGGTTAAGGATGAGGGTTAGGGTTAGGGTTAGGCATTTGGGTTAAGGTTAGGGTTAGGATTAGGCTTAGGATTAGGGTTAGGTGTTTGGGTTAATGTTAGGGTCAGGTTTAGGGTTCGGCTTAGGGTTAGGGCTACAGCTGGGGTAAAGTTTAATTGAAGGGTGAGGGTTGAGCTTAGGGTTAGCGTTAGGGGTTAGGGTTAGAGCTTAGGTTAGGATTAAGTGTAGGGTTAAGGTTAGGTTTAGATTTAGGGTTAGGGTTAGTGTTAGGGTTAAGTCATGTTTAGGTTTAGGGCTAGGTGAAGGTTATAGATAGGGTTAGGTTAAGGGTTGAGGTTAGGTTTAGATGGTAAGATGAGGGTTAGTGCTAGGTTTCCATTTAAGCTGAGTGTGTAGGGTAAGTTTTAGGGTTAGGATTAGGGTTAGAGTTAGAGTTAGGGTCAGGGTTAGTTTTGAGTTTAGAGTTAGGGTTACGTTTATGGTACGGTCAGGGTTAGGGGAGATTTAGTGTTACGTTTAGTTTTAGGGTTAGGGTTACAGAGAAGTTTATGTTAAGCGAGAGGGTTGGGGTTAGGGGTTTGGGTTCAGGTCAGAGTCAGGGTTAGGGTTAGGTTTAGGGTTAGGGTTACGTGTAGTGTTAGTGTTAGTTTTGCTTAGGGTTCGGGTTTGAATGAAGTTAGGGTACGCTTAGCGTTATGCTTAGGGTGAAATTCTGGTTAAGGGTGAGGGTTCGGCTTAGGGTTAGGGTTAGAGTTAGGGTCAGTGGTTAGGGTTAGGTTTAGGGTTAAGGTTAGTTTTAGGCTAAGGATTAGGATTAGAGTTAGGGTTAAGGGTTACTGTTTCAGTTAGGTTTAGGTTAAGGTTATAATTAGGGTTAAGTTTAGGGTTAGGGTAAGAGTTAGAGTTACATTTACAGTTAAGGTGAGGGTTCTGGGTAAGTGTTACCGTTAAGGTTAGGGTTAGGGCTAGGGTTAGGGTTAGAGTTAAGGTTAAGGGTTAGGGTTAGGTTTAAGTTTATGGTAGGCTTAAAGATAGGGTTGAGGTTAGGTTAGGGTTAGGGTCAGGGTTAGAATTAGAATTAGGTTTAGGGCGAGGATTAGGGTCAGAGTTATTGTAAGGGTTAGGTTTCGGGTTACAGGTGGGCCAAGGTTAAGGTGAGGGTTAGGTTTATGGGGAGGGTTAGGGTTAAAGTCAGGGTGAGTTTTAGGTTAGGGATAGGGTAAAGTTTAAGATAGGGTGAGGGTTAGGGTTATGGCTAAGGTTTGGGCTTGTTTTCAGGTTAGTGTTAAGGTTATGTTCAGGGTTAGGGTTACGTTCAGGGGTTGTGTTCAGTTTTAGGGTTAGGGTTAGATTTAAGGTTAGGGTTAAGTTTAGTGTTACGTTTAGGGTTAGGGTCACGGTTGTGTTAGGCTTTGTGGTTGGGGTGAGGGTGAGTTTTAGGGTTAGGGTTGGTTAGGGTTAGGATTATCGTTATGATAAGGCGTTAAGGGTTAGAGGTGTAGTTTAGGGTTAGGGTTTGGGTGAGGGTTCCGGTTAGGCCTTGCGGTTCTGGTCATGGTTAGGTTTGGTTTAGGCTTAGGGTTAGGTTCATGATTCGGTTTCGGGTTAGTGTTAGAGTTAGGGTTAAGGTTTTTGCTAGGCTTTGGTGTTAGGGTTAGGGTTTGTGTTAGGGTTAGGTTTATCATTAGGGCTCAGGGGTTTCAGGTTAATGTTAGGGTTAGGGTTAGGGATAGCATTAGGGTTAGGGTTGTGGGATACGGTTAGGATTTAGGGTGCGGGTTACGGTTAGTTTTCCAGTTAAGGTGAGGGTTTAGGGTAATTGTTAGGATTAGGGTTATAGTCAGAGTTAGGGTTTGGTTTAGGATTAGGGTTAGGTGTAGGGTAAGAATTAGGTTTAGGTCCATGTTGAGGGTTAGACTTAGTGTTCTATTTAGGGTAAAGGTTAGGGGTAGGGTTAGGATTAGGTCTAGGGTTAGGATTAGGATTATTTTAGGGTTAGGTTCAGGGCTATTGTAAGTGTTCAGTTTAGGGTTACAGATGGACTAGCGTTATTCTTAGAGTTAGGTTTGAGGTTAGGGTTTGGGTTAGGTCTAGGTTTAGGGTTAAGGTTATGGTTAGTGTTTGGATGAAGTTCAGGATAGGGTGAGGGTTATTTTTCTGGTGAGGGCTAGGGTTTGGTTTTGTGTTCAGGTTAGTGTTAAGGATAGGTTTAGGGTTCGGTTAGGGTTAGGCGTTATGTCTAGGGTCAGCGTTAGGTTAGGTTTAGGGTTAGTGTGAAGTTTAGGTTAAGGGTAAGGGTTATGATAAGGGTTAGGATTATAGACGGTGTTAGACGTTAGGTTTAGGGTGTTAGGGTTAGGTTTATGGTTAGGGTAGATTTAAGTTTAGGTTTAATATTAGGGTTAGGGTTAGATTTGGGTTACTGTTCGTATTAGGGTTAGGGTTAGGGATAAGTTTGGGGATAGCGTTAGGTTTAGGGTTGGGGATACGGTTAAGGATTAGGGTGAGGCTTAGGGTTAGGTTTACAGTTAAGGCGAGGGTTTAGGGTAATTGTTATGGTTAGGGCTCGAGTTAGATTTAGGCTTAGAGTTAGGGTGATGTTTCAGTTAATAGTCACGTTAGAGTTAAAGTTAGAGTAGGGTCAAGGTTAGTGTTCGGGTTAGGTATAGAGTTAGGGTTCGGGTAGGGGTAAGGTTAGGGTTAAGGCTGGGTTTACGGTAAAGGGCATGGCTAGGTTAGTGTCAGGTTTAGAGTTAGAGTTAGTGCTAGGGTTTGGGGTTATGCTTATGGTCAGGTTTAAGTTATTGTTAGGCTTTGTTAGGGGGTTAGGGTTGTGTTTGTTACGGGGTTACGATTGTATTTTTCGGGGTTTAGAGTTGTGTTTGTTAGGGGCTTAGGGTTATTTATTAGGGGGTTAGGGTTGTTTTCGTGAGGGGGTTAGGGTTGTTTGTTGTTTGGGGGTTAGGTTTGTTGTTAGGGGGTTAGGGTTGTTTGTTGTTCAGGGGAAAGTGTTGTTTGTTGTTAGGGGTTCAGGGTTGTTTGTTGTTAGGGGGTTAGTGTTGTTTGTTGTTAGGGTGTTAGGGTTGTTTGTTGTTAGTGGGTTAGGGTTGTTTGTTGTTAGGCAGTTAGGGTTGTTTTTTGTTAGGGGGTTAGTGTTGTTTGTTAGGGCGTTAGTTTTGTTTGCTGTTAGTGGGTTACGGATGCTTGTTGTTAGGGGGTTAGTGTTGTTTGTTGTTAGGGGGTTAGGATTGCTTGTTGTTAGAGGGTTAGTGTTGTTTGTTGTTAGGGGGTTAGTGTTGTTTGTGGTTAGGGGGTTAGTGTTGTTGGTTGTTAGGGGTCTAGGGTTGTTGTTATGGGGTTAGGGTTGTTTGTTGTTAGGGGGTTACTGTTGGTTGTTAGGGGTTTTGGGTTGTTGGTTTTTGGGAGGGAGGGTTGTTTGTTGTTAGAGTCTTAGGGTTGTTTGTTGTTAGGGGTTTAGTGTTGTTTGTTATTACGGGGCTAGGGTAGTTTCTTGTTAGGGGGTTAGTGTTGTTGGTTGTTAGGGGCTTAGTGTTGTTTGTTTTTAGGGTATTAGGGTTGTTTGTTTTTAGGGGGTTAGTGTTGTTTGTTGTTAGGGGGTGAGTGTTGTTTGTGGATAGGCGGTTAGTGTTGTTTGTGGTTAGGGGGTTAGTGTTGTTGGTTGTTAGGGGGTTAGGTTTGTTTTTTGTTAGGGGGTTAGAGTTGTTTGTTGTTAGGGGGTTAGGGTTGTTTGTTGTTAGGGGGTTAGGTTTGTTTTTTGTTAGGGGGTTAGAGTTGTTTGTTGTTAGGGGGTTAGTGTTGTTGGTTGTTAGGGGGTTAGGTTTGTTTTTTGTTAGGGGGTTAGAGTTGTTTGTTGTTAGGGGGTTAGTGTTGTTTGTTGTTAGGGGGTTAGTGTTGTTTGTTCTTAGTGGTTTAGTGTTGTTTGTTGTTAGGGGGTTAGGTTTGGTTGTTGTTAGGTTGTTAGGGTTGTTTGTTGTTAGGGGTTTAGTGTTGTTTGTTGTTAGGGGGTTTGGGTTGCTTGTTGTTAGGGTGCTAGTGTTTTTTGTTGTTAGGGGGTTGGTGTTTGTTTTAGGGGTTAGGATTGTTTGTTGTTAGGGGGTTAGTGTTGTTTGTTGTTAGGGGTTTAGTGTTGTTTCTTGTTAGGGGGTTAGTGTTGTTTTTTGTTACGGGTTTAGGGTTGTTTCTTGTTGGGGTTTAGTGGTGTTTGTTGTTAGGGTGTTAGTGTTGTTTGTTGTTAGAGGCTTAGTGCTGTTTGTTTTTAGGGGTTCAGTGTTGTTTGCTTTTAGGGTTTTAGGGTTGTTTGTTTTTAAGGATGAGTGTTGTTTGTTGTTAGGGGGTTAGGATTGTTTGTTGTTAGGGGGTTAGTGTTGTTTGTTGTTACGGCGTTACTGTTGGATGTTGTTAGCGGGTTAGTGTTTTTTGTTTATAGTGGGTTAGTGCTGTTTGTTGTTATTGGCCTAGTGTTGTTTGTTTTTAGGGGTTCAGTGTTGTTTGTTTTTAGGGTTATAGGGTTATTTGTTTTTAGGGGGTTAGTGTTGTTTGTTTTTAAGGGGTTAGGATTGTTTGTTGTTAGGGGGTTAGTGTTGGTTGTTTTTAGAGTGTTAGTGTTGTTTGTTCTTAGGGGATGAGTGTTGTTTGTTTTTAGGGGTTTATTGTTTTTTCTTTTTAGGGGGTTAGTGTTGTTTGTTGTTAGGATGTTAGGACTGTTGTTGGGGGTTAGTGTTGTTTGTTGTAAGAGGGATAGTGTTGTTTGTTGTTAGGGGGTTAGTGTTGTTGGTTTTTAGGGGGTTAGGGTTGTTTGTTTTTGGGGGTTAAGGTTGTTTGTTGTTAGTGGGTTAGGGTTGTTTGTTGTTAGGGGATTAGTGTTGTTGTTGTTAGGGGGTTTGTGCTTTTTTTTGTTGGGGGTTAATGTTTCTTGTTAGGGGTCAGCGTTTGTTATTAAGGGTTTTGGGTTTGTTGTTGTTAGGGTGTTAGTGTTGTTTGTTGTTAGGGGGTTGGTGTTGATTGTTCTTAGGGTGTTAGTGTTGTTTGTTGTTACGGGGTTAATGTTTCTTTTTAGGGGTTTAGGGTTGTTTCTTGTTGGGGGATAGTGGTGTTTGCTGTTGAGGGTTTAGGGATGGTTGTTGTTAGGGTTTTAGTGATAGTTGTTGTTAGGAGGTTAGTGTTGTTTATTGTTAGCTGTTTAGGGTTGTTTCTTGTTGGGGTTTTGTGGTTTTTGTTCTTAGGGTATTAGTGTTTGTGGTTAGGGGGTTAGTGTTGCTGGTTGTTAGGGGGTCAGGGTTCTTTGTTGTTAGGGGGTTAGGGTTGTTTGTTGTTAGTGGGTTAGTGTTGTTTGTTGTTAGGGGTTCAGAGCTTTTTGCTGTTAGGGGGTTAGAGTTGTTTGCTGTTAGAGGATTTGGGTTCTTTCTTGTTGGGGGTTAGTGTTGTTTGTTTTTAGGGGATAAGTGTTGGTTGTTGCTAGGGGGTTAGTTTTTTTTGTTTTTACTGGCTTAGTCGTATTGGTGGTTAGGGGGTTAGTGTTGCTGGTTGTTTAGGCGGTTAGGGTTGTTTGTTGTTAGGGGGTTAGTGTTGTTTGTTTTTAGGGGGAAAGTGTTGGTTGTTGTTAGGCGGTTAGGGTTATTGGTTGTTAGGGGGTTAGGGTTGTTTGCTGTTAGGGGGTTAGGGTTGTTTGTTGTTACGGGGTTAGTGTTGTTTGTTATTACGGGGATAGGATTTTTTGTTGTTACGGGGTTAGTGTAGTTTCTTGTTATAGAGTTAGTGTTGTTTGTTGTTAGTGGGTTAGGGTTCTTTGTTGTTTGGTTACGGTTGTTTTTTGTTAGGGGGTTAGGGTTGTTTGTTGTTAGGGGGTTAGTGTTGTTTGTTCTTAGGGCGTTAGTGTTGGTTGTTGTTAGTAGGTTAGTGTTTTTTGTTCTTAGTGGGTTAGTGCTGTTTGGGGTTAGGGAGTTAGTGTTGTTGGTTGTTAGGGGTTAGTGTTGTTTGTTGTTAGGGGTTTAGGTTTGTTTCTTGTTGGGGTTTAGTGTTGTTTGTTGTTAGGGTGTTAGTGTAGTTTGTGGTTAGGGGGTTAGTGTTGTTGGTTGTTAGGGGGTTAGTGTAGTTTGTGGTTAGGGGTTTAGTGTTGTTTGTTGTTCGGTGTTTAGAGTTTTTTGTTCTTAGGGGCTTAGGGTTGTTTGTTGTTAGGGGATTAGGGTTGTTTCCTGTTAGGGGGTTAGTGTTGTTTGTTTTTAGGGTGTAAGTGTTGGTTGCTGTTAGGGGGTTAGTGTTCTTTGTTTTTACTGGGTTATTGCTGTTTGTGGTTAGGAGGTTAGTGTAGTTGGTTGTTAGGGAGTTAGGGTTGTTTGTTGTTAGGGGGTTAGTGTTTGTTGTTACAGTGTTGGTGTTGATAGTTGTTAGGGGGTTCGTTTTGTTTGGTTTTAGAGGTTCAGGGTTGTTGGTTGTTAGTGTGTTAGTGTTGTTTGTTGTTAGGGGCTTAGGGGTGTTTGTTCTTACGGGGTTAGGGTATTTTTGGTTACGAGGTTAGGGTAGTTTCCTGTTAGGGGGTTAGTGTTGTTTGTTTTTAGTGGCTTAGGGTTGTTTGTTGTTAGGGGGTTAGGTTAGTTTGATGTTAGGGGGTTAGTGTTGTTTGTTGTTAGGGGTTAGTGTTGTTTGTTGTTAGGGGCTTAGGGTGGTTTGTTGTTAGGGGTTTAGTGTTCTTTCTTGTTAGGGGGTTAGTGTTGGTTCTTGCTAAGGGGTTAGTGTTGTTTGTTGTTACGGGGAAAGTGTTGGTTGTTGTTAGGGGGTTAGTGTTTTTTGTTTTGATTGGGTTAGTGCTGTTTGTGGTTAGGGGGTTAGTGTTGTTGGTTTTTAGCGTGTTAGGGTTGTTTGTTGTTAGTGCATTAGGGTTTTTTGTTGTTAGGGGTTAGTGTTGTTTGTTATTAGGGATTTAGGGTTATTGGTTGTTAGGCGGTTAGTGTTGTTTGTTGTTAGCTGGTTAATGTTGTTTGTTGTTAGTAAGTTAGGGTTGTTTGTTGTTACGGGGTTAGGGTAATTTGTTGTTACGGGGTTAGTGTTTGTTCTTAGTGGGTTAGTGTTGTTTGCTGTTTGGTTATGTTGTTCGTTGTTAAGGCGTTAGGGATGTTTCTTGTTCGGGGTTAGGGTTGTTTGTTGTTAAGGGCTTAGTGTTGTTTGTTGTTAGGGGGTTAGTGTTGTTTGTTGTTCGGGGGTTAGTTTTGTTTGTTATTAGTGGTTTAGGGTTGTTTGTTGTTAGGGGGTTAGGGTTCTTGTTCTAAGGGGGTTACTGTTGTTTTTTGTTGCGGGTTAGTGTTGTTTGTTCTTAGGGTGTTAGTGTTCTTTGTTGTTATGATGTTAGGGTTGGTTGTGGTTAGGGTGTTAGTGTTGTTTCTTGTTAAGTGTTTAGCATTCTTTGTTTTTAGGCGTTTAGAGTTGTTTCTTGGGGTTTAGTGGAGTTTGTTGTTAGGGTTTTCGTGTTGTTTGTTGTTAGGGGTTAGTGTTGGTTGTTGTTAGGGGGTTAGTGTTGCTTTTATTCAGGAGGTTAGTGTTTGTTGTTGTTAGAGGGTTAGTGTTGTTTGTTGTTAGGGGTTTAAAACACACTGCCTAGAGAAATCCTAGCAAAGCCCTATGTTTCCCCAAAGAAATGTATGTCCATTTCAGTTCTTCGCCAGCAACGGAGCTCAGAGGCAACGTCAGATTGTGTGTATCTCAGTGAGAGAAAGAACACTGTGACTTCCCCCGTTCCTCTGACGAAAGCGGTTAGAGGGAGAAAAGCGTCCTTTGCTTTCGCTTTCCCGCAGTGAGCTCGGCAGATCTGCCCTTCGCGAAGGGCCGTTTTCCCCCGGAGAACTGCCTCGCGGTAGCCCTGTTCTGGAAGTGGAACGAGTATGCAGTGATAGCGTTCAGCTATTGTGAAGGCTCGCTTTGGCCCAGGGGAAACGAAGCGCCGGGGGAAATCTTAGCACAGCCCGGCGCCTTTCCACGGTTCAAAGCGTGGAACTGCAGACTCATTTGCAAAGAAGAGAGCACACAGGCAACAGCAGCCTGCACGTTTCTCAGTGAAAGGGAGAACTCCCTGACTTCATCCAGTCCTCTGAGCAAAGCAGGCAGAAGGAGAGAAACTTTCTTTCCTTCCTCTTTCCTGCATCGAATTCCTCATTTGCTCTTGCAAACGCAAGGCTTCTTCTGAAAAACTACGTCACGGTGCAGGGATCCTTCCAGAGGAGCAACGACATAGTTTTAGCTGGAAGGGCTTGGCAGAGCAGCCGGGGAGAAAAGGCCTCTTGCTATTCCCTTTTCTTTCTGCCCGAATGCAGTCAATTGGCACTTGCCAAAGCAAGGTTTCCCAGCACAAACTACAAAGCAGCAGCTCTCTCCTGGCAGAGGAAATCCCATTCAGTGTTGCCCTTGCGAGATAGTGTTGGTAGAGTGAGACCCAGGGAAAACACACTGCCTAGAGAAATCCTAGCAAAGCCCTGTGTTTCCCCACAGGAATGTATGTCCGTTTCAGTTCTTCGCCAGCAACGGAGCAAAGAGGCAACGTCAGATTGTGTGTATCTCAGTGAGAGAAAGAACACTGTGACTTCCCCCGTTCCTCTGACGAAAGCAGTTAGAGGGAGAAAAGCGTCCTTTGCTTTCGCTTTCCCGCAATGAGCTCCACAGATCTGCCCTTCGCGAATGGCCGTTTTCCCCCGGAGAACTGCCTCGCGGTAGCCCTGTTCTGGAAGTGGAACGAGTATGCAGTGTTAGCGTTCAGCTAATGTGAAGGCTCGCTTTGGCCCAGGGCAAACGAAGCTCCCGGGGAAGTCTTAGCAGAGCCCGGCGCCTTTCCACGGTTCCAAGCGTGGAACTGCAGACTCTTTTGCAAAGAAGAGAGCGCACAGGCAACAGCAGCCAGCAATTTCTCAGTGAAAGAGAGAACTCCCTCACTTCATCCAGTCCTCTGAGCAAAGCAGGCAGAGGGAGAGAAACTTTCTTTCCTTCCTCTTTCCTGCAACGAATTCCTCATTTGCTCTTGCAAACGCAGGGCTTCTTCTGAAAACCTACGTCACGGTGCAGGGATCCTTCCAGAGGAGCAACGACATAGTTTTAGCTGGAAGGGCTTGGGAAAGCAGCCGGGGAGAAAAGGCCTCTTGCTATTCTCTTTTCTTTCTGCCTGAATGCAGTCAATTCGCACTTGCCAAAGCAAGGTTTCCCAGCACAAACTACAAAGCAGCAGCTCTCTCCTGGCAGAGGAAATCCCATGCAGTGCTGCCCTTGCGAGATAGTGTTGCTACAGTGAGCCCCAGGGAAAACACACTGCCTAGAGAAATCCTAGCAAAGCCCTGTGTTTCGCCACAGGAATGTATGTCCGTGTCAGTTCTTCGCCAGCAACGGAGCAAAGAAGCAACGTCAGATTGTGTGTATCTCAGTGAGAGAAAGAACACTGTGACTTCCCCCGTTCCTCTGACGAAAGCGGTTAGAGGGAGAAAAGCGTCCTTTGCTTTCGCTTTCCCGCAATGAGCTCGGCAGATCTGCCCTTCGCGAAGGGCCGTTTTCCCCCGGAGAACTGCTTCGCGGTAGCCCTGTTCTGGAAGTCGAACGAGTATGCAGTGTTAGCGTTCAGCTATTGTGAAGGCTCGCTTTGGCCCAGGGCAAACGAAGCTCCCGGGGAAGTCTTAGCAGAGCCCGGCGCCTTTCCACGGTTCAAAGCGTGGAACTGCAGACTCTTGTGCAAATAAGAGAGCGCACAGGCAACAGCAGCCCGCACGTTTCTCAGTGAAAGGGAGAACTCCCTGACTTCATCCAGTCCTCTGAGCAAAGCAGGCAGAGGGAGAGAAACTTTCTTTCCTTCCTCTTTCCTGCAACGAATTCCTCATTTGCTCTTGCAAACGCAGGGCTTCTTCTGAGAAACTACGTCGCGGTGCAGGGATCCTTCCAGAGGAGCAACGACATAGTTTTAGCTGGAAGGGCTTGGGAAAGCAGCCGGGGAGAAAAGGCCTCTTGCTATTCTCTTTTCTTTCTGCCTGAATGCGGTCAATTCGCAATTGCCAAAGCAAGGTTTCCCAGCACAAACTAGAAAGCAGCAGCTCTCTCCTGGCAGAGGAAATCCCACGCAGTGTTGCCCTGGCGAGATAGTGTTGCTACAGTGAGGCCCAGGGAAAACACACTGCCTAGAGAAATCCTAGCAAAGCCCTGTGTTTCTCCCCGGGAATGTATGTCAGTTTCAGTTCTTTGCCAGCAACGGAGCTCAGAGGCAACGTCAGATTGTGTGTATCTCAGTGAGAGAAAGAACACTGTCACTTCCCCCGTTCCTCTGACGAAAGCGGTTAGAGGGTGAAAAGCGTCCTTTGCTTTCGCTTTCCCGCAATGAGCTCGGCAGATCTGCCCTTCGCGAAGGGCCGTTATCCCCCGGAAAACTGCCTCGTGGTAGCCCTGTTCTGGAAGTGGAACGAGTATGCAGTGTTGGCGTTCAGCTATTGTGAAGGCTCGCTTTGGCCCACGGCAAACGAAGCGCCCGGGGAAGTCTTAGCAGAAACCGGCGCCTTTCCACGGTTCAAAGCGTGGAACTTCAGACTCTTTTGCAAAGAAGAGAGCGCACAGGCAACAGCAGCCTGCACGTTTCTCAGTGAAAGGGAGAACTCCCTGACTTCATCCAGTCCTCTGAGCAAAGCAGGCAGAGGGAGAGAAACTTTCTTTCCTTCCTCTTTCCTGCAACGAATTGCTCCTTTGCTCTTGCAAACGCAGGGCTTCTTCTGAGAAACTACGTCGCGGTGCAGGGATCCTTCCAGAGGAGCAACGACATAGTTTTAGCTGGAAGGGCTTGGGAAAGCAGCCGGGGAGAAAAGGCCTCTTGCTATTCTCTTTTCTTTCTGCCTGAATGCAGTCAATTCGCACTTGCCAAAGCAAGGTTTCCCAGCACAAACTACAAAGCAGCAGCTCTCTCCTGGCAGAGGAAAACCCATTCAGTGCTGCCCCGGCGAGATAGTGTTGCTACAGTGAGCCCCAGGGAAAACACACTGCCTAGAGAAATCCTAGCAAAGCCCTGTGTTTCCCCACAGGAATGCATGTCAGTTTCAGTTCTTTGCCAGCAACGGAGCTCAGAGGCAACGTCAGATTGTGTGTATCTCAGTGAGAGAAAGAACACTGTGACTTCCCCCGTTCCTCTGACAAAAGCGGTTAGAGGGAGAAAAGCGTCCTTTGCTTTTGCTTTCCCGCAATGAGCTCGGCAGATCTGCCCTTCGCGAAGGGCCGTTATCCCCCGGAAAACTGCCTCGCGGTAGCCCTGTTCTGGAAGTCGAACGAGTATGCAGTGTTGGCGTTCAGCTAATGTGAAGGCTCGCTTTGGCCCAGGGCAAACGAAGCGCCGGGGGAAGTCTTAGCAGAGCCCGGCGCCTTTCCACGGTTCAAAGCGTGGAACTGCAGACTCTTTTGCAAAGAACAGAGCGCACAGGCAACAGCAGCCCGCACGTTTCTCAGTGAAAGGGAGAACTCCCTGACTTCATCCAGTCCTCTGAGCAAAGCAGGCAGAGGGAGAGAAACTTTCTTTCCTTCCTCTTTCCTGCAACGAATTGCTCCTTTGCTCTTGCAAACGCAGGGCTTCTTCTGAAAAACTACGTCGCGGTGCAGGGATCCTTCCAGAGGAGCAACGACATAGTTTTAGCTGGAAGGGCTTGGGAAAGCAGCCGGGCAGAAAAGGCCTCTTGCTATTCTCTTTTCTTTCTAACGCAAACCCTAACGCAAACCCTAACCCATAACACCAAAACCTAACCTAAACCTTAACACTATCCCTCACCCTAACTCTAACACTAACCCGAAACCTAATCATAAACCTAACCCTAACTCTGAACCAAACTTAACCATGACCAGAACCACAATGCCTAACCGAAACCCTCACCCAAACCCTAACCCTAAACTACACCTCTAAACCCTAACACCTTACCATAACCATAATCCTAACTCTACCCAACCCTAACCATAAACCTAACACTCACCCCA
Organism: Loxodonta africana; assembly: GCF_030014295.1. Taxonomy (NCBI): domain Eukaryota; kingdom Metazoa; phylum Chordata; class Mammalia; order Proboscidea; family Elephantidae; genus Loxodonta; species Loxodonta africana. Next base: position 721,516 of record NC_087350.1, on the reverse strand, counting down.
ACCACAATGCCTAACACAAATCGTAACCCTAACTGTTACACTTAACCCTAACCTAAAATCTAACCCTAACCCTAAAACTAAACAGAACCCATAAACTTAACGCTAACCCTAAACTTAAACTTAACACTAACCTGAAAACGAACCCAAACCTTAGCCATATCCCTAACCCTCACCCTACTTTACTTCACCCTATCCCTAACCTAAAGCTAACCCTAACTTTAACCCTAATCCAACCCCTAAACCTAACCCTAACCTTAACCTTGGCCCATCTGTAACCCTAAACCTAACCCTTATAATAACTCTGACACTAACCCTTGCCCGAAACCTAATTCTAATCCTAACCCTGACCCTAACCCTAACCTAACCTTAACCCTAACTTTAAGCCTACCATAAACTTAACCTAAACCTAACCCCTAACCCAACTCTAACCCTAAACCTAGCCCCAACCCTAACCGTAACAGTTACGCAAAACCCTCACCTTAACTGTAAACGTAAATCTAACTCTTACCGTAACCCTAAACTTAACCCTAATTATAACCCTATCCTAAACCTAACTGAAACACTAACCACTAACCCTAACTCTAACCCTAATGCTTAGCCTAAACCTAACCTTAACCCTAAACCTAACCTTAACCACTAACCCTAACTCTAATCCTAACCCGAAACCAAACCCTCACACTTAACCAAAATTTCAACCTAACCATAACCCTAAACCTACCCTAACTTCATTCAAACCCTAACCCTAAGCTAAACTAACACTAAACCTAACCCTAAACCTAAATCTAAATCTAACCCTGAATCTAACCTGAACTCTAAACCAAAACCCTAAACCTGACCCTAACCTTAATCCAAACACCTACCCCAACCCTAACCCTCATCCTTAACCTAAATTCCACCCTAAACCTAAACCTAAAGCACTATCACCATACTCTAGCCCTAACTCTAAACCTAACCTAACTCTAACCCTAAACATTACTGTAACACCCAAAAACATCAGCTTAATGTAAACATAACACTAATCCTCACACGAAACCCTAACCCTTTCCCTAACCCTAACCCTATCCCTCATCCTAACCCTAAACCTGACATAAACCTAACTCTTACCCTAACCTTCAACTTAACCTGAACTCTACCCTAACCTTAACCGTAAACCTAACAATAACTCTAAACCTGACCTTAACCCTAACCCTAAACCCTAGCACTAACTCTAAACCTAACCCTAACCTAGCCTTACACTTTACCGTAAACCTAGTCTTAACCCTAACCTGACCGCTACCTTAACCCTAACCTAAACCTAACCCTAACACTAACCTTAACCCTAAATCTAACATTAACCCTGAACCCCACTATTAACTGAAACTTCACCATGACCCTAACTCTAACCCTAACCATAACAATTACCCTAAACCCTCACCTTAACTGTAAACCTAAACCTAACCCTCACCATATCCCCAACCCTCACCCTAACCCCTAACTATATTCCTAACCCTAAACCTAATGCTATCCCTAACCCTAACTGTAACCCTAACACGAACAGTAACCCTAATCTAACACTAACCCTAACATTAACCCTAAACTTAAACCTACCCTAACCATAAACCTAAAACTAGCAGCCTAAACCTAACGTCTAACACTAACCCTAATCCTAACCCTAACCCTAACTCTCACCCTTAACCTAAACTTCACACTAACCCTAAACCTAAAACTAACCCTAACACTAAACATAACCCCTAACCCTAAACTGGACCCTAAATCTAACCATAACACTAACCTGAACACAAACCCAAACTCTAGCCCTAACCCTAAAAGTAACCCTCAGCCTATGCTAAACTTCAACCAAATCCTACCCCTAACCATAACCGTAAACGTAAACCTAGCCCAAACCCTAACCTTAAACCTAACTCTAACCGTAAAGCTAGTCCATCTGTAACCCTAAACCTAAGCCTTACAATAGCTCTGAACCTAACCCTAATCCTAAGCCCAACAATAGACCTAATCCTAAACCTAACCCGAACTCTAAACTTGACCCTAAAGAGAACACTAACTCTAACCCTAAACCAGGACTTAAACCTAAAACTTACCCTGCACCTAACCCTAAACCTAACCCTAACTCTAACTCTAACCCTAATCCTAACACTTGTCCTAAAACCTAACCTTAACTGCAATACTAACTGTAACCCTCACCTAACCCCTAACCGTACCCCCAAAAGCTAACCCTAATGCTATCCCTAACCCTAACCCTAACACTCACCTGAAAACCTAAGCCCTAACGATAACCCTAACCCTAACCCAAAACCTAACCCCTAGCACCAAAGCCTAACCCTAACTCTAACACTAACCCGAAACCTAATCATAAAACTAACCCTAACCCTAAACCAAACCTAACCATGACCAGAACCACAATGCCTAACCGGAACCCTCACCCAAGCCCTAACCCAAAACTACTCCTCTAATCCCTAACACCTTACCATAACCATAATCCTAACCCTACCCAACCCTAATCCTAAACCTAATCCTCACACCAACCACAATGCCTAACACAAACCGTAAACCTAACCCTAAACTGAACCCTCACTCTTAACCAAAATTCACCCTAACCATGACCCTAAACCTCCCCTAACTTCATCCAAACCCTAACCTTAACCAAAAATAAAACTAAACTTAAACCTAACCCTAAATGTAAACCTAACCCTAACCCGGACCATAACCTGAACCCTAACCCCTAACCCTAACCCTCACGCTTAACATAAACTTCACCCTAACTCTAACCCTAAAACTAAATATAACACTAAATCTCCGCCTAACCCTGACCCTAACCCTAATCCTAACCATAAACCTAACCCAAACCTGAACCTAACTCTAACCCTAACCCTAATCCTAACCCTAAAACTTACCCTACACACTCAGCTTAAATGGAAACCTAGAACTAACCCTCACCCTAACATCTAAACCTAACCCCAACCCTTAACCTAACCCTATCTCTAACCTTAACCTAGCCCTAAACCTAACAATGACTTAACCCTAACATGTACTCTAAACCTAAGCATAAACCTAAACTTAACCCTAAACCTAATCCTAACCTTAACCCTAACCCTAACACCTAACGCTAACCTGAGCTCAACACTCGCCCTTAACTTTAAATGCACCCTAACACTAACCCTAAACTGAACCCTAACCCTAACCCTAAACCTAAGCCTAAACCTGACCCTAGCATTAACCCAAACACGTAAACCTGACCCTAATACTAACCCTAAATCTAACCCTAACCTTAACGCAAACACGTAACGCTAACACTAGTCCTAACCCTCATCCTTAAAGTATGCTTCACCCTAAACGTAAGCCTAAGCCTAACCTGAAACTAAACCTAACCCTAAACTATCCCCTCAGTCTAGCCCTAACCCTAAACCTAACCCTAACCCTAACTCTAACCATACCCCTAACCATAACACTCTAAAACATCAGCTAAACTGTAAACCTAACACTAACCATCACATGAATCGCTAACCCTTTCCCTAATCCTACCCCTATCCCTAATGCTAACCTTAACCTTGACCTAATCCTAACCCTTACCCTAACCCTAAACTTAACACTAACCTTAACTCGAACTTAACCCTAACCCTCACAATAACTCTAAACCTGACCCTAACCCTAAGCCTAAACCCTAGCACTAACTCTAACTCTAACCCTAACCCTAACCCTAACCTAGCCCTACCCTTTACCGTAAACCTAGCCTAAACCCTAACCTTACCCCTACCTTAAACCTAACCCTGACACTAACCTTAAGCATAACTCTAACCTTAACCCTAACCCTGACTATTAACTGAAACTTCACCCTAACCATAAGCCTAACTCTAACTCTAACCCTAACCATAACAATTACCCTAAACCTTCACCTTCAATGTAAACCTAAACCTAACCCTTAACCGTATCCCCAACCCTAAACCTAATGCTATCTATCCCTCACATTATCCCTAACCCTAACCCGAAGACGAACAGTAACCCTAATCTAACGCTAACCCTAACGTTAACCCTAAACTTAACCCTTCCCTAACCATAAACCTAACCCTAACACCCTAAACCGAAACTCTAACCCTAACTAGAATCCAAACCCTAATGCAAACCCTTATCCTAACCCTCACCCTTAACCTAAACTTCACACTAACCCTAAACCTAAACCTAATCTGAACATAACCACTAACCCTAACCTGAACCCTAAACCTAACCTTAGCACTAACATGAACACAAACCCAAAGTCTAGCCCTAACCCTAAAAATAACCCTCACCCTATCCTAAACTTCATCCAAACCCTAACGCTAACCTTAGTCCTAAACCTAAACCTAAACCTAACCCAACCCCTAACATTAAATCTAACTCTAACCATAATGCTAGTCCACCTGTAACCCTAAACCTAACCCTTAAAATACCCCTCAACCTAACCCTAAACCTAATCCTAACCCTAGACCTAATCCTAACCCTAACCCGAACTCTAACCTTGACCCTAAATAGAACACTAACTCTACCCCTAAACCTGAAACTAAAGCTAAATCTTACCCTACACCTAACCCTAAACGTAAACCTACCCCTAACTCTATGTCTAACGATAATCGGGACACTTATCCTAAACCCTCGCCTTAAATGTAAAACTAACCGTAACACTCACTCTAACCCCTAACGGTATCCCACAACCCTTACCCTAATGCTATCCCTAACCCTAACCCTAACCCCAAACCTAACCCATAACACCAAAACCTAACCCTAACCTTAAAGGTAGCTCTCACCCGAACTCTAACTCTAACACTAACCCGAAACCTAATCATAAACCTAACCCTAACCCTAAACCAATCCTAACCATGACCAGAACCACAATGCCTAACCGGAACCCTCACCCAAACCCTAACCCTAAACTACACCTCTAACACCTAACACCTTACCGTAACCATAATCCTAACCCTACCCAACCCTAACCCTAAACCTAAACCTCACCCCAACCACAACGCCTAACACAAAACGTAACCCTAACCCTAACTGTAACACTAAACTTAACCCTAACCTTAAACATAACCCTAACCCTAAAACTAAACAGAACCCGTAAACTTAACCCTAACAAGAAACACAACCTTAACACGAACCTGAAAACTAACCCAAACCTTAGCCATAACCTTAACCCTAACCCTCACCCTAACTTAAACTTCACCCTATCCCTAACCTAAAGCTCACCCTAATTCTAATTATGTTTAGTTTTAGGGCTAGGGTTAGGGTGAAGTTTATGTTAACCTAATTCTAAACCTATCCCTATCCCTACCCCTAAACCTAACCCTAACCTTAACCTTGGCCCACCTGTAACCCTAAAACTAACCCTTACAATAACTCGGACCCTAACCCTCACCCTAAACCTAATCCTAATCTTAACCCTGACCATAACCCTAACCTAACCTTAACCCTAACTTTAACCCTACGATAAACTCAAACCTAACCCTAACCCCGAACAATAACTCTAACCAAAATTTCACCCTACCCATAACCCTAAACCTACCCTAACTTCATTCAAATCCTAACCCTAACCAAAACTAAAGCTAACCCTAAACCTAACGCAAACCCTAACCCTGACCCTAACCTGAACCCTTACCCCTAACCCTAACCCTAACCCTCACGCTTAACATAAACTTCACCCTAACCCTAGCCCTAAAACTAAACATAATACTAAATCTCCCCAACCCTGACCCTAACCCTAATCCTAACCATATACCTAACCCTAACCTTAAACATAATCCTAACCCTGACCCTAAATCTATCTCTAACCCTAATCCTAACCCTAAAACTTACCCTACACACTCAGCTTAAATGGAAACCTAGCACTAACCCTCACACTAACATCTAAACCTAAACCCTACCCTTAACCTAATCTTATCTCTAACCTTTACCTAGCCCTAAACCTAACCATGACTTAACCGTAACACTTACCCTAACCCTAAAACTAATCTTAACCCTAATCCTAATCCTAACCTTAACCCTAACCCTAACCCCTAACACTAACCCTAAGCTCAACCCTCACACTTAACTTAAACTGCACCCTGACCCTAACCTTAAACTAAACCCTAACCCTAAAGCTAACCCTAACATTAACCCAAACACCAAAACCTAACCCTGACACTAACACTAACCCTAAACTTAACCCTAACCTGATCCTAACCTTAACCCAAACACCTAACTCTAATATTTACCCTAACGCTAATCTTAACTTAACTTTCACCCTATACATAAGCAGAACCCTAAAATTAAACCTAACCCTAAATATCCCCTCAGTCTAGCCCTAACCCTAACTCTAACTCTAACCCTGACCCTAACCGTAACACTGTAAAACATCAGCTTAACTGTAAATCTAACACTAACCCTCACACGAACCCTAACCCTTTCCCTAAACCTAACCCTATCCCTAACCCTAACCCTAACCCTGACCTAAACATAACCCTTACCCTAACCCTAAACTTAACCCTAACCTTAACTCTACCCTAACCCTAACACTAACAAAAACTCTAAACCTGACCCGAACCCTACCCCTAAACCCTAGCACTAACTCTAACTCTACACCTAATCCTAACCCTAACCTAGACGTACCCTTGACCGTAAACCTAGCCTTAACCCTAACCTTACCCCTATCCTATCCCTAACCCTAAACCTAACCCTAACACTAATCTTAATCCTAACTCTAACCTTAACCCTAACCCTTACCTAACCCTCACTATTAACTGAAAATTCACCCTAACCCTAACCCTAACTCTAACTCTAACCCTAACCATAACACTTACCCTAAACCCTCACCTTAACTGTAAACCTAACACTAAACCTCACCCGAACCCCTAACCGAATCCCCAACCCTAAACCTGCCGCTATCCCTAAACTTATCCCTAACCCTAACCCAAACACGAACAGTAACACTAATCTAATACTAACCGTTACATTAACCCTAAACTTAACCCTACCCTAACCATAAACCTAACCCTAACACCCTAAACGTAAACTCTAACACTAAGTATAATCCTCACCGTAATCCTAACCCTTACCTTGACCCTCACTATGAACCTAAACATCACTCTAACCCTGAACCTAAACCTAACACTAACCCTAAACGTAACTCCTAACACTAACCCGAACCCTAAAACTAACCTTAACACTAACCTGAACACAAAATCAAACTTCAGCCCTAATCATAAGAATAACCCTCACCCCGTCCTAAGGTTCATCCAACACTAACCCTAACCTTCACCCTAAACCTAAACCTAACCCAAACCCTAACCTTAAACCAAACTCTAACCATAACACTACTCCACCTGTAACCCTAAAACTAAGCCTTACATTAGCCCTGAACCTAACCCTAGACCTAACCCTAATCCTAACCCTAACCCTAACTCTAAGCTTGATCCTAAATAGAACACTAACTCTAATTCTAAACCTGAACCTAAACCGAAATCTTACCCTACACCTAACCCTAACCCTGAACCTAACCCTAACTCTAACCCTAAGAATAACACTTACCCTAAACCCTCACCTTAACTGTAAAACTAACCGCAACCCTCACCCTAACCCCTAACCGTATCCCCCAACCCTAACCCTAATGCTATTCCTAACCCTAACACTAACCTGAACCCCTAAGCCCTAACGATAACCCTAACCCCTAACCCAAACCCTAACCCCTAACACCAAAGCCTAACCCAAACCTTAACCCTAAGTCTCACCCTAACTCTAACTCTAACATTAACCTGAAACCTAATAATAAACCTAACCCTAACCCTAAACCAAACCTAACCATGACCAGAACCACAATGACTAACCGGAACCCTCACCCAAACCCTAACCCTAAACTAAAACTCTAACCCTTAACACCTTACCATAACCAGAATCCTAACCCTACCCAACCCGAACCCTAAACCTAACCCTCACCCAAACGACAAAGACTAACACAAACCGTGACCCTAATCCTAACCATAACACTAAACTTAACCCTAACCTAAAATTTAACCCTAACCCTAAAACTAAAAAGAACCCGTAAACTTAACCCTAACCCTAAACATAACCTTAACACTAACCTGAAACCAAACTCAAACCTTAACCATAACCCTAAAACTAACCCTCAGCCTATCTTAAACTTCACCCTGTCCCTAAGCTAAAGCTCACCCTAACTTTAACCCTAACCCTACCCCTAAATCAAACCCTAAACTTAACCTTGGCCCACCTGTAGTACCCTAAACCTAACCCTTACAATAACTCTGACCCTAACCCTCACCCTTACCCTAACCCTAACTGTAACCCTCACCCCTAACCTAAACTTCACACTAACCCTAAATCTAAACATAACCCTACCCCCAAACATAACCCCTAACCCTAATCCAAACGCTAAACCTAACCTTAACACTAACCTGAACACGAACCCAAACTCTAGACCTAACCTTAAAAATAACACTCACCATATCGTAAACTTCATCCAAACCCTAACCCTAAATCTAAACCTAACCCAAACCCTAAACTTAAACTTTAATCATAACGCTAGTCCACCTGTAACCCTAAACCTAACCCTTACAATAGCCCTGAACCTAACAATAACCCTTACCCAAAACCCTAACCCAAATCCTAAACCGAAGCCTAACGTGAACCCAAACCCGAACCCTAAACACAAACCATATCACTAGCCCTAGCCCTAGGCCCTAGCCCAAGTCCTAGCCCTAGCCCTAGCCCTAACCCTAACACTAACTCGAACCCTAAAACCTAACCCTAAACATTAACCCTAACCCTGAACACTAACCCTAACACTAACCGCTAACCCTAAACCCAAACCCTAACCCTGAACACTAACCCTAACACTAACTGCTAACCCTAAACCCTAACCCTAACCCTAAACCCTAACACTAACCCTAACACTAACCATGAACCCTAACCCTAAACTCTAACCATCAGCCTAACCCAAAACCCTAACCCTAACCCTAAACTCTAGCCCTAAAACCCTAGCCCTAGACCTAGCCCTAACACCAAGCCCTAGCCCTAGCCCTAACCCTAACCCTAACCTCTAACCTCTAAAACTAACCCTAGCCCTAACCCTAAACCCTAAATCCTAACCCTAAACCCAAACCCTAAACCTAACCCTGACTCTAACCCCTAACCCTGACCCAGACCCTGACCCTAAACCGTGACAATGACCCTAAACCCTGACCATGACCCTAACCCTGACCGTGACCCTAACCCTGACCCTAAACTCTGACCCTGACACTAAACACTGACTCTGACCCTGACCCTAAACTCTATCACTAAACACTAAACCCTAACCCCTAGCCCTAACACATAGCCCTAACCTTACCCCAACCCTAATCCTAAACCCTAAACCCTAACCATAAAAACAAACCCTAAACCTAACCCTGACCCTAACCCCTGACCCTGACCCTGACCCTGACCCTAAACCCTGACCATAAACCCTGACCCTGACACTAAAAACTGACCCTGACCCTAAACTCGAACACTAAACCCTAAAACCTAACCTTAACCCCTAAACCCGATCCCGAACCATAACCCTAACACTAAACTAAACCCTAAACCCTAACCTGTGTAGGGAGTGAGGAGGTGGGAGGGACTAGGCTGGGCACTGTGAAGGGAGTCAGGAGGTGGGAGAGACCATGCAGGGCCCTGTATAGAGAGTGAGAGACCAGGCAGGGCACTGTATAGGGAGTAAGATGGTGGGACAAAAGAGACAGAAACCTGTGTAGGGAGTGAAGAGCTGAGAGACCAGACAGAGACCTTTGTAGGGAGTGAGGAGGTGGGTGAGACCAGGCAGGGCCCTGAGTAGGGAGAGAGGAGATGGAAGAGACCAGGCAGGGACAGGTGTAGGAAGTGAGGAGGTGGGAGGGACCAGGAAGGGCCCTGTGTAAGGAGTGAGGATGTGGAAGAGAACAGGCAGAGAACTCTGTAGGGAGTAAGGAGGTGGGACAGACCAGGCAGAGACCTTTACAGGGATGGAGGAGGTGGGAGAGAAAAGGCGGGGCCCTGAGTAGGGAGTGAGGGGCTGGGAGCAACCAGGCACGGCCATGTCTAGGGAGTGAGGAGGTGGGAGAGGTCAGGCAGGGACCTGAGTAGGGAGTTAGGCCTTAGGAGAGACCAGGCAGAGACCTGCATAGGGAGTGAGGAGGTGAGAGAGACCAGGTAGGATGCTGTGTAAAGAGTGAGGATGTAGGAGAGACCAGGCAGGGCCCTGTGTAAGGAGTGATGAGGTGGGAGAGACGAAGCAGGGACCTGTGTAGGGAGTGAGGAGGTGGGAGAGAATAGGCAGAAACCTGTGTAGGGATCGAGAAGATGGTAGAGAGCAGGCAGGGCCCTGTGTAGGGAGTGAAGAGGTGGGAGAACCATTCAGAGACCTGCATAGGGAGTGAGGAGATGGGAGAGACCAGGAAGGGCCCTCTGTAGGGAGTGAGTTGGCCAGAGATCAGGCATGTCCCTGTATGGAGTAAGGATATGGGAGAGACCAGGCAGGGCCCTGTGCAGGGAGTTAGGAGGTGGGAGAGAACAGGCAGAGAAGAGTGTAGGGAGTGAGGAGGTGGGACAGACCAGGCAGGGCTCTGTGCATAGAGAAGATGGGAGACACCAGACAGGGCCCTGTGTAGGGAGTGAAGAAGAGGGAGACCCAGGCAGAGTCCTGCTTAGGGAGTGAGGAGATGGGAGAGACCAGGCAGAGCCAAGTATAGGGAGTGAGGAGATGGGAGAGACCAGGCAGGCCCTGTGTAAGGAGTGATGAGGTGGGAGAGACCAAGCAGGACCCTGTGCAGGGTGTGAGGGGGAGGGAGCATCCAGGCAGGGCCCTGTGGAGGGAGTGAGGTGTTGGGAGAGACCACACAGGTCCTGTGTAGGGAGTGAGAATGTGCCAGAGATCAGGCAGGGCCCTGTGTAGAGAGTGAGGAGGTGGCAGAGAAGAGACAGAGACATATGTAGGGAGTAAGCAGAAGGGAGACACCAGGCAGGGCCCTCTGTAGGGAGTGAGGAGGAGGGACATACCAGGCAGGGCCCTGTGTAAGGAGTGAGGAGGTGGGAGAATCCAGGCAGACACCTGTGTAGGGAGTGAGGAGCTGGAAGAGACCAGGCAGGGACCTGTGTAGGTCCTGAGGAGGTGGGAGAGGCCAGGCAGCGTCCTGTGTAGGGAGTGAGAAGGTGGGAGAGACCAGGCAGGGCCCTATGTTGGGAGTGAGGATGCAGGAGAGAAGAGGCAGAGATGTGGGAGAGACCAGGCAAAGACCTGTGAAGGGACTGAGGAGGTGGGAGAGACCTGGCAGGGCCCAGTGTAGGGAGTGAGTATCTTGGAGAGAAGAGGCAGAGACCTGTGTAGGGATTGAGAAGAAGGAGAGACCAGGCCGGGCCCTGTGTAGGGAGTGAGGAGGTGGGAGAGGCCAGGCAGAGCCCTGTGTAGGGAGTGAGGTGTTAGGAGAGACCAGGCAGGGCCCTGTGTAGGGAGTGAGGAGGTGGGAGAGACCAGGTAGGACCCTGTGTACAGAGTGAGGATGTGGAAGAGAACAGGCAAGGCTGTGTGTAGGAAGTAAGGTGGTGGAGATACCAGTCAGGGACCTGTGTAGGGATTGAGGAAGTGGGAGAGACCAGGCAGGACCCTGTGTAGGGAGTGAGGAGGTGGGAGAGACCATCAGGGCCCTGTGTAGGGAGTGAGGAGGTGATAGAGAACAGGTAAGGCCCTGCATACACAGTGAGGAGTTGGGAGAGACCACCCAGATACCTGAGTAGGGAGTCAGGATGTGGGAGAGATCAGGCAGAGCCCTGTGTAGGAAGTGAGGTGTTAGGAGAGACCAGGCAGGGCCCTGTGTAGGGAGTGAGGAGGTGGGAGAGACCAGGTAGGACCCTGTGTACAGAGTGAGGATGTGGAAGAGACCAGGCAGGTCTGTGTGTAGGGAGTAAGGAGGTGGAGATGCCAGGCAGGGCCCTGTGTAGGGAGTGAGGATGTAGGAGAGATCATCAGGGCCCTGTGCAGGAAGTGAGCAGATGGGATACACCAGGCAGGGCCCTGTATAGGGAGTGAGGAGATGGGAGAGAACAAGCACAGCCCTGTGTAGGGAGTGAGAAGAAGGGAGATAACAGCCAGAAACACAGTGCAGGGACTGAGGAGGTGGGAGAGGTAAGGCAGGACCCTGTGTAGGGAGTGAGGGGGTGATAGAGACCAGGCAGAGCCCTGTGTAGGGAGTGAGGAGGTGGGAGAGGCCAGGCATGGCCCTGTGTAGGGAGTGAGGAGGTGGGAGAGACCAGGCAGGGCCCTGTGGAGGGAGTAAGGAGGTGGAGAGACCAGGCAGTGGCTTGTTTAGGGAGTGAGCAGGTGCGAGAGAACATCAGGGCCCTGTGTAGGGAGTGAGGAGGAGGGAGAAAACAGGCTAACACCTGTGTATGTAGTAAGGAGGTGGGAAAGACCACCCAGAGACCTGTGTAGGGATTGAGGAATGGGAGGGAACAGGCAGAGAACTGTGTAGGGAGTGAGGAGGTAGGAGAGACCAGGCAAGGCCCTGTGTAGGGAGCGAAGAGGTGGAGAACCAGGCAGAGTCCTGCGTAGGGAGTGAGAAGGCGAGAGAGGACAGGCAGAGCCCTGCGTAGGGAGTGAGGAGGTGGGATTGACTAGGCAGGACCCTGGGTAGGGTGTGTGGAGGTGGGAGATTCCAGGCAGGGCCCTTTGTAGGGAGTGAGGTGTTGGGAGAGACCAGGCAGAGTCCTGTGTAGGGAGTGAGGATTTGGGAGAGACCAGGCAGGGCCCTGTGTATGGCCTGAGGAGGTTAGAAATACCAGGCAGGGCCCTGAGTAGGGAGTGAGGAAGTGGGAGAGAAGAGGCAGGGCCCTGTCTAGGGATTGAAGAGGTGGGAGAGAACAGGCAGAGACCCTTGTAGGGAATGGGGAGGTGGGAGAACCATGCAGAGACCTGTGTAGGGATGGAGAAGGTGCGAGGGACCAGTTAGGGCCCTGTGTGTGCAGTCAGGATGTGAGAGAGAGGAGGCAGGGCCCTGTGTGAATTGAGGATGTGGGAGAGGCCAGGCAGGGCCCTGTTTAGGGAGTGAGGAGGTGGGAGAGATCATCAGGGCCCTGTAAAGGGAGTGAGGAGGTGAGAGAGGCCAGTCAGGGACCTGTGTAGGGAGTGAGGAGGTGGGAGAGACCAGGCAGAGACCTGCATAGGGAGTGAGGAGGTGAGAGAGACCAGGTAGGATGCTGTATAAAGAGTGAGGATGTAGGAGAGACTAGCCAGAGCCCTGTGCAGGGAGTAAGGAGGTGGAGAGACCAGGCAGGGTCCTGTTTAGGGAGTGAGGAGGTGGGAGAGATCATCAGGGCCCTGTAAAGGGAGTGAGGAGGTGGGAGAGACCACCCAGATACCTGTGTAGGGACTGAGGAGGTGGGAGAGAAAAGACAGAGCCCTGTGTAGGGAGTGAGGAGGTGGGAGATACCAGGCAGGGCCCTGTGTAGGGAGTGAGGAGGTGGCAGGGAGCAGTCAGAGACCTGTGTAGGGAGTGAGGAGGTGGCAGAGACCAGGCAGGGCCCTGTCTAGGGAGTGAGGAGTTGGAAGAGACCAGGCAGAGACCTGTGTACTGAGTCAGGAGGTGGGAAAGAACAGGCAGGACTGTGTTTAGCAAGTGAGGGGGTGAGAGAGAATAGGCAGAAACTTGTGTAGGGAGTGAGAAGATGGAAGACAGCAGGCAGGGCCCTGTGTAGGGAGTGAAGAGGTGGGAGAAACATTCAGAGACCTGAATAGGGAGTGAGGAGTTGGGAGAGACCAGGCAGGGCTCTGTGCAGGGAGTGAGGAGGCCAGAGATCAGGCAAGTCCCTTTGTATGGAGTAAGGATGTGGGAGAGACCAGGCAGGGCCCTGTGCAGGGAGTGAGGAGGTAGGAGAGATCAGGCAGGGACTGGTGTAGGGAGTGAGGAGGTGGGAGAGACCAGGCAGGGCTCCGTGTAGGAAGTGAGGAAGTGGGAAAGAACAGGCAGAAAGCTGTGTATGGAGTGAGAAGATGGGAGACACTAGCCAGGGCCCTGTGTAGGGAGTGAAGAGGTGGGAGAACAAGGCAGAGTCCTGCATAGAGAGTGAGGAGGTGGGAGAGGACAGGCAGAGCCCTGCTTAGGGAGTGAGGATGTGGGAGAGACAAAGCAGGGCTCTTTGTAAGGAGTGATGAGGTGGGAGAGACTAGGCAGGACCCTGCTAGGGGTTATTGATATTGTAAGGGTTAGGTTTAGGGTTAGGGTAGGGGTAAGGTTAGGGTTAAGGCTAGCTTTACTGTAAAGGGTGGGGCCAGGTTAGGGTTAGGGTTAGGTTTAGAGTTCGAGTTAGATCTAGGGTTTAGGGTTAGGGTTAGGGTCCGGTTTAGAGTTATTGTTAGGTTTAGGGTAGAGTTAAGGTTAGCGTTAAGTTTAGGGTTAGGGTAAGGATTAAGTTTAGGTCAGGGTTAGGGTTAGGATGAGTGATAGGGTTAGGGAAAGGGTTAGGGGTTTGTGTGAGGCTTAGTGTTACATTTACAGTTAAGCTGATGTTTTAGGGTGTTACTACCAGGGTTTACCAGGGTTAGGGTTAGAGTTAGGGTTAGGGCGAGAGTTAGAGGATAGTTTAGGGTTAGGTGTAATTTTAGGGTTAGGGTTAGGCTTAGGTTTAGGGTGAAGTTTAGGTTAAGGATGAGGGTTAGGATTAGGCTTTGGTGTTTAGGTTAAGGTTAGGGTTAGGCTTAGTGTTAGGTTTAGCGTTAAGTGTTTGGGTTAATGTTAGGGTCAGGTTTAAGGTTAGGTTTAGGGTTAGGGTTAGTGTTTGGTTTAGGGTTAGGGTTAGGGTGAAGTTTAAGTTAAGGGGGAGTGTTGAGCTTAGGGTTAGTGTTGGGGTTAGGGTTAGGGTTAAGGTTAGAATTAAGTTTAGGGTTAAGGTCAGGTTTAGAGTTAGGGTAAGTGTTAGGGTTAAGTCATAGTTAGGTTTAGGACTAGTTTTTAGTTAGAGATAGGGTTGGGTTCAGGGTTGGGGTTAGGTTTAGATGTTAGGGTGAGGGATAGTGCTAGGTTTCCATTCAAACTGCGTGTGTAGGGTAAGTTTTAGGGTTAAAGTTAGAGTTAGAGTCAGGGTTAGGTTTAAGTTTAGTGTTGGGATTATGTTTATGGTTAGGGTCAGGGTTGGGGAGATTTAGTGTTTAGGGTTACAGTGAATTTATGTTCTGCGAGAGGGTTAGGGTTAGGGGTTTGGGTTCAGGTTAGAGTCAGGGTTAGGGTTAGGTTTAGGGTTAGGGTTAGGGTTAGGTTTAGTGTTAGTGTTAGTTTTGCTTAGGGTTAGGGTTTGAATGAAGTTAGGGTAGGCTTAGTGTTATGCTTAGGGTGAAATTTTGGTTAAGGGTTCGGGTTCGGCTTAGGCTTAGGGTTAGAGTTAGGGTCAGTGGTTAGGGTTAGGTTTAGGGTTAAGGTTAGGTTTAGGCTAAGGATTAGCGTTAGAGTTACGGTTAAGGGTTAGCATTTCAGTTAGGTTTAGGTTAGGGTTATAATTAGGGTTAAGTTTAGGGTTAGGGTAAGAGTTAGAGTTACATTTACAGTTAAGATGAGGATTTTGGGAAAGTGTTACAGTTAAGATTAGGGTTAGGGCTAGGGTTAGGGTTAGAGTTAGGGTTAAGGGTTAGGGTTAGGTTTAAGATTATGGTAGGCTTAAAGATAGGGTTAAGGTTAGGTTAGGGTTAGGGTCAGGGTTAGGATTAGAATTAGGTTTAGGGCGAGGATTAGGGTCAGAGTTATTGTAAGGGTTAGGTTTAGGGTTACAGGTGGGCCAAGGTTAAGGTGAGGGTTAGGTTTAGGGGTAGGGTTAGGGTTAAAGTCAGGGTGAGTTTTAGGTTAGGGATAGGGTGAAGTTTAAGACAGGGTGAGGGTTAGGGTTATGGCTAAGGTTTGGGCTTGTTTTCAGGTTAGTGTTAAGGTTATGTTCAGGGTTAGGGTTAAGTTCATGGGTTGTGTTTAGTTTTAGGGTTAGGGTTAGATTTAAGGTTAGGGTTAAGTTTAGTGTTACGGTTAGGGTAAGGGTTATGGTTGTGTTAGGCGTTGTGGTTGGGGTGAGGGTTAGGTTTAGGGTTAGGGTTGGGTAGGGTTTGGATTATGGTTATGGTAAAGTGTTAGAGTTAGAGGTGTAGTTTAGGATTAGGTTTTGGGTGAGGGTTCCGGTTAGACCTTGTGTTTCTGGTCATGGTTAGGTTTGGTTTAGGGTTAGGGTTAGGTTCATGATTAGGTTTCGGGTTAGTGTTAGAGTTAGGGTGAGAGTTAGGGTTAAGGTTTTTGCTAGGCTTTGGTGTTAGGGTTAGGGTTTGTGTTAGGGTTAGGTTTATCATTAGGGCTCAGGGGTTTCAGGTTAGTGTTAGGGTTAGGGTTAGGGATAGCATTAGGGTTAGCGTTGTGGGATACGGTTAGGGGTTAGGGTGAGGGTTACGGTTAGTTTTACAGTTAAGGTGAGGGTTTAGGGTAAGTGTTATGATTAGGGTTAGAGTTAGAGTGAGGGTTAGGTTTAGGGTTAGGGTTAAGTGTAGGGTAAGATTTAGGTTTAGGTCCAAGTTGAGGGTTAGACTTAGTGTTCTATTTAGGGTCAAGGTTAGAGTTAGGGTTAGGGTTAGGATTAGGTCTAGGTTTAGGATTAGGATTAAGTTTAGGGTTAGGTTCAGGGCTATTGTAAGTGTTCAGTTTAGGGTTACAGATGGACTAGCGTTATTCTTAGAGTTAGGTTTGAGGTTAGGGTTTGGGTTAGGTCTAGGTTTAGGGTTAAGGTTATGGTTAGTGTTTGGATGAAGTTCAGGATAGGGTGAGGGTTATTTTTCTGGTGAGGGCTAGGGTTTGGGTTTGTGTTCAGGTTAGTGTTAAGGATAGGTTTAGGGTTCGGTTAGGGTTAGGCGTTATGTCTAGGGTCAGCGTTAGGTTAGGTTTAGGGTTAGTGTGAAGTTTAGGTTAAGGGTGAGGGTTATGATAAGGGTTAGGATTATAGACGGTGTTAGACGTTAGGTTTAGGGTGTTAGGGTTAGGTTTATGGTTAGGGTAGATTTAAGTTTAGGTTTAATATTAGGGTTAGGGTTAGATTTGGGTTACTGTTCGTATTAGGGTTAGGGTTAGGGATAAGTTTGGGGATAGCGTCAGGTTTAGGGTTGGGGATACGGTTAAGGATTAGGGTGAGGGTTAGGGTTAGGTTTACAGTTAAGGCGAGGGTTTAGGGTAATTGTTATGGTTAGGGCTCGAGTTAGATTTAGGCGTAGGGTTAGGGTGATGTTTCAGTTAATAGTCACGTTAGAGTTAAAGTTAGAGTAGGGTCAAGTTTAGTGTTCGGGTTAGGTATGGAGTTAGGGTTCGGGTAGGGGTAAGGTTAGGGTTAAGGCTAGGTTTACGATAAAGGGCAGGGCTAAGTTAGTGTTAGGTTTAGAGTTAGAGTTAGTGCTAGGGTTTGGGGTTATGCTTAGGGTCAGGTTTAAAGTTATTGTTAGGCTTTGTTAGGGGGTTAGGGTTGTGTTTGTTACGGGGTTACGATTGTATTTTCGGGGTTTAGAGTTGTGCTTGTTAGGGGCTTAGGGTTGTTTTCGTGAGGGGGTTAGGGTTGTTCGTTGTTTGGGGGTTAGGGTTGTTTGTTGTTTGGGGGTTAGGTTTGATTGTTGTTAGGGGGTTAAGGTTGTTTGTTGTTAGGGGTATAGTGTTGTTTGTTGTTAGGGGTTCAGGGTTGTTTGTTGTTAGGGGGTTAGTGTTGTTTGTTGTTAGGGTGTTAGGGTTGTTTGTTGTTAGTGGGTTAGGGTTGTTTGTTGTTAGGGAGTTAGGGTTGATTTTTGTTAGGGGGTTAGTGTTGTTTCTGGTCGGGGGTTAATGTTGTTTGTTAGGGCGTTAGTTTTGTTTGTTGTTAGTGGGTTAGGGATGTTTGTTGTTAAGGGGTTAGTGTTGTTTGTTGTTAGGGGGTTAGGATTTTTTTTTGTAAGAGGGTTAGTGTTGTGTGTTGTTAGGGGGTTAGTGTTGTTTGTGGATGGGGGTTAGTGTTGTTGGTTGTTATGGGGTTAGGGTTGTTTGTTGATAGGTGGTTACTTTTGTTGTTAGGGGTTTTGGGTTGTTGGATTTTAGGGGTTGAAGGTTGTTTGTTGTTAGAGACTTAGGGTTGTTTGTTGTTAGGGGGTTAGTGTTGTTTGTTGTTAGTGGGTTAGTGTTGTTTGTTGTTAGGGGTTCAGAGTTTTTTGTTGTTAGGGGGTTAGAGTTGTTTGTTGTTAGAGGATTTGGGTTCTTTCTTGTTGGGGGTTAGTGTTGTTTGTTTTTAGGGGATAAGTGTTGGTTGTTGTTAGGGGGTTAGTATTTTTTTTTATTTTTACTGGGTTAGTGCTGTTGGTGGTTACGGGGTTAGTGTTGTTGGTTGTATAGGGGGTTAGGGTTGTTTGTTGTTAGGGGGTTAGGGTTGTTTCTTGTTGTACTTTAGTGGTTTTTGTTGTTAGGATGTTAGTGTTGTTTGTGGTTAGGGGTTTACTGTTGTTGGTTGTTAGGGGGTTAGGGTTGTTTGTTGTTAGGGGTTTAGGGTAGTTTGTTTTAAGGGGTTAGTGTTGTTTGTTGTTAGGTTGTTAGGATTGTTGTTAGGGTGTTAGTGGTGTTTGTTGTTAGGGGGTTAGTGTTTTTTGTTGTTAGGGGGTTAGTGTTGTTTCTTGTTAGAGAGTTAGTTTTCTTTGTTGTTAGGGGATTAGGGTTGTATGTAGTTAGTGGGTTAGAGTTGTTTGTTGTTGGGGGTTAGGGTTGTTTGTTGTTAGGGGGTTAGGGTTGTTGTTAGGGGGTTAGTGCTTTTTGTATTTAGGGGTTTCGGGTTGTTTCTTGTTGGGGTTTAGTGGTTTTTGTTGTTAGGGTGTTAGTGTTGTTTGTTGTTAGGGGGTTAGTGTTGTTCTTACGGGGTTAGTGTTGTTTGTGGTTAGGGTGTTAGTGTTGTTTGTGGTTAGGGGGTTAGTGTTGTTGGTTGTCAGGGGGTTAGGATTGTTTGTTGTTAGGCGTTTAGGGGTGTTTGTTGTTAGGGGGTTAAGGTTGTTTGTTGTTAGGAGGTCAGGGTTGTTTGTTGTTACGGGGTTAGGTTAGTTTCTTGTTAGGGGTTTAGTGTTGTTTGTTGTTAGGGGGTTAGTGTTTGTTGTTTGGGGGTTAGGGTTGTTTGTTGTTACGGGGTTAGTGTTGTTTGATGTTAGGGGTTAGGGTTTTTTGTTGTTAGGGGGTTAGTGTTGTTTGCTGTTAGGGTGTTAGGGTTGTTTGTTGTTAGTGGGTTAGGGTTGTTTGTTGTTAGTGGGTTAGTGTTTTTGGTTTTTAGGGGTTAGGGTTGTTTGTTGTTTGGGGGTTAGTGTTGTTTCTTGTTAGGGGGTTAGGGTCGTTTGTTGTTAGGGTGTTAGTGTTCTTTGATGTTAGGGGTTTAGGGTTGTTTGTTGTTGGGGGTTAGGGTTGTTTGTTGTTAGGGGTTAGGGTTTTTTGTTGTTACGGGGTTAGGGTTGGTTCTTGTTAGGGGGTTAGTGTTGTTTGTTGTTGGTGGGTTAGGGTTGTCTGTTGTTTGGTTAGGGTTGTGTGTTGTTAGGGGGTTAGTGTTGTTTGTTGTTAGGGGTTTAGGGTTGTTTCTTGTTGGGGTTTAGTGGTTTTTGTTGTTAGGGTGTTAGTGTTGTTTGTGGTTAGGGGGTTAGTGTTGTTGGTTGTTAGGGGTATAGGAATGTTTGTTGTTAGGGGGTTAGGGTTGTTTGTTGTTACTGGGTTAGTGTTGTTTGATGTTAGGGGTTAGGGTTGTTTGTTGTTAGGGGGTTAGTGTTGTTTGTTGTTAGGGTGTTAGGGTTGTTTGTTGTTAGTTGGTTAGTTTAGTTTGCTGTTAGTGGGTTAGTGTTTTTGGTTTTTAGGGGTTAGGGTTGTTTGTTGTTTGGGGGCTAGTGTTGTTTGTTGTTAGGGTGTTAGGGTTGTTTGTTGTTAGGGTGTTAGTGTTCTTTGATGGTAGGGGTTTAGGGTTGTTTGTTGTTAGGGGGTTAGGGTTGTTTGTTGTTAGGGGTTAGGGTTGTTTGTTGTTACGGGGTTAGGGTAGGTTCTTGTTAGGGGGTTAGTGTTGTTTGTTGTTGGTGGGTTAGGGTTGTTTGCTGTTTGGTTAGGGTTGTGTGTTGTTAGGGGGTTAGTGTTGTTTGTTGTTAGCAGTTTAGGGTTGTTTCTTGTTGGGGTTTAGTGGTTTTTGTTGTTAGGGTGTTAGTGTTGTTTGTGGTTAGGGGGTTAGTGTTGTTGGTTGTTAGGGGGATAGGATTGTTTGTTCTTAGGGGGTTAGGGTTGTTTGCTGTTTGGGGGTTAGGGTTGTTTGTTGTTACGGGGTTAGTGTTGTTTGATGATAGGGGTTAGGGTTGTTTGTTGTTAGGGGGTTAGTGTTGTTTGTTGTTAGGGAGTTAGGGTTGTTTGTTGTTAGTGGGTTAGGGTTCTTTGTTGTTAGTGGGTTAGTGTTTTTGGTTTTTAGGGGTTAGGGTTGATTGTTGTTTGGGGGTTAGTGTTGTTTGTTGTTAGGGGGTTAGGGTTGTTTGTTGTTAGGGGGTTAGTGTTGTTTGTTGTTAGGGGTTAGGGTTGTTTGTTGTTACGGGGTTAGGGTAGGTTCTTGTTAGGGGGTTAGTGTTGTTTGCTGTTGGTGGGTTAGGGTAGTTTGTTGTTTGGATAGGGTTGTGTGTTGTTAGGGGGTTAGTGTTGTTTGTTGTTAGGGGTTTAGGGTTGTTTCTTGTTGGGGTTTAGTGGTTTTTGTTGTTAGGGTGTTAGTGTTGTTTGTGGTTAGGGGGTTAGTGTTGTTGGTTGTTAGGGGGAGAGGAATGTTTGTTGTTAGTGGGTTAGGGTTGTTTGTTGTTATGGGGTTAGTGTTGTTTGATGTTAGGGGTTTGGGTTGTTTGTTGTTTGGGGGTTAGGGTTGTTTCTTGTTGCAGGTTTAGTTTTGTTTGTTGTTACGGGGTTAGGGTAGTTTCTTGTTAGGGGTTTAGTGGTTTTTGTTGTTAGGGTATTATTGTTGTTTGTTGTTAGCGGTTTAGTGTTGTTTCTTGTTGGGGTTTAGATGTTTTTGTTGTTAGGGTGTTAGTGTTGTTTGTGGTTAGGGGGTTAGTGTTGTTGTTTGTTAGGGGGTTAGGGTTGTTTGTTGTTAGAAGGATAGGGTTGTTTGTTGTTATGGGTTTAGTGTTGTTTGTTGTTAGGGGTTTAAGGTTGTTTGTTGTTAGGGGTTTAGTGTAGTTTATTTTTAGGGGGTTAGTGTTGTTTGTTGTTAGGTTGTTAGGATTGTTGTTAGGGGGTTAGTGGTGTTTGTTGTTAGGGGTTAGTGTTTTTTGTTGTTAGGGGGTTAGTGTTGTTTCTTGTTAGAGTGTTAGGGTTCTTTGTTGTTAGGGGCTTAGGGTTGTTTGTTGTTAGTGGGTTAGAGTAGTTTCTTGTTGGGGGTTAGGGTTGTTTGTTGTTAGGGGGTTAGGGTTGTTGTTAGGTGGTTAGTGTTGTTTCTATTTAGGGGTTTGGGGTTCTTTCTTGTTGAGGTTTAGTGGTTTTTGTTGTTAGGGTGTTAGTGTTGTTTGTTGTTAGGGGGTTAGTGTTTGTTGTTAGGGGTTCAGGGTTGTTTCTTGTTGGGTTTAGTAGTTTTTGTTGTTAGGGTGTTAGTGTTGTTTGTTGTTAGGGGGTTAGTGTAGTTTTTTCTTACGGGGTTAGTGTTGTTTGTGGTTAGGGTGTTAGTGTTGTTTGTGGTTAGGGGGTGTGCATTGTTGGTTGTTAGGGGGTTAGGTTAGTTTCTTGTTAGGGGTTTAGTGTTGTTTGCTGTTAGGGGGTTAGTGTTTCTTGTTAGGGGTTCAGTGTTGTTTCCTGTTGGAGTTTAGTGGTTTTTGTTGTTAGGGTGTTAGTGTTGTTTGTGGTTAGGGGGTTGGTGTTGTTTGTTCTTACGGGGTTAGTGTTGTTTGTGGTTAGGGTGTTAGTGTTGTTTGTGGTTAGGGGGTGAGAGTTGTTGGTTGTTAGGGGGTTAGGATTGTTTGTTGTTACGGGTTTAGGGTTGTTTGTTGTTGGGGGTTAAGGTTGTTTGTTGTTAGGAGGTTAGGGCTGTTTGTTGTTACAGGGTTAGGTTAGTTTCTTGTTAGGGGTTTAGTGTTGTTTGTTGTTAGGGGGTTAGTGTTTGTTGTTAGGGGTTTAGTGTTGTTTCTTGTTGGGGTTTAGTGGTTTTTGTTGTTAGGGTGTTAGTGTTGTTTGTTGTTAGGGGTTTAGGGTTGTTTGTTGTTAGGGGTTTAAGGTTGTTTGTTGTTAGGAGGTTAGGGTTGTTTGTTGTTACGCGGTTAGGTTAGTTTCTTGTTAGGGGTTTAGTGTTGTTTGTTGTTAGGGGGTTAGTGTTTGTTGTTAGGGGTTTAGGGTTGTTTCTTGTTGGGGTTTAGTAGTTTTTGTTGTTAGGGTGTTAGTGTTGTTTGTTGTTAGGGGGTTAGTGTTGTTTGTTCTTACGGGGTTAGTGTTGTTTGTGGTTAGGGTGTTAGTGTTGTTTGTGGTTAGGGGGTGTGCGTTGTTGGTTGTTAGGGGGTTAGGATTGTTTGTTGTTAGGGGTTTAGGGTTGTTTGTTGTTAGGGGGTTAAGGATGTTTGTTGTTAGGATGTTAGGGTTGTTTGTTGTTACAGGGTTAGGTTAGTTTCTTGTTATGGGTTTAGTGTTGTTTGTTGTTAGGGAGTTAGTGTTTGTTGTTACGGGTTTAGTGTTGTTTCTTGTTGGGGTTTAGTGGTTTTTGTTGTCAGGGGGTTAGTGTTTGTTGTTAGGGGTTTAGGGTTGTTTCTTGTTGGAGTTTAGTAGTTTTTGTTGTTAGGGTGTTAGTGTTCTTTGTGGTTGGGGGTTACTGTTATTTGTTCTTACGGGGTTAGTGTTGTTTGTGGTTAGGGTGTTAGTGTTGTTTGTGGTTAGGGGGTGAGAGTTGTTGGTTGTTAGGGGGTTAGGATTGTTTGTTGTTAGGGGTTTAGGGTTGTTTGTTGTTAGGGGGTTAAGGTTGTTTGTTGTTAGGAGGTTAGGGCTGTTTGTTGTTACAGGGTTAGGTTAGTTTCTTGTTAGGGGTTTAGTGTTGTTTGTTGTTAGGGGGTTAGTGTTTGTTGTTAGGGGTTTAGTGTTGTTTCTTGTTGGGGTTTAGTGGTTTTTGTTGTTAGGGTGTTAGTGTTGTTTGTTGTTAGGGGTTTAGGGTTGTTTGTTGTTAGGGGTTTAAGGTTGTTGTTAGGAGGTTAGGGTTGTTTGTTGTTACAGGGTTAGTTTAGTTTCTTGTTAGGGGTTTAGTGTTGTTTGTTGTTAGGGGGTTAGTGTTTGTTGTTAGGGGTTTAGTGTTGTTTCTTGTTGGGGTTTAGTAGTTTTTGTTGTTAGGGTGTTAGTGTTGTTTGTTGTTAGGGGTTTAGGGTTGTTTGTTGTTAGGGGTTTAAGGTTGTTTGTTGTTAGGAGGTTAGGGTTGTTTGTTGTTACGGGGTTAGGTTAGTTTCTTGTTAGGGGTTTTGTGTTGTTTGTTGTTAGGGGGTTAGTGTTTGTTGTTAGGGGTTTAGGGTTGTTTCTTGTTGGGGTTTAGTAGTTTTTGTTGTTAGGGTGTTAGTGTTGTTTGTGGTTAGGGGGTTAGTGTTGTTTGTATTTAGGGGTTTAGTGTTGTTTCTTGTTGGGGTTTAGTGGTTTTTGTTGTTAGGGTGTTAGTGTTGATTGTTGTTAGGGGTTTAGGGTTGTTTGTTGTTAGGGGTTTAAGGTTGTTTGTTGTTAGGAGGTTAGGGTTGTTTGTTGTTACGGGGTTAGGTTAGTTTCTTGTTAGGGGTTTAATGTTGTTTGTTGTTACGGGGTTAGTGTTTGTTGTTAGGGGTTTAGTGTTGTTTCTTGTTGGGGTTTAGTGTTTTTTGTTGTTAGGGTGTTAGTGTTGTTTGTTGTTAGGGGTTTAGGGTTGTTTGTTGTTAGGGGTTTAAGGTTGTTGTTAGGAGGTTAGGGTTGTTTGTTGTTACAGGGTTAGGTTAGTTTCTTGTTAGGGGTTTAGTGTTGTTTGTTGTTAGGGGGTTAGTGTTTGTTGTTAGGGGTTTAGGGTTGTTTCTTTTTGGGGTTTGGTAGTTTTTGTTGTTAGGGTGTTAGTGTTGTTTGTTGTTAGGGGGTTAGTGTTGTTTGTTCTTACGGGGTTAGTGTTGTTTGTGGTTAGGGTGTTAGTGTTGTTTGTGGTTAGGGGGTGAGCGTTGTTGGTTGTTAGGGGGTTAGAATTGTTTGTTGTTAGTGGTTTAGGGTTGTTTGTTGTTAGGTGGTTAAGGTTGTTTGTTATTAGGAGGTTAGGTTTGTTTGTTGTTAGGGCTTTAGGGTTGTTTGTTGTTAGGGGGTTAGGGTTGTTTGTCGTTAGGGGTTTAGAGTAGTTTATTTTTAGGGGGTTAGTGTTGTTTGTTGTTAGGTTTTTAGGATTGTTGTTAGGGGGTTAGTGGTGTTTGTTGTTAGGGGGTTAGTGTTTTTTGTTGTTATGGGGTTAGTGTTATTTCTTGTTAGAGAGTTAGGGTTCTTTGTTGTTAGGGGCTTAGGGTTGTTTATTGTTAGTGGGTTAGAGTAGTTTGTTGTTGGCGGTTAGGGTTTTTTGTTGTTAGCGGGTTAGGTTGTTGTTAGGTGGTTAGTATTGTTTCTATTTAGGAGTTTGGGGTTGTTTCTTGTTGAGGTTTAGTGGTTTTTGTTGTTAGGCTGTTAGTGTTGTTTGTGGTTAGGGGGTTAGTGCTGTTTGTATTTAGGGGTTTAGGGTTGTTTCTTGCTGGGGTTTAGTGGTTTTTGTTGTTAGGGTGTTAGTGTTGTTTGTTGTTAGGGTGTTAGTTTTGTTTGTTGTTAGGGGGTTAGTGTTGTTTGATGTTAGGGGTTTAGTGTTGTTTGTCGTTAGGGGGTTAGTGTTGTTTGTTGTTAGGGTGTTAGGGTTGTTTGTTGTTAGGGGGTTACTGTTTTTTTTTTTAGGGGTTAGGGTAGTTACTTGTTCGGGGGTTAGTGTTGTTTGTTGTTAGTGGGTTAGTGGTGTTTGTTGTTTGGTGTTTACGGTTGTTGGTTGTTAGGGGGTTAGGGTTGTTTGTTGTTTCGGGTTTAAGGTAGTTTCTTGTTAGGGGTTTAGTGTTGTTTGTTGTTAGTCGGTTAGGGTTGTTTGTTGTTTGGTTAGGGTTGTTTGTTGCTAGGGGGTTAGGAGTGGTTGTTGTTAGGGTGTTAGTGTTGTTTGTTGTTAGGAGGTTAGTGTTATTTGTTGTTAGGTGTATAGGGTTGTTTCTTGTTGGGGTTTAGTGGGTTTTGCTGTTAGGCTGTTAGTGTTGTTTGTGGTTAGGGGGTTAGTGTTTTTTGTATTTAGGGGTTTAGGGTTGTTTCTTGCTGGGGTTTAGTGGTTTTTGTTGTTAGGGTGTTAGTGTTGTTTGTTGTTAGGGTGTTAGTGTTGTTTGTTGTTAGGGGGTTAGTGTTGTTTGATGTTATGGGTTTAGTGTTGTTTGTTGTTAGGGGGTTAGTGTTGTTTGTTGTTAGGGTGTTAGGGTTGTTTGTTGTTAGGGGGTTAGTGTTTTTGGTTTTAGGGGTTAGGGTAGTTTCTTGTTAGGGGGTTAGTGTTTTTTGTTGTTAGTGGGTTAGTGGTGTTTGTTGTCAGGGGTTCAGAGTTGTTTGTTGTTAGGGGGTTAGAGTTGTTTGTTGTTAGAGGATTTGGGTTCTTTCTTGTTAGGGGGTTAGTGCTGTTTGTTTTCAGGGGATACGTAGTGGTTGTTCTTAGGTGGTTAGTGTTTTATGTTTTTCCTGGGTTAGTGCTGTTGGTGGTTAGGGGGTTAGTGTTGTTGGTTGTTTAGGGGGTTAGGGTTGTTTGTTGTTGGGGGTTAGGGTTGTTTGTTGTTAGGGGGTTAGTGTTGTTTGTTGTTAGGTGTTTACGGTTGTTCGTTGTTAGGGGGTTAGGGTTGTTTGTTGTTTCGGGTTTAAGGTAGTTTCTTGTTAGGGGTTTAGTGTTGTTTGTTGTTAGTCGGTTAGGGTTCTTTGTTGTTTGGTTAGGGTTGTTTGTTGCTAGGGGGTTAGGGATGGTTGTTGTTAGGGTGTTAGTGTTGTTTGTTGTTAGGAGGTTAGTGTTATTTGTTGTTAGGTGTTTAGGGTTGTTTCTTGTTGTGGTTTTGTGGGTTTTGTTGTTAGGGTGTTAGTGTTTTTGCTTAGGGGGTTAGTACTGTTGGTTGTTAGGGGGTTAGGGTTCTTTGTTGTTAGGGGTTAGGGTTGTTTGTTGTTACGGGGTTAGGGTAGTTACTTGTTAGGGGGTTAGTGTTGTTTGTTGTTAGTGGGTTAGTGTTGTTTGTTGTCTGGTTAGGGTTGTGTGTTCTTAGGGGGTTAGTGTTGTTTGTTGTTAGGGGTTTAGGGTTGCTTCTTGTTCGGGTTTAGTGGTTCTTCTTGTTAGGGTGTTAGTGTTGTTTGTGGTTAGGGGGTTAGTGTTGTTGGTTGTTAGGGGGATAGGATTGTTTGTTGTTAGGGGGTTAGGGCTCTTTGTTGTTTGGGGTTTAGGGTTGTTTGTTTTTATGGGGTTAGTGTTGTTTGATGTTAGGGGTTTAGGGTTGTTTGTTGTTAGGGGGTTAGTGTTTGTTGTTAGGGTGTTAGGGTTGTTTGTTGTTAGTGGGATAGGGTTGTTTGTTGTTTGGTTAGGGATGTGTGTTGTTAGGGGGTTAGTATTGTTTGTTGTTAGGGCTTTAGGGTTGTTTCTTGTTGGAGTTGAGTGGTTTTTGTTGTTAGGGTGTTAGTGGTGTTTGTGGTTATGGGGTTAGTGTTGTTGGTTGTTAGGGGGATAGGAATGTTTGTTGTTAGGGGGTTAGGGTTGTTTGTTGTTACAGGGTTAGGTTAGTTTCTTGTTAGAGGTTTAGTGTTGTTTGTTGTTAGGGGGTTAGTGTTTGTTGTTAGGGGTTTAGTGTTGTTTCTTGTTGGGGTTTAGTGTTTTTTGTTGTTAGGGTGTTAGAGTTTTTTGTTGTTAGGGGTTTAGGGTTGTTTCTTGTTGGGGTTTAGTAGTTTTTGTTGTTAGGGGGTTAGTGTTGTTGTTTGTTAGGGGGTTAGAGTTGTTTGCTGTTAGAAGGTTAGGGATATTTGTTGTTAGGGGTTTAGCGTTGTTTGCTGTTTGGGGGTTAGGGTTGTTTGTTGTTAGGGGTTTAGAATAGTTTATTTTTAGGGGGTTAGTGTTGTTTGTTGTTAGGTTGTTAGGATTGTTGTTAGGGGGTTAGTGGTGTTTGTTGTTAGGGGGTAAGTGTTTTTTCTTCTTAGGGGGTTAGTGTTGTTTGTTGTTAGGGTTTTAGGGTTGTTTGTTGTTAGGGTTTTAGGGTTGTTTGTTGTTAGGGGTTTAAGGTTGTTTGTTGTTAGGAGGTTAGGGTTGTTTGTTGTTACGGGGTTTGGTTAGTTTCTTGTTAGGGGTTTAGTGTTGTTTATTGTTAGGGGGTTAGTGTTTGTTGTTAGGGGTTTAGGGTTGTTTCTTGTTGAGGTTTAGTAGTTTTTGTTGTTAGGGTGTTAGTGTTGTTTGTGGTTAGGGGGTTAGTGTTGTTGTTTGTTAGGGGGTTGGGGATGTTTGTTGTTAGGAGGTTAGGGTTGTTTGTTGTTATGGGGTTAGGTTAGTTTCTTGTTAGGGGTTTAGTGTTGTTTGTTGTTAGGGGGTTAGTGTTTCTTGTTAGGGGTTCAGTGTTGTTTCCTGTTGGAGTTTAGTGTTTTTTGTTGTTAGGGTGTTAGTGTTGTTTGTTGTTAGGGGTTTAGGGTTGTTTGTTGTTAGGGGTTTAAGGTTGTTTGTTGTTAGGAGGTTAGGGTTGTTTGTTGTTACGGGGTTAGGTTAGTTTCTTCTTAGGGGTTTAGTGTTGTTTGTTGTTAGGGGGTTAGTGTTTGTTGTTAGGGGCTTAGGGTTGTTTCTTGTTGGGGTTTAGTAATTTTTGTTGTTAGGGTGTTAGTGTTGTTTGTATTTAGGGGTTTAGTATTGTTTGTTCTTACGGGGTTAGTGTTGTTTGTAGTTAGGGTTTTAGTGTTGTTTGTGGTTAGGGGGTGAGCGTTGTTGGTTGTTAAGGGGTTAGGATTGTTTGTTGTTAGGGGTTTAGAGTTGTTTGTTGTTAGGGGGTTAGTGTTTGTTGTTAGGGGTTTAGTGTTGTTTCTTGTTGGGTTTTAGTGGTTTTTGTTGTTAGGGTGTTAGTGTTGTTTGTTGTTAGGGGTTTAGGGTTGTTTGTTGTTAGGGGTTTAAGGTTGTTTGTTGTTAGGAGGTTAGGGTTATTTGTTGTTACGGGGTTAGGTTAGTTTCTTGTTAGGGGTTTAGTGTTGTTTGTTGTTAGGGGGTTAGTGTTTGTTGTTAGGGGTTTAGGGTTGTTTCTTGTTGGGGTTTAGTAGTTTTTGTTGTTAGGGTGTTGGTGTTGTTTGTTGTTAGGGGGTTAGTGTTGTTTGTATTTAGGGGTTTAGGGTTGTTTCTTGTGCTTTAGTGGTTTTTGTTGTTAGGGTGTTAGTGTTGTTTGTTGTTACGGGGTTACTGTTGTTTGGTCTTACGGGGTTAGTGTTGTTTGTGGTTAGGGTGTTAGTGTTGTTTGTGGTTAGGGGGTGAGTGTTGTTGGTTGTTAGGTGGTTAGGATTGTTTGTTGTTAAGGGTTTAGGGTTTTTTGTTGTTAGGGGTTTAAGGTTGTTTGTTGTTAGGGTGTTAGGGTTGTTTGTTCTTAGTGGGTTAGTGTTGTTTGTTGTTAGTGGGTTAGTGTTTCTGGTTTTTAGGGTTTAGGGTTGTTTGCTGTTCGGGGGTGAGTGTTGTTTGTTGTTAGGGCGTTAGGGTTGTTTGTTGTTAGGGTGTTAGTGTTCTTTGATGTTAGGGGTTTAGGGTTGTTTGTTGTTAGGGGGTTAGTGTTGTTTGTTGTTAGGGGGTTAGGGTTGTTCCTAGTTGGGGTTTAGTAGTGTTTGTTGTTAGGGTGTTAGTGTTGTCCGTTTTTGGGGGTTAGTGTTGTTGTTGTTACGGGGTTAGTGTTGTTTGTTGTTAGGGTGTGAGAGTTGTTTGTTGTTTGGAGTTTGTGTTGTTTTTTAGGGGGTAGTTTTGTTTGTTGTTAGTGGGTTAGTGTTGTCTGTAGTTAGGGGATTAGGGTTGTTGTTAGAGAGTTAGTGTTGTTTGTTGTTGGGGCTTAGTGTTGTTTGTTTTTAGGGGGTTAGGGATCTTCGTTGTTAGGGTGTTAGTGTTGTTTGTTGTTAGGGGGTTAGTGTTGTTTGCTGTTAGGTGTTTAGGGTTGTTTCTTGTTGGGGTTTAGTGGGTTTTGTTTTTAGGGTGTTAGTGTTTTTGCTTAGGGGGTTAGTGCTGTTGGTTGTTAGCTGGTAAGGATTGTTTGTTGTTAGGGGTTTAGGGTTGTTTGTTGTTAGTGGGTTAGTGTTGCTTGTTGTTAGGTGTTCCGAGTTTTTTGTTGTTGGGGGTTAGAGTTGTTTGTTCTTAGAGGATTAGGGTTCTTTCTTGTTGGGGATTAGTGTTGTTTGTTTTTAGGGGATAAGTGTTGGTTGTTGTTAGGGGGTTAGTTTATTTTGGTTTTACTGGGTTAGTGCTGTTGGTGGTTAGGGGGTTATTGTTGTTGGTTGTTTAGGGGGTTAAGGTTGTTTGTTGTTAGGAGGTTAGGGTTTTTTGTTGTTACGGGGTTAGGTTAGTTTCTTGTTAGGGGTTTAGTGTTGTTTGTTGTTAGGGGGTTAGTGTTTGTTGTTAGGGGTTTAGTGTTGTTTCTTGTTGGAGTTTAGTGGTTTTTGTTGTTAGGGTGTTAGTGTTGTTTGTTGTTAGGGGTTTAGGGTTGTTTGTTGTTAGGGGTTTAAGGTTGTTTGTTGTTAGGAGGTTAGGGTTGTTTGTTGTTATGGGGTTAGGTTAGTTTCTTGTTAGGAGTTTAGTGTTGTTTGTTGTTAGCGGGTTAGTGTTTGTTGTTAGGGGTTTAGGGTTGTTTCTTGTTGGGGTTTAGTAGTTTTTGTTGTTAGGGTGTTAGAGTTGTTTGTGGTTAGAGGGTTAGTGTTGTTGTTTGTTAGCGGTTTAGGGTTGTTTGTTGTTAGGGGGTTAGGGTTGTTTGTTGTTAGGGGTTTAGGGTAGTTTATTTTTAGGGGGTTAGTGTTGTTTGTTGTTAGGTTGTTAGGATTATTGTTAGGGCGTTAGTGGTGTTTGTTGTTAGGGGGTTAGTGTTTTTTGTTGTTAGGGTGTTAGTGTTGTTTGTGGTTAGGGTGTTAGTGCTGTTTGTGGTTAGGGGGTTACTGTTGTTGTTTGTTAGGGGGTTATAGTTGTTTGTTGTTAGGGGTTTAGGGTTGTTTGTTGTTAGGGGTTTAGGGTTGTTTGTTGTTAGGGGTTTAGTGTTGTTTGTTGTTAGGGGGTTAGTGTTTGTTGTTAGGGGTTTAGGGTTGTTTCTTGTTGGGGTTTAGTAGTTTTTGTTGTTAGGGTGTTAGTGTTGTTTGTGGTTAGGGGGTTAGTGTTGTTTGTTCTTACGGGGTTAGTGTTGTTTGTGGTTAGGGTGTTAGTGTTGTTTGTGGTTAGGGGGTGAGCGTTGTTGGTTGTTAGGGGGTTAGGATTGTTTGTTGTTAGGGGTTTAGGGTTGTTTGTTGTTAGGGGGTTAAGGTTGTTTGTTGTTAGGAGGTTAGGGTTGTTTGTTGTTACAGCGTTAGGTTAGTTTCTTGTTAGGGGTTTAGTGTTGTTTGTTGTTAGGGGGTTAGTGTTTGTTGTTAGGGGTTTAGTGTTGTTTCTTGTTGGGGTTTAGAGTTTTTTGTTGTTAGGGTGTTAGTGTTGTTTGTTGTTAGGGGTTTAGGGTTGTTTGTTGTTAGGGGATTAAGGTTGTTTGTTGTTAGGAGGTTAGGGTTGTTTGTTGTTATGGGGTTAGGTTAGTTTCTTGTTAGGGGTTTAGTGTTGTTTGTTGTTAGGGGGTTAGTGTTTGTTGTTAGGGGTTTAGGGTTGTTTCTTGTTGGGGTTTAGTAATTTTTGTTGTTAGAGTGTTAGTGTTGTTTGTTTTTACGGGTTTAGTGTTGTTTGTTCTTACGGGGTTAGTGTTGTTTGTGGTTAGGGTTTTAGTGTTGTTTGTGGTTAGGGGGTGAGCGTTGTTGGTTGTTAAGGGGTTAGGATTGTTTGTTGTTAGGGGTTTAGAGTTGTTTGTTGTTAGGGGGTTAAGGTTGTTCGTTGTTAGGAGGTTAGGACTGTTTGTTGTTAAAGGGTTAGGTTAGTTTCTTGTTAGGGGTTTAGTGTTGTTTGTTGTTAGGGAGTTAGTGTTTGTTTTTAAGGGTTTAGTGTTGTTTCTTGTTGGGGTTTAGTGGTTTTTGTTGTTAGGGTGTTAGTGTTGTTTGTTGTTAGGGGTTTAGGGTTGTTTGTTGTTAGGGGTTTAAGGTTGTTTGTTGTTAGGAGGTTAGGGTTGTTGTTGTTACGGGGTTAGGTTAGTTTCTTGTTAGGGGTTTAGTGTTGTTTGTTGTTAGCGGGTTAGTGTTTGTTGTTGGGGGTTTAGGGTTGTTTCTTGTTGGGGTTTAGTAGTTTTTGTTGTTAGGGTGTTAGAGTTGTTTGTGGTTAGAGGGTTAGTGTTGTTGTTTTTAAGCGGTTTAGGGTTGTTTGTTGTTAGGGGGTTAGGGTTGTTTGTTGTTAGGGGTTTAGGGTAGTTTATTTTTAGGGGTTTAGTGTTGTTTGTTGTTAGGTTGTTAGGATTGCTGTTAGGGGGTTAGTGGTGTTTGTTGTAAGGGGGTTAGTGTTTTTTGTTGTTAGCGTGTTAGTGTTGTTTGTGGTTAGGGTGTTAGTGCTGTTTGTGGTTAGGGGGTGAGCGTTGTTGGTTGTTAGGGTGTTAGTGTTGTTTGTTGTTAGGGGGTTATTGTTGTTTGTTCTTACGGGGTTAGTGTTGTTTGTGGTTAGGGTGTTCGTGTTGTTTGTAGATGGGGGTGTGCGTTGTTGGTTGTTAGGGGGTTAGGATTGTTTGTTGTTAGGGGTTTAGGGTTGTTTGTTGTTAGGGGGTTAAGGTTGTTTGTTGTTAGGAGTTTAGGGTTGTTTGTTGTTACGGGGTTAGGTTAGTTTCTTGTTAGGGGTTTAGTGTTGTTTGTTGTTAGGGGGTTAGTGTTTGCTGTTAGGGGTTTAAAGTTGTTTCTTGTTGGGGTTTAGTGTTTTTTGTTGTTAGGGTGTTAGTGTTGTTTGTTGTTAGGGGTTTAGGGTTGTTTGTTGTTAGGGGTTTAAGGTTGTTTGTTGTTAGGAGGTTAGGGTTGTTTGTTGTTACGGGGTTAGGTTAGTTTCTTGTTAGGGGTTTAGTGTTGTTTGTTGTTAGGGGGTTAGTGTTTGTTGTTAGGGGTTTAGAGTTTTTTCTTGTTGGGGTTTAGTAGTTTTTGTTGTTAGGGTGTTAGTGTTGTTTGTTGTTAGGGGGTTAGTGTTGTTTGTTCTTACGGGGTTAGTGTTGTTTGTGGTTAGGGGGTGAGAGTTGTTCGTTGTTAGGGGGTTAGGATTGTTTGTTGTTAGGGGTTTAGGGTTGTTTGTTGTTAGGGGGTTAAGGTGGTTTGTTGTTATGAGCTTAGGGCTGTTTGTTGTTACAGGGTTAGGTCAGTTTCTTGTTAGGGGTTTAGTGTTGTTTGTTGTTAGGGGGTTAGTGTTTCTTGTTAGGGGTTCAGTGTTGTTTCCTGTTGGAGTTTAGTGGTTTTTGTTGTTAGGGTGTTAGTGTTGTTTCTTGTTAGGGGTTTAGGGTTGTTTGTTGTTAGGGGTTTAAGGTTGTTTGTTGTTAGGAGGTTAGGGTTGTTTGTTGTTACGGGGTTAGGTTAGTTTCTTGTTAGATGTTTAGTGTTGTTTGTTGTTAGAGGGTTAGTGTTTGTTGTTAGGGGTTTAGGGTTGTTTCTTGGTGGGGTTTAGTAGTTTTGTTGTTAGGGTGTTAGTGTTGTTTGTTGTTAGGGGGTTAGTGTTGTTTGTTCTTACGGGGTTAGTGTTGTTTGTGGTTAGGGAGTTAGTGCTGTTTGTGGTTAGGGGGTGAGCGTTGTTGGTTGTTAGAGGGTTAGGATTGTTTGTTGTTAGGGGTTTAGGGTTGTTTGCTGTTAGGGGTTTAGGGTTGTTTGTTGTTAGGGGTTTAAGGTTGTTTGTTGTTAGGAGGTTAGGGTTGTTTGTTGTTACGGGGTTAGGTTAGTTTCTTCTTAGGGGTTTAGTGTTGTTTGTTGTTAGGGGGTTAGTGTTTGTTGTTAGGGGTTTAGTGTTGTTTCTTGTTGGGATTTAGTACTTTTTGTTGTTAGGGTGTTAGTGTTGTTTATTGTTACGGGGTTAGTGTTGTTTGTTGTTAGGGGTTTAAGTTTGTTTGTTGTTAGGAGGTTAGGGTTGTTTGTTGTTACGGGGTTAGGTTAGTTTCTTGTTAGGGGTTTAGTGTTGTTTGTTGTCAGGGGGTTAGTGTTTGTTGTTAGGGGTTTATTGTTGTTTGTTGTTGACGTTTAGTAGTTTTTGTTGTTAGGGTGTTAGTCTTGTTTGTTGTTAGGGGGTTAGTGTTGTTTGTTCTTACGGGGTTAGTGTTGTTTGTTGTTAGGGTGTTAGTGCTGTTTGTGGTTAGGGGGTGAGCGTGGTTGGTTGTTAAGGAGTTAGGATTGTTTGTTGTTAGGGATTTAGGGTTGTTTGCTGTTAGGGGGTTAAGGTTGTTTGTTGTTAGGAGGTTAGGGTTGTTTGTTGTTACAGGGTTAGGTTAGTTTCTTGTTAGGCGTTTAGTGTTGTTTGCTGTTAAGGGGTTAGTGTTTGTTGTTAGGGGTTTAGTGTTGTTTCTTGTTGGGGTTTAGTGGTTTTTGTTGTTAGGATGTTAGTGTTGTTTGTTGTTAGGGGTTTAAGGTTGTTTGTTGTTAGGAGGTTAGGATTGTTTGTTTTTACAGGGTTAGGTTAGTTTCTTGTTAGGGGTTTAGTGTTCTTTGTTGTTAGGGGGTTAGTGTTTGTTGTTAGGGGTTTAGTGTTGTTTCTTCTTGGGGTTTAGTGTTTTTTTTGTTAGGTGTTAGTGTTGTTTGTTGTTAGGGGATTAGGGTTGTTTGTTGTTAGGGGTTTAAGGTTGTTTGTTGTTAGGAGTTTAGGGTTGTTTGTTGTTACAGGGTTAGGTTAGTTTCTTGTTAGGGGTTTAGTGTTGTTTGTTGTTAGGGGGTTAGTGTTTGTTGTTAGGGGTTTAGTGTTGTTTCTTGTTTGGGTTTAGTGGTTTTCGTTGTTAGGGTGTTAGTGTTGTTTGTTGTTAGGGGTTTAGGGTTGTTTGTTTTTAGGGGTTTAAGGTTGTTTGTTGTTAGGAGGTTAGGGTTGTTTGTTGTTACAGGGTTAGGTTAGTTTCTTGTTAGGTGTTTAGTGTTGTTTGTTGTTAGGGGTTTATTGTTTGTTGTTAGGGGTTTAGGGTTGTTTCTTTTTGGGGTTTAGTAGTTTTTGTTGTTAGGGTGTTAGTGTTGTTTGTGGTTAGGGGGTTGGTGTTGTTTGTTCTTACGGGGTTAGTGTTGTTTGTGGTAAGGGTGTTAGTGTTGTTTGTTCTTAGGGGGTGAGCATTGTTGGTTGTTAAGGGGTTAGGATTGTTTGTTGTTAGGGGTTTAGGGTTTTTTCTTGTTAGGGGGTTAAGGTTGGTTGTTGTTAGGAGGTTAGGGTTGCTTGTTGTTAGGGGGTTAGGTTCGTTTCTTGTTAGGGGTTTAGTGTTGTTTGTTGTTAGGGGGTTAGTGTTTGTTGTTAGGGGTTTAGTGTTGTTTCTTGTTGGGGTTTAGTGGTTTTTGTAGTTAGGGTGTTAGTGTTGTTTCTTGTTAGGGGTTTAGGGTTGTTTGTTGTTAGGGGTTTAAGGTTGTTTGTTGTTAGGAGGTTAGGGTTGTTTGTTGTTACGGGGCTAGGTTAGTTTCTTCTTAGGGGTTTAGTATTGTTTGTTGTTAGGGGGTTAGTGTTTGTTGTTAGGGGTTTAGGGTTGTTTCTTGTTGGGGTTTAGTAGTTTTTGTTGTTAGGATGTTAGTGTTGTTTGTTGTAAGGGGGTTAGTGTTGTTTGTTCTTACGGGGTTAGTGTTGTTTGTGGTTAGGGTGTTAGTGTTGTTTGTGGTTAGGGTGTTAGTGGTGTTTGTGGTTGGGGGTTAGGGTTGTTTGTTTTTTGGGGGTTAGGGTAGTTTGTTGTTATTTTGTTAGGGTTGTTTGTTGTTAGGTGGTTAGGTTTGTTGTTACGGGGTTAGGGCTGTTTGTTGTTAGGGTGTTAGTGTTGTTTGTTGTTAGGGGTTTAGGTTTATTGTTCTTAGGGGGTTAGTGTTGCTTTTTGTTAGGCTGTAAGGATTGTTTGTTAGTGTCTTAGAGTTTTTTGTTGTTCGGGGCTTAGGGTTGTTTTATGTTAGGGAGTTAGTGTTGTTTGTTGTTGGAGGTTAGTGTTGTTTGTTAGGGGATCAATTTTGTTTGTTTTTAGTGGGTTAGGGTTGTTTGTTGTTAGGGAGTTAGTATTGTTTGTTGTCAGGGGTTCAGTGTTGTTTGTTTTTAGCTGTTTAGAGTTGTTTGTTTTTAGGGTATTAGTGTTTTTTGTTGTTAGGGGGTTAGGATTGTGTGTTTTTAGGGGGTTATTGTTGTTTGTTTTTGGGGGTTAGTGTTGTTTGTTGTTAGGGGTTGAGTGTTGCTTGTTGTTAGGGGGTTAGGGTTGTTTGTTGTTAGGGGTTAGGGTTGTTTGTTATTAGGGGTTAATTTGGTTTTTTGTTAGGGGTTCAGTGTTGTTTGTTGTTAGGGGGTGAGTGTTGTTTGTTGTCAGGGCGTTAGGGTTGTTTCTTGTTAGGAGATTAGGGTCGATGGTTGTTAGGTGTTTATTGTTGTTTGTTGTTAGGTGTTAGTGTTGCTTGTCATTAGGGCGTTAGTGTTTTTTGTTGTTAGTGGGTTAGCGCTGTGTGTTGTTAGTGGCTTAGTGTTGTTTGTTTTTAGGGGTTCAGTGTTGTTTGTTTTTAGGGTTTTAGGGTTGTTGGGTTTTATTGGGTTTGCATTGTTTGTTTTTAGGGTGTTAGGATTGTTTGTTGTTAGGGGGTAAGTGTTGTTTGTTGTTAGGGGGTTAGTGTTGTTGGTGTTTAGGGGGTTAGGGTTGTTTGTTGTTTGGGGGTTAAGGTTGTTTGTTGTTAGTGGG
Source organism: Loxodonta africana (assembly GCF_030014295.1). NCBI lineage: Eukaryota > Metazoa > Chordata > Mammalia > Proboscidea > Elephantidae > Loxodonta > Loxodonta africana. Next base: position 685,554 of record NC_087350.1, on the reverse strand, counting down.
TTAGGGTTGTTTGTTGTTAGGAGATTAGTGTTGTTGTTGTTAGGGGGTTAGTGCTTTTTTTTGTTGGGGGTTAATGTTTCTTGTTAGGGGGTCAGCGTTTGTTATTAGGGGTTTTGGGTTTGTTGTTGTTAGGGTGTTAGTGTTGTTTGTTGTTAGGAGGTTGGTGTTGTTTGTTCTTAGGGGGTTAGTGTTTTTTGTGGTTAGAGCGTTAGTGTTGTTTGTTGTTACGGGGTTAATGTTGTTTCTTTTTAGGGGTTTAGGGTTGTTTCTTGTTGGGGGATAGTGGTGTTTGCTGTTGGGGGTTTAGGGATGGTTGTTGTTAGGGTGTTAGTGATGGTTGTTGTTAGGAGGTTAGTATTGTTTATTGTTAGCTGTTTAGGGTTGTTTCTTGTTGGGGTTTTGTGGTTTTTGTTCTTAGGGTGTTAGTGTTTGTGGTTAGGGTGTTAGTGTTGCTGGTTGTTAAGGGGTTAGGGTTCTTTGTTGTTAGGGGGTTAGGGTTGTTTGTTGTTAGTGGGTTAGTGTTGTTTGTTGTTAGGGGTTCAGAGATTTTTGCTGTTAGGGGGTTAGAGTTGTTTGCTGTTAGAGGATTTGGGTTCTTTCTTGTTGGGGGTTAGTGTTGTTTGTTTTTAGGGGATAAGTGTTGGTTGTTGCTAGGGGGTTAGTTTTTTAGTTTTTACTGGCTTAGTGGTGTAGGTGGTTAGGGGGTTAGTGTTGCTGGTTGTTTAGGGGGTTAGGGTTGTTTGTTGTTAGGGAGTTAGTGTTGTTTGTTTTTAGGGGGAAAGTGTTGGTTGTTATTAGGCGGTTAGGGTTATTGGTTGTTAGGGGGTTAGGGTTGTTTGCTGTTAGGGGGTTAGGGTTGTTTGTTGTTACGGGGTTAGTGTTCTTTGTTATGACGGGGATAGGATTTTTTGTTGTTACGGGGTTAGTGTAGTTTCTTGTTATAGAGTTAGTGTTGTTTGTTGTTAGTGGGTTAGGGTTCTTTGTTGTTTGGTTACGGTTGTTTGTTGTTAGGGGGTTAGGGTTGTTTGTTGTTAGGGGGTTAGTGTTGTTTGTTCTTAGGGCGTTAGTGTTGGTTGTTGTTAGTAGGTTAGTGTTTTCTGTTCTTAGTGGGTTAGTGCTGTTTGGGGTTAGGGGGTTAGTGTTGTTGGTTGTTAGGGGGTTAGTGTTGTTTCTTGTTAGGGGTTTAGGTTTGTTTCTTGTTGGGGTTTAGTGTTGTTTGTTGTTAGGGTGTTAGTGTAGTTTGTGGTTAGGGGGTTAGTGTTGTTGGTTGTTAGGGGGTTAGTGTTGTTTGTGGTTAGGGGTTTAGTGTTGATTGTTGTTCGGTGTTTAGAGTTTTTTGTTCTTAGGGGCTTAGGGTTGTTTCTTGTTAGGGGATTAGGGTTGTTTCTTGTTAGGGGGTTAGTGTTGTTTGTTTTTAGGGGGTAAGTGTTGGTTGCTGTTAGGGGGTTAGTGTTCTTTGTTGTTACTGGGTTATTGCTGTTTGTGGTTAGGTGGTTAGTGTAGTTGGTTGTTAGGGAGTTGGGGTTGTTTGTTGTTAGGGGGTTAGTGTTTGTTGCTACAGTGTTAGTGTTGGTAGTTGTTAGGGGGTTAGTTTTGTTTGGTTTTAGAGGTTTAGGGTTGTTGGTTGTTAGTGTGTTAGTGTTGTTTGTTGTTAGGGGCTTAGGGGTGTTTGTTGTTACGGGGTTAGGGTATTTTTGGTTACGAGGTTAGGGTAGTTTCCTGTTAGGGGGTTAGTGTTGTTTGTTTTTAGTGGCTTAGCGTTGTTTTTTGTTAGGGGGTTAGGTTAGTTTGATGTTAGGGGGTTAGTGTTGTTTGTTGTTAGGGGTTTAGTCTTGTTTGTTGTTAGGGGCTTAGGGTGGTTTGTTGTTAGGGGATTAAGGTTCTTTCTTGTTATGGGGTTAGTGTTGGTTCTTGCTAGGGGGTTAGTGTTGTTTCTTGTTAGGTGTTCAGTATTCTTTGTTTTTAGGGGTTTAGAGTTGTTTCTTGGGGTTTAGTGGTGTTTGTTGTTAGGGTTTTCGTGTTGTTTGTTGTTAGGGGGTTAGTGTTTGTTGTTGTTAGGGGGTTAGTGTTGTTTTTTTTCAGGAGGTTAGTGTTGGTTGTTGTTAGAGGGTTAGTGTTGTTTGTTGTTAGGGGTTTAAAACACACTGCCTAGAGAAATCCTAGCAAAGCCCTGTGTTTCCCCACAGGAATGTATGTCCATTTCATTTCTTCGCCAGCAACGGAGCAAAGAGGCAACGTCAGATTGTGTGTATCTCAGTGAGAGAAAGAACACTGTGACTTCCCCCGTACCTCTGACGAAAGCAGTTAGAGGGAGAAAATCGTCCATTGCTTTCGCTTTCCCGCAATGAGCTCCACAGATCTGCCCTTCGCGAAGGGCCGTTTTCCCCCGGAGAACTGCCTCGCGGTAGCCCTGTTCTGGAAGTGGAACGAGTATGCAGTGTTAGCGTTCAGCTAATGTGAAGGCTCGCTTTGGCCCAGGGCAAACGAAGCGCCGGGGGAAATCTTAGCAGAGCCCGGCGCCTTTCCACAGTTCAAAGCGTGGAACTGCAGACTCTTTTGCAAAGAAGAGAGCGCACAGGCAACAGGAGCCTGCACGTTTCTCAGTGAAAGGGAGAACTCCCTGACTTCATCCAGTCCTCTGAGCAAAGCAGGCAGAAGGAGAGAAACTTTCTTTCCTTCCTCTTTCCTGCATGGAATTCCTCCTTTGCTCTTGCAAACGCAAGGCTTCTTCTGAAAAACTACGTCACGGTGCAGGGATCCTTAAAGAGGAGCAACGACATAGTTTTAGCTGGAAGGGCTTGGCAGAGCAGCCGGGGAGAAAAGGCCTCTTGCTATTTTCTTTTCTTTCTGCCCGAATGTGGTCAATTGGCACCTGCCAAGGCAAGGTTTCCCAGCACAAACTAGAAAGCAGCAGCTCTCTCCTGGCAGAGGAAATCCCATGCAGTGTTGCCCTGGCGAGATAGTGTTGCTACAGTGAGGCCCAGGGAAAACAGACTGCCTAGAGAAATCCTAGCAAAGCCCTGTGTTTCTCCACAGGAATGTATGTCCGTTTCAGTTCTTTGCCAGCAGCGGATCTCAGAGGCAACGTCAGATTGTGTATATCTCAGTGAGAGAAAGAACACTGTGACTTCCCCCGTTCCTCTGACGAAAGCGGTTAGAGGGAGAAAAGCGTCCTTTGCTTTCGCTTTCCCGCAATGAGCTCGACAGGTCTGCCCTTCGCGAAGGGCCGTTTTCCCCCGGAGAAGTGCCTCGCGGTAGCCCTGTTCTGGAAGTGGAACGAGTATGCAGTGTTGGCGTTCAGCTATTGTGAAGGCTAGCTTTGGCCCAGGGCAAAACGAAGCGCCCGGGGAAATCTTAGCAGAAACCGGCGCCTTTCCACGGTTCAAAGCGTGGAACAGCAGACTCTTTTGCAAAGAAGAGAGCGCACAGGCAACAGCAGCCCGCACGTTTCTCAGTGAAAGGGAGAACTCCCTGACTTCATCCAGTCCTCTGAGCAAAGCAGGCAGAGGGAGAGAAACTTTCTTTCCTTCCTCTTTCCTGCAACGAATTCCTCATTTGCTCTTGCAAACGCAGGGCTTCTTCTGAAAACCTACGTCGCGGTGCAGGGATCCTTCCAGAGGAGCAACGACATAGTTTTAGCTGGAAGGGCTTGCTGAGCAGCCGGGGAGAAAAGGCCTCTTGCTATTTTCTTTTCTTTCTGCCCGAATGCGGTCAATTGGCACCTGCCAAGGCAAGGTTTCCCAGCACAAACTACAAAGCAGCAGCTCTCTCATGAAGAGGAAATCCCACGCAGTGTTGCCCTGGCGAGATAGTGTTGCTACAGTGAGGCCCAGGGAAAACACACTGCCTAGAGAAATCCTAGCAAAGCCCTGTGTTTCCCCACACGAATGCATGTCAGTTTCCGTTCTTTGCCAGCAACGGAGCTCAGAGGCAACGTCAGATTGTGTGTATCTCAGTGAGAGAAAGAACACTGTGACTTCCCCCGTTCCTCTGACGAAAGCGCTTAGAGGGAGAAAAGCGTCCTTTGCTTTCGCTTTCCCGCAATGAGCTCGGCAGATCTGCCCTTCGCGAAGGGCCGTTTTCCCCCGGAGAACTGCTTCGCGGTAGCCCTGTTCTGGAAGGGGAACGAGTATGCAGTGTTAGCGTTCAGCTATTGTGAAGGATAGCTTTGGCCCACGGCAAACGAAGCGCCCGGGGAAGTCTTAGCAGAAACCGGCGCCTTTCCACGGTTCAAAGCGTGGAACTGCAGACTCTTTTGCAAAGAAGAGAGCGCACAGGCATCAGCAGCCTGAACCTTTCTCAGTGAAAGGGAGAACTCCCTGACTTCATCCAGTCCTCTGAGCAAAGCAGGCAGAGGGAGAGAAACTTTCTTTCCTTCCTCTTTCCTGCAACGAATTCCTCATTTGCTCTTGCAAACGTAAGGCTCCTTCTAAAAAACTATGTCACGGTGCAGAGATCCTTCCAGAGGAGCAACGACATAGTTTTAGCTGGAAGGGCTTGGCAGAGCAGCCGGCGAGAAAAGGCCGCTTGCTGTTCTCTTTTCTTTCTGCCCGAATGAGGTCAATTGGCACTTGCCAAAGCAAGGTTTCCCAGCACAAACTAGACAGCAGCAGCTCTCTCCTGGCAGAGGAAATCCCATGCAGTGTTGCCCTGGCGAGATAGTGTTGGTACAGTGAGGCCCAGGGAAAACAGACTGCCTAGAGAAATCCTAGCAAAGCCCTGTGTTTCCCCACAGGAATGTATGTCCGTTTCAGTTCTTCGCCAGCAACGGAGCAAAGAGGCAACGTCAGATTGTGTGTATCTCAGTGAGAGAAAGAACACTGTGACTTCCCCCGTTCCTCTGACGAAAGCGGTTAGAGGGAGAAAACCGTCCTTTGCTTTCGCTTTCCCGCAATGAGCTCCACAGATCTGCCCTTCGCGAAGGGCCGTTTTTCCCCGGAGAACTGCCTCGCGGTAGCCCTGTTCTGGAAGTGGAACGAGTATGCAGTGTTAGCGTTCAGCTAATGTGAAGGCTCGCTTTGGCCCAGGGCAAACGAAGCGCCGGGGGAAATCTTAGCAGAGCCCGGCGCCTTTACACGGTTCAAAGCGTGGAACTGCAGACTCTTTTGCAAAGAAGAGAGCGCACAGGCAACAGCAGCCCCCACGTTTCTGAGTGAAAGGGAGAACTCCCTGACTTCATCCAGTCCTCTGAGCAAAGCAGGCAGAAGGAGAAACACTTTCTTTCCTTCCTCTTTACTGCAACGAATTTCTCATTTGCTCTTGCAAACGCAAGGCTTCTTCTGAAAAACTACGTCACGGTGCAGGGATCCTTAAAGAGGAGCAACGACATAGTTTTAGCTGGAAGGGCTTGCTGAGCAGCCGGGGAGAAAAGGCCTCTTGCTATTTTCTTTTCTTTCTGCCCGAATGCGGTCAATTGGCACCTGCCAAGGCAAGGTTTCCCAGCACAAACTACAAAGCAGCAGCTCTCTCATGAAGAGGAAATCACACTCAGTGTTGCCCTTGCGAGATAGTGTTGCTACAGTGAGGCCCAGTGAAAACACACTGCCTAGAGAAATCCTAGCAAAGCCCTGTGTTTCTCCCCGGGAATGTATGTCAGTTTCAGTTCTTTGCCAGCAACGGAGCTCAGAAGCAACGTCAGATTGTGTGTATCTCAGTGAGAGAAAGAACACTGTCACTTCCCCCGTTCCTCTGAGGAAAGCGGTTAGAGGGTGAAAAGCGTCCTTTGCTTTCGCTTTCCCGCAATGAGCTCGGCAGATCTGCCCTTCGCGAAGGGCCGTTATCCCCCGGAGAACTGCCTCGCGGTAGCCCTGTTCTGGAAGTGGAACGAGTATGCAGTGTTAGCGTTCAGCTATTGTGAAGGCTCGCTTTGGCCGAGGGCAAACGAAGCGCCGGGGGAAATCTTAGCAGAGCCCGGCGCCTTTCCACGGTTCAAAGCGTGGAACTGCAGACTCTTTTGCAAAGAAGAGAGCGCACAGGCAACAGCAGCCGGCAATTTCTCAGTGAAAGGGAGAACTCCCTGACTTCATCCAGTCCTCTGAGCAAAGCAGGCAGAAGGAGAGAAACTTTCTTTCCTTCCTCTTTCCTGCAACGAATTCCTCATTTGCTCTTGCAAACGCAGGGCTTCTTCTGAAAACCTACGTCGCGGTGCAGGGATCCTTCCAGAGTAGCAACGACATAGTTTTAGCTGGAAGGGCTTGGGAAAGCAGCCGGGGAGGAAAGGCCTCTTGCTCTTCTCTTTTCTTTCTGCCTGAATGTGGTCAAATGGCACTTGCCAAAGCAAGGATTCCCAGCACAAACTACAAAGCAGCAGCTCTCTCCTGGCAGAGGAAATCCCACGCAGTGTTGCCCTGGCGAGATAGTGTTGCTACAGTGAGGCCCAGGGAAAACACACTGCCTAGAGAAATCCTAGCAAAGCCCTGTGTTTCCCCACAGGAATGCATGTCAGTTTCCGTTCTTTGCCATCAACGGAGCTCAGAGGCAACGTCAGATTGTGTGTATCTCAGTGAGAGAAAGAACACTGTGACTTCCCCCGTTCCTCTGACGAAAGCGGTTAGAGGGAGAAAAGCGTCCTTTGCTTTCGCTTTCCCGCAATGAGCTCTACAGATCTGCCCTTCGCGAAGGGCCGTTTTCCCCCGGAGAACTGCCTCGCGGTAGCCCTGTTCTGGAAGTGGAACGAGTATGCAGTGTTAGCGTTCAGCTAATGTGAAGGCTCGCTTTGGCCCAGGGCAAAGGAAGCACCGGGGGAAATCTTAGCAGAGCCCAGCGCCTTTCCACGGTTCAAAGCGTGGAACTGCAGACTCTTTTGCAAAGAAGAGAGCGCACAGGCAACAGCAGCCCGCACGTTTCTCAGTGAAAGGGAGAACTCCCTGACTTCATCCAGTCCTCTGAGCAAAGCAGGCAGAAGGAGAGAAACTTTGTTTCCTTCCTCTTTGCTGCAACGAATTCCTCATTTGCTCTTGCAAACGCAGGGCTTCTTCTGAAAACCTACGTCGCGGTGCAGGGATCCTTCCAGAGGAGCAACGGCATAGTTTTAGCTGGAAGGGCTTGGCAGAGCAGCCGGGGAGAAAAGGTCTCCTGCGATTCTCTTTTCTTTCTGCCTGAATGCGGTCAATTGGCACTTGCCAAAGCAAGGTTTCCCAGCACAAACTACAAAGCAGCAGCTCTCTCCTGGCAGAGGAAATCCCATGCAGTGTTGCCCTGGCGAGATAGTGTTGCTACAGCGAGGCCCAGGGAAAACAGACTGCCTAGAGAAATCCTAGCAAAGCCCTGTGTTTCCCCACAGGAATGTATGTCAGTTTCAGTTCTTTGCCAGCAACGGAGCTCAGAGGCAACATCAGATTGTGTGTATCTCAGTGAGAGAAAGAACACTGTGACTTCCCCCGTTCCTCTGACGAAAGCGGTTAGAGGGAGAAAAGCGTCCTTTGCTTTCGCTTTCCCGCAGTGAGCTCGGCAGATCTGCCCTTCGCGAAGGGCCGTTTTCCCCGGGCGAACTGCCTCGCGGTAGCCCTGTTCTGGAAGTGGAACGAGTATGCAGTGTTAGCGTTCAGCTATTGTGAAGGCTCGCTTTGGCCCAGGGCAAACGAAGCGCCGGGGGAAATCTTAGCAGAGCCCGGCGCCTTTCCACGGTTCAAAGCGTGGAACAGCAGACTCTTTTGCAAAGAACAGAGCGCACAGGCAACAGCAGCCCGCACGTTTCTCAGTGAAAGGGAGAACTCCCTGACTTCATCCAGTCCTCTGAGCAAAGCAGGCAGAGGGAGAGAAACTTTCTTTCCTTCCTCTTTCCTGCAACGAATTCCTCCTTTGCTCTTGCAAACGCAAGGCTTCTTCTGAAAAACTACGTCGCGGTGCAGGGATCCTTCCAGAGGAGCAACGGCATAGTTTTAGCTGGAAGGGCTTGGCAGAGCAGCCGGGGAGAAAAGGCCTCTTGCGATTCTCTTTTCTTTCTGCCTGAATGCGGTCAATTGGCCCTTTCCAAAGCAAGGTTGCCCAGAACAAACCACAAAGCAGCAGCTCTCTCCTGGCAGAGGAAATCCCATGCAGTGTTGCCCTGGCGAGATAGTGTTGCTACAGCGAGGCCCAGGGAAAACAGACTGCCTAGAGAAATCCTAGCAAAGCCCTGTGTTTCCCCACAGGAATGTATGTCAGTTTCAGTTCTTTGCCAGCAACGGAGCTCAGAGGCAACATCAGATTGTGTGTATCTCAGTGAGAGAAAGAACACTGTGACTTCCCCCGTTCCTCTGACGAAAGCGGTTAGAGGGAGAAAAGCGTCCTTTGCTTTCGCTTTCCCGCAGTGAGCTCGGCAGATCTGCCCTTCGCGAAGGGCCGTTTTCTCCCGGAGAACTGCCTCGCGGTAGCCCTGTTCTGGAAGTGGAACGAGTATGCAGTGTTAGCGTTCAGCTATTGTGAAGGCTCGCTTTGGCCCAGGGCAAACGAAGCGCCGGGGGAAATCTTAGCAGAGCCCGGCGCCTTTCCACGGTTCAAAGCGTGGAACAGCAGACTCTTTTGCAAAGAAGAGAGCGCACAGGCAACAGCAGCCCGTACGTTTCTCAGTGAAAGGGAGAACTCCCTGACTTCATCCAGTCCTCTGAGCAAAGCAGGCAGAGGGAGAGAAACTTTCTTTCCTTCCTCTTTCCTGCAACGAATTCCTCCTTTGCTCTTGCAAACTCAAGGCTTCTTCTGAAAAACTACGTCGCGGTGCAGGGATCCTTCCAGAGGAGCAACGGCATAGTTTTAGCTGGAAGGGCTTGGCAGAGCAGCCGGGGAGAAAAGGCCTCCTGCGATTCTCTTTTCTTTCTGCCTGAATGCGGTCAATTGGCACTTGCCAAAGCAAGGTTTCCCAGCACAAACTACAAAGCAGCAGCTCTCTCCTGGCAGAGGAAATCCCATGCAGTGTTGCCCTGGCGAGATAGTGTTGCTACAGCGAGGCCCAGGGAAAACAGACTGCCTAGAGAAATCCTAGCAAAGCCCTGTGTTTCCCCACAGGAATGTATGTCAGTTTCAGTTCTTTGCCAGCAACGGAGCTCAGAGGCAACGTCAGATTGTGTGTATCTCAGTGAGAGAAAGAACACTGTGACTTCCCCCGTTCCTCTGACGAAAGCGGTTAGAGGGAGAAAAGCGTCCTTTGCTTTCGCTTTCCCGCAGTGAGCTCGGCAGATCTGCCCTTCGCGAAGGGCCATTTTCTCCCGGAGAACTGCCTCGCGGTAGCCCTGTTCTGGAAGTTGAACGAGTATGCAGTGTTAGCGTTCAGCTATTGTGAAGGCTCGCTTTGGCCCAGGGCAAACGAAGCGCCGGGGGAAATCTTAGCAGAGCCCGGCGCCTTTCCACGGTTCAAAGCGTGGAACAGCAGACTCTTTTGCAAAGAACAGAGCTCACAGGCAACAGCAGCCCGCACGTTTCTCAGTGAAAGGGAGAACTCCCTGACTTCATCCAGTCCTCTGAGCAAAGCAGGCAGAGGGAGAGAAACTTTCTTTCCTTCCTCTTTCCTGCAACGAATTCCTCCTTGGCTCTTGCAAACGCAAGGCTTCTTCTGAAAAACTACGTCGCGGTGCAGGGATCCTTCCAGAGGAGCAACGGCGTAGTTTTAGCTGGAAGGGCTTGGCAGAGCAGCCGGGGAGAAAAGGCCTCTTGCGATTCTCTTTTCTTTCTGCCTGAATGCGGTCAATTGGCACTTGCCAAAGCAAGGTTTCCCAGCACAAACTACAAAGCAGCAGCTCTCTCCTGGCAGAGGAAATCCCATGCAGTGTTGCCCTGGCGAGATAGTGTTGCTACAGCGAGGCCCAGGGAAAACAGACTGCCTAGAGAAATCCTAGCAAAGCCCTGTGTTTCCCCTCAGGAATGTATGTCAGTTTCAGTTCTTTGCCAGCAACGGAGCTCAGAGGCAACGTCAGATTGTGTGTATCTCAGTGAGAGAAAGAACACTGTGACTTCCCCCGTTCCTCTGACGAAAGCGGTTAGAGGGAGAAAAGCGTCCTTTGCTTTCGCTTTCCCGCAGTGAGCTCGGCAGATCTGCCCTTCGCGAAGGGCCGTTTTCCCCCGGAGAACTGCCTCGCGGTAGCCCTGTTCTGGAAGTGGAACGAGTATGCAGTGTTAGCGTTCAGCTATTGTGAAGGCTCGCTTTGGCCCAGGGCAAACGAAGCGCCGGGGGAAATCTTAGCAGAGCCCGGCGCCTTTCCACGGTTCAAAGCGTGGAACAGCAGACTCTTTTGCAAAGAAGAGAGCGCACAGGCAACAGCAGCCCGCACGTTTCTCAGTGAAAGGGAGAACTCCCTGACTTCATCCAGTCCTCTGAGCAAAGCAGGCAGAGGGAGAGAAACTTTCTTTCCTTCCTCTTTCCAGCAACGAATTCCTCCTTGGCTCTTGCAAACTCAAGGCTTCTTCTGAAAAACTACGTCGCGGTGCAGGGATCCTTCCAGAGGAGCAACGGCATAGTTTTAGCTGGAAGGGCTTGGCAGAGCAGCCGGGGAGAAAAGGCCTCCTGCGATTCTCTTTTCTTTCTGCCTGAATGCGATCAATTGGCACTTGCCAAAGCAAGGTTTCCCAGCACAAACTACAAAGCAGCAGCTCTCTCCTGGCAGAGGAAATCCCATGCAGTGTTGCCCTGGCGAGATAGTGTTGCTACAGCGAGGCCCAGGGAAAACAGACTGCCTAGAGAAATCCTAGCAAAGCCCTGTGTTTCCCCACAGGAATGTATGTCAGTTTCAGTTCTTTGCCAGCAACGGAGCTCAGAGGCAACATCAGATTGTGTGTATCTCAGTGAGAGAAAGAACACTGTGACTTCCCCCGTTCCTCTGACGAAAGCGCTTAGAGGGAGAAAAGCGTCCTTTGCTTTCGCTTTCCCGCAGTGAGCTCGGCAGATCTGCCCTTCGCGAAGGGCCGTTTTCCCCCGCAGAACTGCCTCGCGGTAGCCCTGTTCTGGAAGTGGAACGAGTATGCAGTGTTAGCGTTCAGCTATTGTGAAGGCTCGCTTTGGCCCAGGGCAAACGAAGCGCCGGGGGAAATCTTAGCAGAGCCCGGCGCCTTTCCACGGTTCAAAGCGTGGAACAGCAGACTCTTTTGCAAAGAAGAGAGCGCACAGGCAACAGCAGCCCGCACGTTTCTCAGTGAAAGGGAGAACTCCCTGACTTCATCCAGTCCTCTGAGCAAAGCAGGCAGAGGGAGAGAAACTTTCTTTCCTTCCTCTTTCCTGCAACGAATTCCTCCTTTGCTCTTGCAAACGCAAGGCTTCTTCTGAAAAACTACGTCGCGGTGCAGGGATCCTTCCAGAGGAGCAACGGCATAGTTTTAGCTGGAAGGGCTTGGCAGAGCAGCCGGGGAGAAAAGGCCTCTTGCGATTCTCTTTTCTTTCTGCCTGAATGCGGTCAATTGGCACTTGCCAAAGCAAGGTTTCCCAGCACAAACTACAAAGCAGCAGCTCTCTCCTGGCAGAGGAAATCCCATGCAGTGTTGCCCTGGCGAGATAGTGTTGCTACAGCGAGGCCCAGGGAAAACAGACTGCCTAGAGAAATCCTAGCAAAGCCCTGTGTTTCCCCACAGGAATGTATGTCAGTTTCAGTTCTTTGCCAGCAACGGAGCTCAGAGGCAACATCAGATTGTGTGTATCTCAGTGAGAGAAAGAACACTGTGACTTCCCCCGTTCCTCTGACGAAAGCGGTTAGAGGGAGAAAAGCGTCCTTTGCTTTCGCTTTCCCGCAGTGAGCTCGGCAGATCTGCCCTTCGCGAAGGGCCGTTTTCCCCCGGAGAACTGCCTCGCGGTAGCCCTGTTCTGGAAGTGGAACGAGTATGCAGTGTTAGCGTTCAGCTATTGTGAAGGCTCGCTTTGGCCCAGGGCAAACGAAGCGCCGGGGGAAATCTTAGCAGAGCCCGGCGCCTTTCCACGGTTCAAAGCGTGGAACAGCAGACTCTTTTGCAAAGAAGAGAGCGCACAGGCAACAGCAGCCCGCACGTTTCTCAGTGAAAGGGAGAACTCCCTGACTTCATCCAGTCCTCTGAGCAAAGCAGGCAGAGGGAGAGAAACTTTCTTTCCTTCCTCTTTCCTGCAACGAATTCCTCCTTTGCTCTTGCAAACGCAAGGCTTCTTCTGAAAAACTACGTCGCGGTGCAGGGATCCTTCCAGAGGAGCAACGGCATAGTTTTAGCTGGAAGGGCTTGGCAGAGCAGCCGGGGAGAAAAGGCCTCTTGCGATTCTCTTTTCTTTCTGCCTGAATGCGGTCAATTGGCACTTGCCAAAGCAAGGTTTCCCAGCACAAACTACAAAGCAGCAGCTCTCTCCTGGCAGAGGAAATCCCATGCAGTGTTGCCCTGGCGAGATAGTGTTGCTACAGCGAGGCCCAGGGAAAACAGCCTGCCTGGAGAAATCCTAGCAAAGCCCTGTGTTTCCCCACAGGAATGTATGTCAGTTTCAGTTCTTTGCCAGCAACGGAGCTCAGAGGCAACGTCAGATTGTGTGTATCTCAGTGAGAGAAAGAACACTGTGACTTCCCCCGTTCCTCTGACGAAAGCGGTTAGAGGGAGAAAAGCGTCCTTTGCTTTCCCTTTCCTGCAGTGAGCTCGGCAGATCTGACCTTCGCGAAGGGCCGTTTTCCCCCGGAGAACTGCCTCGCGGTAGCCCTGTTCTGGAAGTGGAACGAGTATGCAGTGTTAGCGTTCAGCTATTGTGAAGGCTCGCTTTGGCCCAGGGCAAACGAAGCGCCGGGGGAAATCTTAGCAGAGCCCGGCGCCTTTCCACGGTTCAAAGCGTGGAACAGCAGACTCTTTTGCAAAGAAGAGAGCGCACAGGCAACAGCAGCCCGCACGTTTCTCAGTGAAAGGGAGAACTCCCTGACTTCATCCAGTCCTCTGAGCAAAGCAGGCAGAGGGAGAGAAACTTTCTTTCCTTCCTCTTTCCTGCAACGAATTCCCCCTTTGCTCTTGCAAACGCAAGGCTTCTTCTGAAAAACTACGTCGCGGTGCAGGGATCCTTCCAGAGGAGCAACGGCGTAGTTTTAGCTGGAAGGGCTTGGCAGAGCAGCCGGGGAGAAAAGGCCTCTTGCGATTCTCTTTTCTTTCTGCCTGAATGCGATCAATTGGCACTTGCCAAAGCAAGGTTTCCCAGCACAAACTACAAAGCAGCAGCTCTCTCCTGGCAGAGGAAATCCCATGCAGTGTTGCCCTGGCGAGATAGTGTTGCTACAGCGAGGCCCAGGGAAAACAGACTGCCTAGAGAAATCCTAGCAAAGCCCTGTGTTTCCCCACAGGAATGTATGTCAGTTTCAGTTCTTTGCCAGCAACGGAGCTCAGAGGCAACGTCAGATTGTGTGTATCTCAGTGAGAGAAAGAACACTGTGACTTCCCCCGTTCCTCTGACGAAAGCGGTTAGAGGGAGAAAAGCGTCCTTTGCTTTCGCTTTCCTGCAGTGAGCTCGGCAAATCTGCCCTTCGCGAAGGGCCGTTTTCCCCCGGAGAACTGCCTCGCGGTAGCCCTGTTCTGGAAGTGGAACGAGTATGCAGTGTTAGCGTTCAGCTATTGTGAAGGCTCGCTTTGGCCCAGGGCAAACGAAGCGCCGGGGGAAATCTTAGCAGAGCCCGGCGCCTTTCCACGGTTCAAAGCGTGGAACAGCAGACTCTTTTGCAAAGAAGAGAGCGCACAGGCAACAGCAGCCCGCACGTTTCTCAGTGAAAGGGAGAACTCCCTGACTTCATCCAGTCCTCTGAGCAAAGCAGGCAGAGGGAGAGAAACTTTCTTTCCTTCCTCTTTCCTGCAACGAATTCCTCCTTTGCTCTTGCAAACGCAAGGCTTCTTCTGAAAAACTACGTCGCGGTGCAGGGATCCTTCCAGAGGAGCAACGGCATAGTTTTAGCTGGAAGGGCTTGGCAGAGCAGCCGGGGAGAAAAGGCCTCTTGCGATTCTCTTTTCTTTCTGCCTGAATGCGGTCAATTGGCACTTGCCAAAGCAAGGTTTCCCAGCACAAACTACAAAGCAGCAGCTCTCTCCTGGCAGAGGAAATCCCATGCAGTGTTGCCCTGGCGAGATAGTGTTGCTACAGCGAGGCCCAGGGAAAACAGCCTGCCTGGAGAAATCCTAGCAAAGCCCTGTGTTTCCCCACAGGAATGTATGTCAGTTTCAGTTCTTTGCCAGCAACGGAGCTCAGAGGCAACGTCAGATTGTGTGTATCTCAGTGAGAGAAAGAACACTGTGACTTCCCCCGTTCCTCTGACGAAAGCGGTTAGAGGGAGAAAAGCGTCCTTTGCTTTCCCTTTCCCGCAGTGAGCTCGGCAGATCTGCCCTTCGCGAAGGGCCGTTTTCCCCCGCAGAACTGCCTCGCGGTAGCCCTGTTCTGGAAGTGGAACGAGTATGCAGTGTTAGCGTTCAGCTATTGTGAAGGCTCGCTTTGGCCCAGGGCAAACGAAGCGCCGGGGGAAATCTTAGCAGAGCCCGGCGCCTTTCCACGGTTCAAAGCGTGGAACAGCAGACTCTTTTGCAAAGAAGAGAGCGCACAGGCAACAGCAGCCCGCACGTTTCTCAGTGAAAGGGAGAACTCCCTGACTTCATCCAGTCCTCTGAGCAAAGCAGGCAGAGGGAGAGAAACTTTCTTTCCTTCCTCTTTCCTGCAACGAATTCCTCCTTTGCTCTTGCAAACGCAAGGCTTCTTCTGAAAAACTACGTCGCGGTGCAGGGATCCTTCCACAGGAGCAACGGCGTAGTTTTAGCTGGAAGGGCTTGGCAGAGCAGCCGGGGAGAAAAGGCCTCTTGCGATTCTCTTTTCTTTCTGCCTGAATGCGATCAATTGGCACTTGCCAAAGCAAGGTTTCCCAGCACAAACTACAAAGCAGCAGCTCTCTCCTGGCAGAGGAAATCCCATGCAGTGTTGCCCTGGCGAGATAGTGTTGCTACAGCGAGGCCCAGGGAAAACAGACTGCCTAGAGAAATCCTAGCAAAGCCCTGTGTTTCCCCACAGGAATGTATGTCAGTTTCAGTTCTTTGCCAGCAACGGAGCTCAGAGGCAACATCAGATTGTGTGTATCTCATTGAGAGAAAGAACACTGTGACTTCCCCCGTTCCTCTGACGAAAGCGCTTAGAGGGAGAAAAGCGTCCTTTGCTTTCGCTTTCCCGCAGTGAGCTCGGCAGATCTGCCCTTCGCGAAGGGCCGTTTTCCCCCGGAGAACTGCCTCGCGGTAGCCCTGTTCTGGAAGTGGAACGAGTATGCAGTGTTAGCGTTCAGCTATTGTGAAGGCTCGCTTTGGCCCAGGGCAAACGAAGCGCCGGGGGAAATCTTAGCAGAGCCCGGCGCCTTTCCACGGTTCAAAGCGTGGAACAGCAGACTCTTTTGCAAAGAAGAGAGCGCACAGGCAACAGCAGCCCGCACGTTTCTCAGTGAAAGGGAGAACTCCCTGACTTCATCCAGTCCTCTGAGCAAAGCAGGCAGAGGGAGAGAAACTTTCTTTCCTTCCTCTTTCCTGCAACGAATTCCTCCTTTGCTCTTGCAAACGCAAGGCTTCTTCTGAAAAACTACGTCGCGGTGCAGGGATCCTTCCAGAGGAGCAACGGCATAGTTTTAGCTGGAAGGGCTTGGCAGAGCAGCCGGGGAGAAAAGGCCTCTTGCGATTCTCTTTTCTTTCTGCCTGAATGCGGTCAATTGGCACTTGCCAAAGCAAGGTTTCCCAGCACAAACTACAAAGCAGCAGCTCTCTCCTGGCAGAGGAAATCCCATGCAGTGTTGCCCTGGCGAGATAGTGTTGCTACAGCGAGGCCCAGGGAAAACAGACTGCCTGGAGAAATCCTAGCAAAGCCCTGTGTTTCCCCACAGGAATGTATGTCAGTTTCAGTTCTTTGCCAGCAACGGAGCTCAGAGGCAACATCAGATTGTGTGTATCTCAGTGAGAGAAAGAACACTGTCAGTTCCCCCGTTCCTCTGACGAAAGCGGTTAGAGGTAGAAAAGCGTCCTTTGCTTTCGCTTTCCCGCAGTGAGCTCGGCAGATCTGCCCTTCGCGAAGGGCCGTTTTCCCCCGGAGAACTGCCTCGCGGTAGCCCTGTTCTGGAAGTGGAACGAGTATGCAGTGTTAGCGTTCAGCTATTGTGAAGGCTCGCTTTGGCCCAGGGCAAACGAAGCGCCGGGGGAAATCTTAGCAGAGCCCGGCGCCTTTCCACGGTTCAAAGCGTGGAACAGCAGACTCTTTTGCAAAGAAGAGAGCGCACAGGCAACAGCAGCCCGCACGTTTCTCAGTGAAAGGGAGAACTCCCTGACTTCATCCAGTCCTCTGAGCAAAGCAGGCAGAGGGAGAGAAACTTTCTTTCCTTCCTCTTTCCTGCAACGAATTCCTCCTTTGCTCTTGCAAACGCAAGGCTTCTTCTGAAAAACTACGTCGCGGTGCAGGGATCCTTCCAGAGGAGCAACGGCGTAGTTTTAGCTGGAAGGGCTTGGCAGAGCAGCCGGGGAGAAAAGGCCTCTTGCGATTCTCTTTTCTTTCTGCCTGAATGCGATCAATTGGCACTTGCCAAAGCAAGGTTTCCCAGCACAAACTACAAAGCAGCAGCTCTCTCCTGGCAGAGGAAATCCCATGCAGTGTTGCCCTGGCGAGATAGTGTTGCTACAGCGAGGCCCAGGGAAAACAGACTGCCTAGAGAAATCCTAGCAAAGCCCTGTGTTTCCCCACAGGAATGTATGTCAGTTTCAGTTCTTTGCCAGCAACGGAGCTCAGAGGCAACGTCAGATTGTGTGTATCTCAGTGAGAGAAAGAACACTGTGACTTCCCCCGTTCCTCTGACGAAAGCGGTTAGAGGGAGAAAAGCGTCCTTTGCTTTCGCTTTCCCGCAGTGAGCTCGGCAGATCTGCCCTTCGCGAAGGGCCGTTTTCCCCCGGAGAACTGCCTCGCGGTAGCCCTGTTCTGGAAGTGGAACGAGTATGCAGTGTTAGCGTTCAGCTATTGTGAAGGCTCGCTTTGGCCCAGGGCAAACGAAGCGCCGGGGGAAATCTTAGCAGAGCCCGGCGCCTTTCCACGGTTCAAAGCGTGGAACAGCAGACTCTTTTGCAAAGAACAGAGCGCACAGGCAACAGCAGCCCGCACGTTTCTCAGTAAAAGGGAGAACTCCCTGACTTCATCCAGTCCTCTGAGCAAAGCAGGCAGAGGGAGAGAAACTTTCTTTCCTTCCTCTTTCCTGCAACGAATTCCTCCTTTGCTCTTGCAAACGCAAGGCTTCTTCTGAAAAACTACGTCGCGGTGCAGGGATCCTTCCAGAGGAGCAACGGCATAGTTTTAGCTGGAAGGGCTTGGCAGAGCAGCCGGGGAGAAAAGGCCTCTTGCGATTCTCTTTTCTTTCTGCCTGAATGCGGTCAATTGGCACTTGCCAAAGCAAGGTTTCCCAGCACAAACTACAAAGCAGCAGCTCTCTCCTGGCAGAGGAAATCCCATGCAGTGTTGCCCTGGCGAGATAGTGTTGCTACAGCGAGGCCCAGGGAAAACAGACTGCCTGGAGAAATCCTAGCAAAGCCCTGTGTTTCCCCACAGGAATGTATGTCAGTTTCAGTTCTTTGCCAGCAACGGAGCTCAGAGGCAACGTCAGATTGTGTGTATCTCAGTGAGAGAAAGAACACTGTGACTTCCCCCGTTCCTCTGACGAAAGCGGTTAGAGGGAGAAAAGCGTCCTTTGCTTTCGCTTTCCTGCAGTGAGCTCGGCAAATCTGCCCTTCGCGAAGGGCCGTTTTCCCCCGGAGAACTGCCTCGCGGTAGCCCTGTTCTGGAAGTGGAACGAGTATGCAGTGTTAGCGTTCAGCTATTGTGAAGGCTCGCTTTGGCCCAGGGCAAACGAAGCGCCGGGGGAAATCTTAGCAGAGCCCGGCGCCTTTCCACGGTTCAAAGCGTGGAACAGCAGACTCTTTTGCAAAGAAGAGAGCGCACAGGCAACAGCAGCCCGCACGTTTCTCAGTTAAAGGGAGAACTCCCTGACTTCATCCAGTCCTCTGAGCAAAGCAGGCAGAGGGAGAGAAACTTTCTTTCCTTCCTCTTTCCTGCAACGAATTCCTCCTTTGCTCTTGCAAACGCAAGGCTTCTTCTGAAAAACTACGTCGCGGTGCAGGGATCCTTCCAGAGGAGCAACGGCATAGTTTTAGCTGGAAGGGCTTGGCAGAGCAGCCGGGGAGAAAAGGCCTCTTGCGATTCTCTTTTCTTTCTGCCTGAATGCGGTCAATTGGCACTTGCCAAAGCAAGGTTTCCCAGCACAAACTACAAAGCAGCAGCTCTCTCCTGGCAGAGGAAATCCCATGCAGTGTTGCCCTGGCGAGATAGTGTTGCTACAGCGAGGCCCAGGGAAAACAGACTGCCTAGAGAAATCCTAGCAAAGCCCTGTGTTTCCCCACAGGAATGTATGTCAGTTTCAGTTCTTTGCCAGCAACGGAGCTCAGAGGCAACATCAGATTGTGTGTATCTCAGTGAGAGAAAGAACACTGTGACTTCCCCCGTTCCTCTGACGAAAGCGCTTAGAGGGAGAAAAGCGTCCTTTGCTTTCGCTTTCCCGCAGTGAGCTCGGCAGATCTGCCCTTCGCGAAGGGCCGTTTTCCCCCGCAGAACTGCCTCGCGGTAGCCCTGTTCTGGAAGTGGAACGAGTATGCAGTGTTAGCGTTCAGCTATTGTGAAGGCTCGCTTTGGCCCAGGGCAAACGAAGCGCCGGGGGAAATCTTAGCAGAGCCCGGCGCCTTTCCACGGTTCAAAGCGTGGAACAGCAGACTCTTTTGCAAAGAAGAGAGCGCACAGGCAACAGCAGCCCGCACGTTTCTCAGTAAAAGGGAGAACTCCCTGACTTCATCCAGTCCTCTGAGCAAAGCAGGCAGAGGGAGAGAAACTTTCTTTCCTTCCTCTTTCCTGCAACGAATTCCTCCTTTGCTCTTGCAAACGCAAGGCTTCTTCTGAAAAACTACGTCGCGGTGCAGGGATCCTTCCAGAGGAGCAACGGCATAGTTTTAGCTGGAAGGGCTTGGCAGAGCAGCCGGGGAGAAAAGGCCTCTTGCGATTCTCTTTTCTTTCTGCCTGAATGCGGTCAATTGGCACTTGCCAAAGCAAGGTTTCCCAGCACAAACTACAAAGCAGCAGCTCTCTCCTGGCAGAGGAAATCCCATGCAGTGTTGCCCTGGCGAGATAGTGTTGCTACAGCGAGGCCCAGGGAAAACAGACTGCCTGGAGAAATCCTAGCAAAGCCCTGTGTTTCCCCACAGGAATGTATGTCAGTTTCAGTTCTTTGCCAGCAACGGAGCTCAGAGGCAACGTCAGATTGTGTGTATCTCAGTGAGAGAAAGAACACTGTGACTTCCCCCGTTCCTCTGACGAAAGCGGTTAGAGGGAGAAAAGCGTCCTTTGCTTTCGCTTTCCCGCAGTGAGCTCGGCAGATCTGCCCTTCGCGAAGGGCCGTTTTCCCCCGCAGAACTGCCTCGCGGTAGCCCTGTTCTGGAAGTGGAACGAGTATGCAGTGTTAGCGTTCAGCTATTGTGAAGGCTCGCTTTGGCCCAGGGCAAACGAAGCGCCGGGGGAAATCTTAGCAGAGCCCGGCGCCTTTCCACGGTTCAAAGCGTGGAACAGCAGACTCTTTTGCAAAGAAGAGAGCGCACAGGCAACAGCAGCCCGCACGTTTCTCAGTGAAAGGGAGAACTCCCTGACTTCATCCAGTCCTCTGAGCAAAGCAGGCAGAGGGAGAGAAACTTTCTTTCCTTCCTCTTTCCTGCAACGAATTCCTCCTTTGCTCTTGCAAACGCAAGGCTTCTTCTGAAAAACTACGTCGCGGTGCAGGGATCCTTCCAGAGGAGCAACGGCATAGTTTTAGCTGGAAGGGCTTGGCAGAGCAGCCGGGGAGAAAAGGCCTCTTGCGATTCTCTTTTCTTTCTGCCTGAATGCGGTCAATTGGCACTTGCCAAAGCAAGGTTTCCCAGCACAAACTACAAAGCAGCAGCTCTCTCCTGGCAGAGGAAATCCCATGCAGTGTTGCCCTGGCGAGATAGTGTTGCTACAGCGAGGCCCAGGGAAAACAGACTGCCTGGAGAAATCCTAGCAAAGCCCTGTGTTTCCCCACAGGAATGTATGTCAGTTTCAGTTCTTTGCCAGCAACGGAGCTCAGAGGCAACGTCAGATTGTGTGTATCTCAGTGAGAGAAAGAACACTGTGACTTCCCCCGTTCCTCTGACGAAAGCGGTTAGAGGGAGAAAAGCGTCCTTTGCTTTCGCTTTCCCGCAGTGAGCTCGGCAGATCTGCCCTTCGCGAAGGGCCGTTTTCCCCCGGAGAACTGCCTCGCGGTAGCCCTGTTCTGGAAGTGGAACGAGTATGCAGTGTTAGCGTTCAGCTATTGTGAAGGCTCGCTTTGGCCCAGGGCAAACGAAGCGCCGGGGGAAATCTTAGCAGAGCCCGGCGCCTTTCCACGGTTCAAAGCGTGGAACAGCAGACTCTTTTGCAAAGAAGAGAGCGCACAGGCAACAGCAGCCCGCACGTTTCTCAGTGAAAGGGAGAACTCCCTGACTTCATCCAGTCCTCTGAGCAAAGCAGGCAGAGGGAGAGAAACTTTCTTTCCTTCCTCTTTCCTGCAACGAATTCCTCCTTTGCTCTTGCAAACGCAAGGCTTCTTCTGAAAAACTACGTCGCGGTGCAGGGATCCTTCCAGAGGAGCAACGGCATAGTTTTAGCTGGAAGGGCTTGGCAGAGCAGCCGGGGAGAAAAGGCCTCTTGCGATTCTCTTTTCTTTCTGCCTGAATGCGGTCAATTGGCACTTGCCAAAGCAAGGTTTCCCAGCACAAACTACAAAGCAGCAGCTCTCTCCTGGCAGAGGAAATCCCATGCAGTGTTGCCCTGGCGAGATAGTGTTGCTACAGCGAGGCCCAGGGAAAACAGACTGCCTAGAGAAATCCTAGCAAAGCCCTGTGTTTCCCCACAGGAATGTATGTCAGTTTCAGTTCTTTGCCAGCAACGGAGCTCAGAGGCAACATCAGATTGTGTGTATCTCAGTGAGAGAAAGAACACTGTGACTTCCCCCGTTCCTCTGACGAAAGCGGTTAGAGGGAGAAAAGCGTCCTTTGCTTTCGCTTTCCCGCAGTGAGCTCGGCAGATCTGCCCTTCGCGAAGGGCCGTTTTCCCCCGGAGAACTGCCTCGCGGTAGCCCTGTTCTGGAAGTGGAACGAGTATGCAGTGTTAGCGTTCAGCTATTGTGAAGGCTCGCTTTGGCCCAGGGCAAACGAAGCGCCGGGGGAAATCTTAGCAGAGCCCGGCGCCTTTCCACGGTTCAAAGCGTGGAACAGCAGACTCTTTTGCAAAGAAGAGAGCGCACAGGCAACAGCAGCCCGCACGTTTCTCAGTGAAAGGGAGAACTCCCTGACTTCATCCAGTCCTCTGAGCAAAGCAGGCAGAGGGAGAGAAACTTTCTTTCCTTCCTCTTTCCTGCAACGAATTCCTCCTTTGCTCTTGCAAACGCAAGGCTTCTTCTGAAAAACTACGTCGCGGTGCAGGGATCCTTCCAGAGGAGCAACGGCATAGTTTTAGCTGGAAGGGCTTGGCAGAGCAGCCGGGGAGAAAAGGCCTCTTGCGATTCTCTTTTCTTTCTGCCTGAATGCGGTCAATTGGCACTTGCCAAAGCAAGGTTTCCCAGCACAAACTACAAAGCAGCAGCTCTCTCCTGGCAGAGGAAATCCCATGCAGTGTTGCCCTGGCGAGATAGTGTTGCTACAGCGAGGCCCAGGGAAAACAGCCTGCCTGGAGAAATCCTAGCAAAGCCCTGTGTTTCCCCACAGGAATGTATGTCAGTTTCAGTTCTTTGCCAGCAACGGAGCTCAGAGGCAACGTCAGATTGTGTGTATCTCAGTGAGAGAAAGAACACTGTGACTTCCCCCGTTCCTCTGACGAAAGCGGTTAGAGGGAGAAAAGCGTCCTTTGCTTTCGCTTTCCTGCAGTGAGCTCGGCAGATCTGCCCTTCGCGAAGGGCCGTTTTCCCCCGGAGAACTGCCTCGCGGTAGCCCTGTTCTGGAAGTGGAACGAGTATGCAGTGTTAGCGTTCAGCTATTGTGAAGGCTCGCTTTGGCCCAGGGCAAACGAAGCGCCGGGGGAAATCTTAGCAGAGCCCGGCGCCTTTCCACGGTTCAAAGCGTGGAACAGCAGACTCTTTTGCAAAGAAGAGAGCGCACAGGCAACAGCAGCCCGCACGTTTCTCAGTGAAAGGGAGAACTCCCTGACTTCATCCAGTCCTCTGAGCAAAGCAGGCAGAGGGAGAGAAACTTTCTTTCCTTCCTCTTTCCTGCAACGAATTCCTCCTTTGCTCTTGCAAACGCAAGGCTTCTTCTGAAAAACTACGTCGCGGTGCAGGGATCCTTCCAGAGGAGCAACGGCATAGTTTTAGCTGGAAGGGCTTGGCAGAGCAGCCGGGGAGAAAAGGCCTCTTGCGATTCTCTTTTCTTTCTGCCTGAATGCGGTCAATTGGCACTTGCCAAAGCAAGGTTTCCCAGCACAAACTACAAAGCAGCAGCTCTCTCCTGGCAGAGGAAATCCCATGCAGTGTTGCCCTGGCGAGATAGTGTTGCTACAGCGAGGCCCAGGGAAAACAGACTGCCTAGAGAAATCCTAGCAAAGCCCTGTGTTTCCCCACAGGAATGTATGTCAGTTTCAGTTCTTTGCCAGCAACGGAGCTCAGAGGCAACGTCAGATTGTGTGTATCTCAGTGAGAGAAAGAACACTGTGACTTCCCCCGTTCCTCTGACGAAAGCGGTTAGAGGGAGAAAAGCGTCCTTTGCTTTCGCTTTCCCGCAGTGAGCTCGGCAGATCTGCCCTTCGCGAAGGGCCGTTTTCCCCCGCAGAACTGCCTCGCGGTAGCCCTGTTCTGGAAGTGGAACGAGTATGCAGTGTTAGCGTTCAGCTATTGTGAAGGCTCGCTTTGGCCCAGGGCAAACGAAGCGCCGGGGGAAATCTTAGCAGAGCCCGGCGCCTTTCCACGGTTCAAAGCGTGGAACAGCAGACTCTTTTGCAAAGAAGAGAGCGCACAGGCAACAGCAGCCCGCACGTTTCTCAGTAAAAGGGAGAACTCCCTGACTTCATCCAGTCCTCTGAGCAAAGCAGGCAGAGGGAGAGAAACTTTCTTTCCTTCCTCTTTCCTGCAACGAATTCCTCCTTTGCTCTTGCAAACGCAAGGCTTCTTCTGAAAAACTACGTCGCGGTGCAGGGATCCTTCCAGAGGAGCAACGGCATAGTTTTAGCTGGAAGGGCTTGGCAGAGCAGCCGGGGAGAAAAGGCCTCTTGCGATTCTCTTTTCTTTCTGCCTGAATGCGGTCAATTGGCACTTGCCAAAGCAAGGTTTCCCAGCACAAACTACAAAGCAGCAGCTCTCTCCTGGCAGAGGAAATCCCATGCAGTGTTGCCCTGGCGAGATAGTGTTGCTACAGCGAGGCCCAGGGAAAACAGCCTGCCTGGAGAAATCCTAGCAAAGCCCTGTGTTTCCCCACAGGAATGTATGTCAGTTTCAGTTCTTTGCCAGCAACGGAGCTCAGAGGCAACGTCAGATTGTGTGTATCTCAGTGAGAGAAAGAACACTGTGACTTCCCCCGTTCCTCTGACGAAAGCGGTTAGAGGGAGAAAAGCGTCCTTTGCTTTCGCTTTCCTGCAGTGAGCTCGGCAGATCTGCCCTTCGCGAAGGGCCGTTTTCCCCCGGAGAACTGCCTCGCGGTAGCCCTGTTCTGGAAGTGGAACGAGTATGCAGTGTTAGCGTTCAGCTATTGTGAAGGCTCGCTTTGGCCCAGGGCAAACGAAGCGCCGGGGGAAATCTTAGCAGAGCCCGGCGCCTTTCCACGGTTCAAAGCGTGGAACAGCAGACTCTTTTGCAAAGAAGAGAGCGCACAGGCAACAGCAGCCCGCACGTTTCTCAGTGAAAGGGAGAACTCCCTGACTTCATCCAGTCCTCTGAGCAAAGCAGGCAGAGGGAGAGAAACTTTCTTTCCTTCCTCTTTCCTGCAACGAATTCCTCCTTTGCTCTTGCAAACGCAAGGCTTCTTCTGAAAAACTACGTCGCGGTGCAGGGATCCTTCCAGAGGAGCAACGGCATAGTTTTAGCTGGAAGGGCTTGGCAGAGCAGCCGGGGAGAAAAGGCCTCTTGCGATTCTCTTTTCTTTCTGCCTGAATGCGGTCAATTGGCACTTGCCAAAGCAAGGTTTCCCAGCACAAACTACAAAGCAGCAGCTCTCTCCTGGCAGAGGAAATCCCATGCAGTGTTGCCCTGGCGAGATAGTGTTGCTACAGCGAGGCCCAGGGAAAACAGACTGCCTAGAGAAATCCTAGCAAAGCCCTGTGTTTCCCCACAGGAATGTATGTCAGTTTCAGTTCTTTGCCAGCAACGGAGCTCAGAGGCAACGTCAGATTGTGTGTATCTCAGTGAGAGAAAGAACACTGTGACTTCCCCCGTTCCTCTGACGAAAGCGGTTAGAGGGAGAAAAGCGTCCTTTGCTTTCGCTTTCCCGCAGTGAGCTCGGCAGATCTGCCCTTCGCGAAGGGCCGTTTTCCCCCGCAGAACTGCCTCGCGGTAGCCCTGTTCTGGAAGTGGAACGAGTATGCAGTGTTAGCGTTCAGCTATTGTGAAGGCTCGCTTTGGCCCAGGGCAAACGAAGCGCCGGGGGAAATCTTAGCAGAGCCCGGCGCCTTTCCACGGTTCAAAGCGTGGAACAGCAGACTCTTTTGCAAAGAAGAGAGCGCACAGGCAACAGCAGCCCGCACGTTTCTCAGTAAAAGGGAGAACTCCCTGACTTCATCCAGTCCTCTGAGCAAAGCAGGCAGAGGGAGAGAAACTTTCTTTCCTTCCTCTTTCCTGCAACGAATTCCTCCTTTGCTCTTGCAAACGCAAGGCTTCTTCTGAAAAACTACGTCGCGGTGCAGGGATCCTTCCAGAGGAGCAACGGCATAGTTTTAGCTGGAAGGGCTTGGCAGAGCAGCCGGGGAGAAAAGGCCTCTTGCGATTCTCTTTTCTTTCTGCCTGAATGCGGTCAATTGGCACTTGCCAAAGCAAGGTTTCCCAGCACAAACTACAAAGCAGCAGCTCTCTCCTGGCAGAGGAAATCCCATGCAGTGTTGCCCTGGCGAGATAGTGTTGCTACAGCGAGGCCCAGGGAAAACAGCCTGCCTGGAGAAATCCTAGCAAAGCCCTGTGTTTCCCCACAGGAATGTATGTCAGTTTCAGTTCTTTGCCAGCAACGGAGCTCAGAGGCAACGTCAGATTGTGTGTATCTCAGTGAGAGAAAGAACACTGTGACTTCCCCCGTTCCTCTGACGAAAGCGGTTAGAGGGAGAAAAGCGTCCTTTGCTTTCGCTTTCCTGCAGTGAGCTCGGCAAATCTGCCCTTCGCGAAGGGCCGTTTTCCCCCGGAGAACTGCCTCGCGGTAGCCCTGTTCTGGAAGTGGAACGAGTATGCAGTGTTAGCGTTCAGCTATTGTGAAGGCTCGCTTTGGCCCAGGGCAAACGAAGCGCCGGGGTAAATCTTAGCAGAGCCCGGCGCCTTTCCACGGTTCAAAGCGTGGAACAGCAGACTCTTTTGCAAAGAAGAGAGCGCACAGGCAACAGCAGCCCGCACGTTTCTCAGTGAAAGGGAGAACTCCCTGAATTCATCCAGTCCTCTGAGCAAAGCAGGCAGAGGGAGAGAAACTTTCTTTCCTTCCTCTTTCCTGCAACGAATTCCTCCTTTGCTCTTGCAAACGCAAGGCTTCTTCTGAAAAACTACGTCGCGGTGCAGGGATCCTTCCAGAGGAGCAACGGCATAGTTTTAGCTGGAAGGGCTTGGCAGAGCAGCCGGGGAGAAAAGGCCTCTTGCGATTCTCTTCTTTCTGCCTGAATGCGGTCAATTGGCACTTGCCAAAGCAAGGTTTCCCAGCACAAACTACAAAGCAGCAGCTCTCTCCTGGCAGAGGAAATCCCATGCAGTGTTGCCCTGGCGAGATAGTGTTGCTACAGCGAGGCCCAGGGAAAACAGACTGCCTGGAGAAATCCTAGCAAAGCCCTGTGTTTCCCCACAGGAATGTATGTCAGTTTCAGTTCTTTGCCAGCAACGGAGCTCAGAGGCAACGTCAGATTGTGTGTATCTCAGTGAGAGAAAGAACACTGTGACTTCCCCCGTTCCTCTGACGAAAGCGGTTAGAGGGAGAAAAGCGTCCTTTGCTTTCGCTTTCCCGCAGTGAGCTCGGCAGATCTGCCCTTCGCGAAGGGCCGTTTTCCCCCGGAGAACTGCCTCGCGGTAGCCCTGTTCTGGAAGTGGAACGAGTATGCAGTGTTAGCGTTCAGCTATTGTGAAGGCTCGCTTTGGCCCAGGGCAAACGAAGCGCCGGGGGAAATCTTAGCAGAGCCCGGCGCCTTTCCACGGTTCAAAGCGTGGAACAGCAGACTCTTTTGCAAAGAAGAGAGCGCACAGGCAACAGCAGCCCGCACGTTTCTCAGTAAAAGGGAGAACTCCCTGACTTCATCCAGTCCTCTGAGCAAAGCAGGCAGAGGGAGAGAAACTTTCTTTCCTTCCTCTTTCCTGCAACGAATTCCTCCTTTGCTCTTGCAAACGCAAGGCTTCTTCTGAAAAACTACGTCGCGGTGCAGGGATCCTTCCAGAGGAGCAACGGCATAGTTTTAGCTGGAAGGGCTTGGCAGAGCAGCCGGGGAGAAAAGGCCTCTTGCGATTCTCTTTTCTTTCTGCCTGAATGCGGTCAATTGGCACTTGCCAAAGCAAGGTTTCCCAGCACAAACTACAAAGCAGCAGCTCTCTCCTGGCAGAGGAAATCCCATGCAGTGTTGCCCTGGCGAGATAGTGTTGCTACAGCGAGGCCCAGGGAAAACAGACTGCCTAGAGAAATCCTAGCAAAGCCCTGTGTTTCCCCACAGGAATGTATGTCAGTTTCAGTTCTTTGCCAGCAACGGAGCTCAGAGGCAACGTCAGATTGTGTGTATCTCAGTGAGAGAAAGAACACTGTGACTTCCCCCGTTCCTCTGACGAAAGCGGTTAGAGGGAGAAAAGCGTCCTTTGCTTTCGCTTTCCCGCAGTGAGCTCGGCAGATCTGCCCTTCGCGAAGGGCCGTTTTCCCCCGCAGAACTGCCTCGCGGTAGCCCTGTTCTGGAAGTGGAACGAGTATGCAGTGTTAGCGTTCAGCTATTGTGAAGGCTCGCTTTGGCCCAGGGCAAACGAAGCGCCGGGGGAAATCTTAGCAGAGCCCGGCGCCTTTCCACGGTTCAAAGCGTGGAACAGCAGACTCTTTTGCAAAGAAGAGAGCGCACAGGCAACAGCAGCCCGCACGTTTCTCAGTAAAAGGGAGAACTCCCTGACTTCATCCAGTCCTCTGAGCAAAGCAGGCAGAGGGAGAGAAACTTTCTTTCCTTCCTCTTTCCTGCAACGAATTCCTCCTTTGCTCTTGCAAACGCAAGGCTTCTTCTGAAAAACTACGTCGCGGTGCAGGGATCCTTCCAGAGGAGCAACGGCATAGTTTTAGCTGGAAGGGCTTGGCAGAGCAGCCGGGGAGAAAAGGCCTCTTGCGATTCTCTTTTCTTTCTGCCTGAATGCGGTCAATTGGCACTTGCCAAAGCAAGGTTTCCCAGCACAAACTACAAAGCAGCAGCTCTCTCCTGGCAGAGGAAATCCCATGCAGTGTTGCCCTGGCGAGATAGTGTTGCTACAGCGAGGCCCAGGGAAAACAGACTGCCTGGAGAAATCCTAGCAAAGCCCTGTGTTTCCCCACAGGAATGTATGTCAGTTTCAGTTCTTTGCCAGCAACGGAGCTCAGAGGCAACGTCAGATTGTGTGTATCTCAGTGAGAGAAAGAACACTGTGACTTCCCCCGTTCCTCTGACGAAAGCGGTTAGAGGGAGAAAAGCGTCCTTTGCTTTCGCTTTCCCGCAGTGAGCTCGGCAGATCTGCCCTTCGCGAAGGGCCGTTTTCCCCCGGAGAACTGCCTCGCGGTAGCCCTGTTCTGGAAGTGGAACGAGTATGCAGTGTTAGCGTTCAGCTATTGTGAAGGCTCGCTTTGGCCCAGGGCAAACGAAGCGCCGGGGGAAATCTTAGCAGAGCCCGGCGCCTTTCCACGGTTCAAAGCGTGGAACAGCAGACTCTTTTGCAAAGAAGAGAGCGCACAGGCAACAGCAGCCCGCACGTTTCTCAGTGAAAGGGAGAACTCCCTGACTTCATCCAGTCCTCTGAGCAAAGCAGGCAGAGGGAGAGAAACTTTCTTTCCTTCCTCTTTCCTGCAACGAATTCCTCCTTTGCTCTTGCAAACGCAAGGCTTCTTCTGAAAAACTACGTCGCGGTGCAGGGATCCTTCCAGAGGAGCAACGGCATAGTTTTAGCTGGAAGGGCTTGGCAGAGCAGCCGGGGAGAAAAGGCCTCTTGCGATTCTCTTTTCTTTCTGCCTGAATGCGGTCAATTGGCACTTGCCAAAGCAAGGTTTCCCAGCACAAACTACAAAGCAGCAGCTCTCTCCTGGCAGAGGAAATCCCATGCAGTGTTGCCCTGGCGAGATAGTGTTGCTACAGCGAGGCCCAGGGAAAACAGCCTGCCTGGAGAAATCCTAGCAAAGCCCTGTGTTTCCCCACAGGAATGTATGTCAGTTTCAGTTCTTTGCCAGCAACGGAGCTCAGAGGCAACGTCAGATTGTGTGTATCTCAGTGAGAGAAAGAACACTGTGACTTCCCCCGTTCCTCTGACGAAAGCGGTTAGAGGGAGAAAAGCGTCCTTTGCTTTCGCTTTCCTGCAGTGAGCTCGGCAGATCTGCCCTTCGCGAAGGGCCGTTTTCCCCCGGAGAACTGCCTCGCGGTAGCCCTGTTCTGGAAGTGGAACGAGTATGCAGTGTTAGCGTTCAGCTATTGTGAAGGCTCGCTTTGGCCCAGGGCAAACGAAGCGCCGGGGGAAATCTTAGCAGAGCCCGGCGCCTTTCCACGGTTCAAAGCGTGGAACAGCAGACTCTTTTGCAAAGAAGAGAGCGCACAGGCAACAGCAGCCCGCACGTTTCTCAGTGAAAGGGAGAACTCCCTGACTTCATCCAGTCCTCTGAGCAAAGCAGGCAGAGGGAGAGAAACTTTCTTTCCTTCCTCTTTCCTGCAACGAATTCCTCCTTTGCTCTTGCAAACGCAAGGCTTCTTCTGAAAAACTACGTCGCGGTGCAGGGATCCTTCCAGAGGAGCAACGGCATAGTTTTAGCTGGAAGGGCTTGGCAGAGCAGCCGGGGAGAAAAGGCCTCTTGCGATTCTCTTTTCTTTCTGCCTGAATGCGGTCAATTGGCACTTGCCAAAGCAAGGTTTCCCAGCACAAACTACAAAGCAGCAGCTCTCTCCTGGCAGAGGAAATCCCATGCAGTGTTGCCCTGGCGAGATAGTGTTGCTACAGCGAGGCCCAGGGAAAACAGACTGCCTAGAGAAATCCTAGCAAAGCCCTGTGTTTCCCCACAGGAATGTATGTCAGTTTCAGTTCTTTGCCAGCAACGGAGCTCAGAGGCAACGTCAGATTGTGTGTATCTCAGTGAGAGAAAGAACACTGTGACTTCCCCCGTTCCTCTGACGAAAGCGGTTAGAGGGAGAAAAGCGTCCTTTGCTTTCGCTTTCCCGCAGTGAGCTCGGCAGATCTGCCCTTCGCGAAGGGCCGTTTTCCCCCGCAGAACTGCCTCGCGGTAGCCCTGTTCTGGAAGTGGAACGAGTATGCAGTGTTAGCGTTCAGCTATTGTGAAGGCTCGCTTTGGCCCAGGGCAAACGAAGCGCCGGGGGAAATCTTAGCAGAGCCCGGCGCCTTTCCACGGTTCAAAGCGTGGAACAGCAGACTCTTTTGCAAAGAAGAGAGCGCACAGGCAACAGCAGCCCGCACGTTTCTCAGTAAAAGGGAGAACTCCCTGACTTCATCCAGTCCTCTGAGCAAAGCAGGCAGAGGGAGAGAAACTTTCTTTCCTTCCTCTTTCCTGCAACGAATTCCTCCTTTGCTCTTGCAAACGCAAGGCTTCTTCTGAAAAACTACGTCGCGGTGCAGGGATCCTTCCAGAGGAGCAACGGCATAGTTTTAGCTGGAAGGGCTTGGCAGAGCAGCCGGGGAGAAAAGGCCTCTTGCGATTCTCTTTTCTTTCTGCCTGAATGCGGTCAATTGGCACTTGCCAAAGCAAGGTTTCCCAGCACAAACTACAAAGCAGCAGCTCTCTCCTGGCAGAGGAAATCCCATGCAGTGTTGCCCTGGCGAGATAGTGTTGCTACAGCGAGGCCCAGGGAAAACAGACTGCCTGGAGAAATCCTAGCAAAGCCCTGTGTTTCCCCACAGGAATGTATGTCAGTTTCAGTTCTTTGCCAGCAACGGAGCTCAGAGGCAACGTCAGATTGTGTGTATCTCAGTGAGAGAAAGAACACTGTGACTTCCCCCGTTCCTCTGACGAAAGCGGTTAGAGGGAGAAAAGCGTCCTTTGCTTTCGCTTTCCTGCAGTGAGCTCGGCAAATCTGCCCTTCGCGAAGGGCCGTTTTCCCCCGGAGAACTGCCTCGCGGTAGCCCTGTTCTGGAAGTGGAACGAGTATGCAGTGTTAGCGTTCAGCTATTGTGAAGGCTCGCTTTGGCCCAGGGCAAACGAAGCGCCGGGGTAAATCTTAGCAGAGCCCGGCGCCTTTCCACGGTTCAAAGCGTGGAACAGCAGACTCTTTTGCAAAGAAGAGAGCGCACAGGCAACAGCAGCCCGCACGTTTCTCAGTGAAAGGGAGAACTCCCTGACTTCATCCAGTCCTCTGAGCAAAGCAGGCAGAGGGAGAGAAACTTTCTTTCCTTCCTCTTTCCTGCAACGAATTCCTCCTTTGCTCTTGCAAACGCAAGGCTTCTTCTGAAAAACTAGGTCGCGGTGCAGGGATCCTTCCAGAGGAGCAACGGCATAGTTTTAGCTGGAAGGGCTTGGCAGAGCAGCCGGGGAGAAAAGGCCTCTTGCGATTCTCTTCTTTCTGCCTGAATGCGGTCAATTGGCACTTGCCAAAGCAAGGTTTCCCAGCACAAACTACAAAGCAGCAGCTCTCTCCTGGCAGAGGAAATCCCATGCAGTGTTGCCCTGGCGAGATAGTGTTGCTACAGCGAGGCCCAGGGAAAACAGACTGCCTGGAGAAATCCTAGCAAAGCCCTGTGTTTCCCCACAGGAATGTATGTCAGTTTCAGTTCTTTGCCAGCAACGGAGCTCAGAGGCAACGTCAGATTGTGTGTATCTCAGTGAGAGAAAGAACACTGTGACTTCCCCCGTTCCTCTGACGAAAGCGGTTAGAGGGAGAAAAGCGTCCTTTGCTTTCGCTTTCCTGCAGTGAGCTCGGCAGATCTGCCCTTCGCGAAGGGCCGTTTTCCCCCGGAGAACTGCCTCGCGGTAGCCCTGTTCTGGAAGTGGAACGAGTATGCAGTGTTAGCGTTCAGCTATTGTGAAGGCTCGCTTTGGCCCAGGGCAAACGAAGCGCCGGGGGAAATCTTAGCAGAGCCCGGCGCCTTTCCACGGTTCAAAGCGTGGAACAGCAGACTCTTTTGCAAAGAAGAGAGCGCACAGGCAACAGCAGCCCGCACGTTTCTCAGTGAAAGGGAGAACTCCCTGACTTCATCCAGTCCTCTGAGCAAAGCAGGCAGAGGGAGAGAAACTTTCTTTCCTTCCTCTTTCCTGCAACGAATTCCTCCTTTGCTCTTGCAAACGCAAGGCTTCTTCTGAAAAACTACGTCGCGGTGCAGGGATCCTTCCAGAGGAGCAACGGCATAGTTTTAGCTGGAAGGGCTTGGCAGAGCAGCCGGGGAGAAAAGGCCTCTTGCGATTCTCTTTTCTTTCTGCCTGAATGCGGTCAATTGGCACTTGCCAAAGCAAGGTTTCCCAGCACAAACTACAAAGCAGCAGCTCTCTCCTGGCAGAGGAAATCCCATGCAGTGTTGCCCTGGCGAGATAGTGTTGCTACAGCGAGGCCCAGGGAAAACAGACTGCCTAGAGAAATCCTAGCAAAGCCCTGTGTTTCCCCACAGGAATGTATGTCAGTTTCAGTTCTTTGCCAGCAACGGAGCTCAGAGGCAACGTCAGATTGTGTGTATCTCAGTGAGAGAAAGAACACTGTGACTTCCCCCGTTCCTCTGACGAAAGCGGTTAGAGGGAGAAAAGCGTCCTTTGCTTTCGCTTTCCCGCAGTGAGCTCGGCAGATCTGCCCTTCGCGAAGGGCCGTTTTCCCCCGCAGAACTGCCTCGCGGTAGCCCTGTTCTGGAAGTGGAACGAGTATGCAGTGTTAGCGTTCAGCTATTGTGAAGGCTCGCTTTGGCCCAGGGCAAACGAAGCGCCGGGGGAAATCTTAGCAGAGCCCGGCGCCTTTCCACGGTTCAAAGCGTGGAACAGCAGACTCTTTTGCAAAGAAGAGAGCGCACAGGCAACAGCAGCCCGCACGTTTCTCAGTAAAAGGGAGAACTCCCTGACTTCATCCAGTCCTCTGAGCAAAGCAGGCAGAGGGAGAGAAACTTTCTTTCCTTCCTCTTTCCTGCAACGAATTCCTCCTTTGCTCTTGCAAACGCAAGGCTTCTTCTGAAAAACTACGTCGCGGTGCAGGGATCCTTCCAGAGGAGCAACGGCATAGTTTTAGCTGGAAGGGCTTGGCAGAGCAGCCGGGGAGAAAAGGCCTCTTGCGATTCTCTTTTCTTTCTGCCTGAATGCGGTCAATTGGCACTTGCCAAAGCAAGGTTTCCCAGCACAAACTACAAAGCAGCAGCTCTCTCCTGGCAGAGGAAATCCCATGCAGTGTTGCCCTGGCGAGATAGTGTTGCTACAGCGAGGCCCAGGGAAAACAGACTGCCTGGAGAAATCCTAGCAAAGCCCTGTGTTTCCCCACAGGAATGTATGTCAGTTTCAGTTCTTTGCCAGCAACGGAGCTCAGAGGCAACGTCAGATTGTGTGTATCTCAGTGAGAGAAAGAACACTGTGACTTCCCCCGTTCCTCTGACGAAAGCGGTTAGAGGGAGAAAAGCGTCCTTTGCTTTCCCTTTCCTGCAGTGAGCTCGGCAGATCTGCCCTTCGCGAAGGGCCGTTTTCCCCCGGAGAACTGCCTCGCGGTAGCCCTGTTCTGGAAGTGGAACGAGTATGCAGTGTTAGCGTTCAGCTATTGTGAAGGCTCGCTTTGGCCCAGGGCAAACGAAGCGCCGGGGGAAATCTTAGCAGAGCCCGGCGCCTTTCCACGGTTCAAAGCGTGGAACAGCAGACTCTTTTGCAAAGAAGAGAGCGCACAGGCAACAGCAGCCCGCACGTTTCTCAGTGAAAGGGAGAACTCCCTGACTTCATCCAGTCCTCTGAGCAAAGCAGGCAGAGGGAGAGAAACTTTCTTTCCTTCCTCTTTCCTGCAACGAATTCCTCCTTTGCTCTTGCAAACGCAAGGCTTCTTCTGAAAAACTACGTCGCGGTGCAGGGATCCTTCCAGAGGAGCAACGGCATAGTTTTAGCTGGAAGGGCTTGGCAGAGCAGCCGGGGAGAAAAGGCCTCTTGCGATTCTCTTTTCTTTCTGCCTGAATGCGGTCAATTGGCACTTGCCAAAGCAAGGTTTCCCAGCACAAACTACAAAGCAGCAGCTCTCTCCTGGCAGAGGAAATCCCATGCAGTGTTGCCCTGGCGAGATAGTGTTGCTACAGCGAGGCCCAGGGAAAACAGCCTGCCTGGAGAAATACTAGCAAAGCCCTGTGTTTCCCCACAGGAATGTATGTCAGTTTCAGTTCTTTGCCAGCAACGGAGCTCAGAGGCAACGTCAGATTGTGTGTATCTCAGTGAGAGAAAGAACACTGTGACTTCCCCCGTTCCTCTGACGAAAGCGCTTAGAGGGAGAAAAGCGTCCTTTGCTTTCGCTTTCCCGCAGTGAGCTCGGCAGATCTGCCCTTCGCGAAGGGCCGTTTTCCCCCGGAGAACTGCCTCGCGGTAGCCCTGTTCTGGAAGTGGAACGAGTATGCAGTGTTAGCGTTCAGCTATTGTGAAGGCTCGCTTTGGCCCAGGGCAAACGAAGCGCCGGGGGAAATCTTAGCAGAGCCCGGCGCCTTTCCACGGTTCAAAGCGTGGAACAGCAGACTCTTTTGCAAAGAAGAGAGCGCACAGGCAACAGCAGCCCGCACGTTTCTCAGTGAAAGGGAGAACTCCCTGACTTCATCCAGTCCTCTGAGCAAAGCAGGCAGAGGGAGAGAAACTTTCTTTCCTTCCTCTTTCCTGCAACGAATTCCTCCTTTGCTCTTGCAAACGCAAGGCTTCTTCTGAAAAACTACGTCGCGGTGCAGGGATCCTTCCAGAGGAGCAACGGCATAGTTTTAGCTGGAAGGGCTTGGCAGAGCAGCCGGGGAGAAAAGGCCTCTTGCGATTCTCTTTTCTTTCTGCCTGAATGCGGTCAATTGGCACTTGCCAAAGCAAGGTTTCCCAGCACAAACTACAAAGCAGCAGCTCTCTCCTGGCAGAGGAAATCCCATGCAGTGTTGCCCTGGCGAGATAGTGTTGCTACAGCGAGGCCCAGGGAAAACAGCCTGCCTGGAGAAATCCTAGCAAAGCCCTGTGTTTCCCCACAGGAATGTATGTCAGTTTCAGTTCTTTGCCAGCAACGGAGCTCAGAGGCAACGTCAGATTGTGTGTATCTCAGTGAGAGAAAGAACACTGTGACTTCCCCCGTTCCTCTGACGAAAGCGGTTAGAGGGAGAAAAGCGTCCTTTGCTTTCGCTTTCCTGCAGTGAGCTCGGCAGATCTGCCCTTCGCGAAGGGCCGTTTTCCCCCGGAGAACTGCCTCGCGGTAGCCCTGTTCTGGAAGTGGAACGAGTATGCAGTGTTAGCGTTCAGCTATTGTGAAGGCTCGCTTTGGCCCAGGGCAAACGAAGCGCCGGGGGAAATCTTAGCAGAGCCCGGCGCCTTTCCACGGTTCAAAGCGTGGAACAGCAGACTCTTTTGCAAAGAAGAGAGCGCACAGGCAACAGCAGCCCGCACGTTTCTCAGTGAAAGGGAGAACTCCCTGACTTCATCCAGTCCTCTGAGCAAAGCAGGCAGAGGGAGAGAAACTTTCTTTCCTTCCTCTTTCCTGCAACGAATTCCTCCTTTGCTCTTGCAAACGCAAGGCTTCTTCTGAAAAACTACGTCGCGGTGCAGGGATCCTTCCAGAGGAGCAACGGCATAGTTTTAGCTGGAAGGGCTTGGCAGAGCAGCCGGGGAGAAAAGGCCTCTTGCGATTCTCTTCTTTCTGCCTGAATGCGGTCAATTGGCACTTGCCAAAGCAAGGTTTCCCAGCACAAACTACAAAGCAGCAGCTCTCTCCTGGCAGAGGAAATCCCATGCAGTGTTGCCCTGGCGAGATAGTGTTGCTACAGCGAGGCCCAGGGAAAACAGACTGCCTGGAGAAATCCTAGCAAAGCCCTGTGTTTCCCCACAGGAATGTATGTCAGTTTCAGTTCTTTGCCAGCAACGGAGCTCAGAGGCAACGTCAGATTGTGTGTATCTCAGTGAGAGAAAGAACACTGTGACTTCCCCCGTTCCTCTGACGAAAGCGGTTAGAGGGAGAAAAGCGTCCTTTGCTTTCCCTTTCCTGCAGTGAGCTCGGCAGATCTGCCCTTCGCGAAGGGCCGTTTTCCCCCGGAGAACTGCCTCGCGGTAGCCCTGTTCTGGAAGTGGAACGAGTATGCAGTGTTAGCGTTCAGCTATTGTGAAGGCTCGCTTTGGCCCAGGGCAAACGAAGCGCCGGGGGAAATCTTAGCAGAGCCCGGCGCCTTTCCACGGTTCAAAGCGTGGAACAGCAGACTCTTTTGCAAAGAAGAGAGCGCACAGGCAACAGCAGCCCGCACGTTTCTCAGTGAAAGGGAGAACTCCCTGACTTCATCCAGTCCTCTGAGCAAAGCAGGCAGAGGGAGAGAAACTTTCTTTCCTTCCTCTTTCCTGCAACGAATTCCTCCTTTGCTCTTGCAAACGCAAGGCTTCTTCTGAAAAACTACGTCGCGGTGCAGGGATCCTTCCAGAGGAGCAACGGCATAGTTTTAGCTGGAAGGGCTTGGCAGAGCAGCCGGGGAGAAAAGGCCTCTTGCGATTCTCTTTTCTTTCTGCCTGAATGCGGTCAATTGGCACTTGCCAAAGCAAGGTTTCCCAGCACAAACTACAAAGCAGCAGCTCTCTCCTGGCAGAGGAAATCCCATGCAGTGTTGCCCTGGCGAGATAGTGTTGCTACAGCGAGGCCCAGGGAAAACAGCCTGCCTGGAGAAATCCTAGCAAAGCCCTGTGTTTCCCCACAGGAATGTATGTCAGTTTCAGTTCTTTGCCAGCAACGGAGCTCAGAGGCAACGTCAGATTGTGTGTATCTCAGTGAGAGAAAGAACACTGTGACTTCCCCCGTTCCTCTGACGAAAGCGGTTAGAGGGAGAAAAGCGTCCTTTGCTTTCGCTTTCCCGCAGTGAGCTCGGCAGATCTGCCCTTCGCGAAGGGCCATTTTCCCCCGGAGAACTGCCTCGCGGTAGCCCTGTTCTGGAAGTGGAACGAGTATGCAGTGTTAGCGTTCAGCTATTGTGAAGGCTCGCTTTGGCCCAGGGCAAACGAAGCGCCGGGGGAAATCTTAGCAGAGCCCGGCGCCTTTCCACGGTTCAAAGCGTGGAACAGCAGACTCTTTTGCAAAGAAGAGAGCGCACAGGCAACAGCAGCCCGCACGTTTCTCAGTGAAAGGGAGAACTCCCTGACTTCATCCAGTCCTCTGAGCAAAGCAGGCAGAGGGAGAGAAACTTTCTTTCCTTCCTCTTTCCTGCAACGAATTCCTCCTTTGCTCTTGCAAACGCAAGGCTTCTTCTGAAAAACTACGTCGCGGTGCAGGGATCCTTCCAGAGGAGCAACGGCATAGTTTTAGCTGGAAGGGCTTGGCAGAGCAGCCGGGGAGAAAAGGCCTCTTGCGATTCTCTTTTCTTTCTGCCTGAATGCGGTCAATTGGCACTTGCCAAAGCAAGGTTTCCCAGCACAAACTACAAAGCAGCAGCTCTCTCCTGGCAGAGGAAATCCCATGCAGTGTTGCCCTGGCGAGATAGTGTTGCTACAGCGAGGCCCAGGGAAAACAGACTGCCTGGAGAAATCCTAGCAAAGCCCTGTGTTTCCCCACAGGAATGTATGTCAGTTTCAGTTCTTTGCCAGCAACGGAGCTCAGAGGCAACGTCAGATTGTGTGTATCTCAGTGAGAGAAAGAACACTGTGACTTCCCCCGTTCCTCTGACGAAAGCGGTTAGAGGGAGAAAAGCGTCCTTTGCTTTCCCTTTCCCGCAGTGAGCTCGGCAGATCTGCCCTTCGCGAAGGGCCGTTTTCCCCCGGAGAACTGCCTCGCGGTAGCCCTGTTCTGGAAGTGGAACGAGTATGCAGTGTTAGCGTTCAGCTATTGTGAAGGCTCGCTTTGGCCCAGGGCAAACGAAGCGCCGGGGGAAATCTTAGCAGAGCCCGGCGCCTTTCCACGGTTCAAAGCGTGGAACAGCAGACTCTTTTGCAAAGAAGAGAGCGCACAGGCAACAGCAGCCCGCACGTTTCTCAGTGAAAGGGAGAACTCCCTGACTTCATCCAGTCCTCTGAGCAAAGCAGGCAGAGGGAGAGAAACTTTCTTTCCTTCCTCTTTCCTGCAACGAATTCCTCCTTTGCTCTTGCAAACGCAAGGCTTCTTCTGAAAAACTACGTCGCGGTGCAGGGATCCTTCCAGAGGAGCAACGGCATAGTTTTAGCTGGAAGGGCTTGGCAGAGCAGCCGGGGAGAAAAGGCCTCTTGCGATTCTCTTTTCTTTCTGCCTGAATGCGGTCAATTGGCACTTGCCAAAGCAAGGTTTCCCAGCACAAACTACAAAGCAGCAGCTCTCTCCTGGCAGAGGAAATCCCATGCAGTGTTGCCCTGGCGAGATAGTGTTGCTACAGCGAGGCCCAGGGAAAACAGACTGCCTAGAGAAATCCTAGCAAAGCCCTGTGTTTCCCCACAGGAATGTATGTCAGTTTCAGTTCTTTGCCAGCAACGGAGCTCAGAGGCAACATCAGATTGTGTGTATCTCAGTGAGAGAAAGAACACTGTGACTTCCCCCGTTCCTCTGACGAAAGCGGTTAGAGGGAGAAAAGCGTCCTTTGCTTTCGCTTTCCCGCAGTGAGCTCGGCAGATCTGCCCTTCGCGAAGGGCCGTTTTCCCCCGCAGAACTGCCTCGCGGTAGCCCTGTTCTGGAAGTGGAACGAGTATGCAGTGTTAGCGTTCAGCTATTGTGAAGGCTCGCTTTGGCCCAGGGCAAACGAAGCGCCGGGGGAAATCTTAGCAGAGCCCGGCGCCTTTCCACGGTTCAAAGCGTGGAACAGCAGACTCTTTTGCAAAGAAGAGAGCGCACAGGCAACAGCAGCCCGCACGTTTCTCAGTGAAAGGGAGAACTCCCTGACTTCATCCAGTCCTCTGAGCAAAGCAGGCAGAGGGAGAGAAACTTTCTTTCCTTCCTCTTTCCTGCAACGAATTCCTCCTTTGCTCTTGCAAACGCAAGGCTTCTTCTGAAAAACTACGTCGCGGTGCAGGGATCCTTCCAGAGGAGCAACGGCATAGTTTTAGCTGGAAGGGCTTGGCAGAGCAGCCGGGGAGAAAAGGCCTCTTGCGATTCTCTTTTCTTTCTGCCTGAATGCGGTCAATTGGCACTTGCCAAAGCAAGGTTTCCCAGCACAAACTACAAAGCAGCAGCTCTCTCCTGGCAGAGGAAATCCCATGCAGTGTTGCCCTGGCGAGATAGTGTTGCTACAGCGAGGCCCAGGGAAAACAGACTGCCTGGAGAAATCCTAGCAAAGCCCTGTGTTTCCCCACAGGAATGTATGTCAGTTTCAGTTCTTTGCCAGCAACGGAGCTCAGAGGCAACGTCAGATTGTGTGTATCTCAGTGAGAGAAAGAACACTGTGACTTCCCCCGTTCCTCTGACGAAAGCGGTTAGAGGGAGAAAAGCGTCCTTTGCTTTCGCTTTCCTGCAGTGAGCTCGGCAAATCTGCCCTTCGCGAAGGGCCGTTTTCCCCCGGAGAACTGCCTCGCGGTAGCCCTGTTCTGGAAGTGGAACGAGTATGCAGTGTTAGCGTTCAGCTATTGTGAAGGCTCGCTTTGGCCCAGGGCAAACGAAGCGCTGGGGGAAATCTTAGCAGAGCCCGGCGCCTTTCCACGGTTCAAAGCGTGGAACAGCAGACTCTTTTGCAAAGAAGAGAGCGCACAGGCAACAGCAGCCCGCACGTTTCTCAGTGAAAGGGAGAACTCCCTGACTTCATTCAGTCCTCTGAGCAAAGCAGGCAGAGGGAGAGAAACTTTCTTTCCTTCCTCTTTCCTGCAACGAATTCCTCCTTTGCTCTTGCAAACGCAAGGCTTCTTCTGAAAAACTACGTCGCGGTGCAGGGATCCTTCCAGAGGAGCAACGGCATAGTTTTAGCTGGAAGGGCTTGGCAGAGCAGCCGGGGAGAAAAGGCCTCTTGCGATTCTCTTTTCTTTCTGCCTGAATGCGGTCAATTGGCACTTGCCAAAGCAAGGTTTCCCAGCACAAACTACAAAGCAGCAGCTCTCTCCTGGCAGAGGAAATCCCATGCAGTGTTGCCCTGGCGAGATAGTGTTGCTACAGCGAGGCCCAGGGAAAACAGACTGCCTAGAGAAATCCTAGCAAAGCCCTGTGTTTCCCCACAGGAATGTATGTCAGTTTCAGTTCTTTGCCAGCAACGGAGCTCAGAGGCAACATCAGATTGTGTGTATCTCAGTGAGAGAAAGAACACTGTGACTTCCCCCGTTCCTCTGACGAAAGCGGTTAGAGGGAGAAAAGCGTCCTTTGCTTTCGCTTTCCCGCAGTGAGCTCGGCAGATCTGCCCTTCGCGAAGGGCCGTTTTCCCCCGCAGAACTGCCTCGCGGTAGCCCTGTTCTGGAAGTGGAACGAGTATGCAGTGTTAGCGTTCAGCTATTGTGAAGGCTCGCTTTGGCCCAGGGCAAACGAAGCGCCGGGGGAAATCTTAGCAGAGCCCGGCGCCTTTCCACGGTTCAAAGCGTGGAACAGCAGACTCTTTTGCAAAGAAGAGAGCGCACAGGCAACAGCAGCCCGCACGTTTCTCAGTTAAAGGGAGAACTCCCTGACTTCATCCAGTCCTCTGAGCAAAGCAGGCAGAGGGAGAGAAACTTTCTTTCCTTCCTCTTTCCTGCAACGAATTCCTCCTTTGCTCTTGCAAACGCAAGGCTTCTTCTGAAAAACTACGTCGCGGTGCAGGGATCCTTCCAGAGGAGCAACGGCATAGTTTTAGCTGGAAGGGCTTGGCAGAGCAGCCGGGGAGAAAAGGCCTCTTGCGATTCTCTTTTCTTTCTGCCTGAATGCGGTCAATTGGCACTTGCCAAAGCAAGGTTTCCCAGCACAAACTACAAAGCAGCAGCTCTCTCCTGGCAGAGGAAATCCCATGCAGTGTTGCCCTGGCGAGATAGTGTTGCTACAGCGAGGCCCAGGGAAAACAGACTGCCTAGAGAAATCCTAGCAAAGCCCTGTGTTTCCCCACAGGAATGTATGTCAGTTTCAGTTCTTTGCCAGCAACGGAGCTCAGAGGCAACATCAGATTGTGTGTATCTCAGTGAGAGAAAGAACACTGTGACTTCCCCCGTTCCTCTGACGAAAGCGGTTAGAGGGAGAAAAGCGTCCTTTGCTTTCGCTTTCCCGCAGTGAGCTCGGCAGATCTGCCCTTCGCGAAGGGCCGTTTTCCCCCGCAGAACTGCCTCGCGGTAGCCCTGTTCTGGAAGTGGAACGAGTATGCAGTGTTAGCGTTCAGCTATTGTGAAGGCTCGCTTTGGCCCAGGGCAAACGAAGCGCCGGGGGAAATCTTAGCAGAGCCCGGCGCCTTTCCACGGTTCAAAGCGTGGAACAGCAGACTCTTTTGCAAAGAAGAGAGCGCACAGGCAACAGCAGCCCGCACGTTTCTCAGTGAAAGGGAGAACTCCCTGACTTCATCCAGTCCTCTGAGCAAAGCAGGCAGAGGGAGAGAAACTTTCTTTCCTTCCTCTTTCCTGCAACGAATTCCTCCTTTGCTCTTGCAAACGCAAGGCTTCTTCTGAAAAACTACGTCGCGGTGCAGGGATCCTTCCAGAGGAGCAACGGCATAGTTTTAGCTGGAAGGGCTTGGCAGAGCAGCCGGGGAGAAAAGGCCTCTTGCGATTCTCTTCTTTCTGCCTGAATGCGGTCAATTGGCACTTGCCAAAGCAAGGTTTCCCAGCACAAACTACAAAGCAGCAGCTCTCTCCTTGCAGAGGAAATCCCATGCAGTGTTGCCCTGGCGAGATAGTGTTGCTACAGCGAGGCCCAGGGAAAACAGACTGCCTGGAGAAATCCTAGCAAAGCCCTGTGTTTCCCCACAGGAATGTATGTCAGTTTCAGTTCTTTGCCAGCAACGGAGCTCAGAGGCAACATCAGATTGTGTGTATCTCAGTGAGAGAAAGAACACTGTCAGTTCCCCCGTTCCTCTGACGAAAGCGGTTAGACGGAGAAAAGCGTCCTTTGCTTTCGCTTTCCCGCAGTGAGCTCGGCAGATCTGCCCTTCGCGAAGGGCCGTTTTCCCCCGGAGAACTGCCTCGCGGTAGCCCTGTTCTGGAAGTGGAACGAGTATGCAGTGTTAGCGTTCAGCTATTGTGAAGGCTCGCTTTGGCCCAGGGCAAACGAAGCGCCGGGGGAAATCTTAGCAGAGCCCGGCGCCTTTCCACGGTTCAAAGCGTGGAACAGCAGACTCTTTTGCAAAGAAGAGAGCACACAGGCAACAGCAGCCCGCACGTTTCTCAGTGAAAGGGAGAACTCCCTGACTTCATCCAGTCCTCTGAGCAAAGCAGGCAGAGGGAGAGAAACTTTCTTTCCTTCCTCTTTCCTGCAACGAATTCCTCCTTTGCTCTTGCAAACGCAAGGCTTCTTCTGAAAAACTACGTCGCGGTGCAGGGATCCTTCCAGAGGAGCAACGGCATAGTTTTAGCTGGAAGGGCTTGGCAGAGCAGCCGGGGAGAAAAGGCCTCTTGCGATTCTCTTTTCTTTCTGCCTGAATGCGGTCAATTGGCACTTGCCAAAGCAAGGTTTCCCAGCACAAACTACAAAGCAGCAGCTCTCTCCTGGCAGAGGAAATCCCATGCAGTGTTGCCCTGGCGAGATAGTGTTGCTACAGCGAGGCCCAGGGAAAACAGACTGCCTGGAGAAATCCTAGCAAAGCCCTGTGTTTCCCCACAGGAATGTATGTCAGTTTCAGTTCTTTGCCAGCAACGGAGCTCAGAGGCAACGTCAGATTGTGTGTATCTCAGTGAGAGAAAGAACACTGTGACTTCCCCCGTTCCTCTGACGAAAGCGGTTAGAGGGAGAAAAGCGTCCTTTGCTTTCCCTTTCCCGCAGTGAGCTCGGCAGATCTGCCCTTCGCGAAGGGCCGTTTTCCCCCGGAGAACTGCCTCGCGGTAGCCCTGTTCTGGAAGTGGAACGAGTATGCAGTGTTAGCGTTCAGCTATTGTGAAGGCTCGCTTTGGCCCAGGGCAAACGAAGCGCCGGGGGAAATCTTAGCAGAGCCCGGCGCCTTTCCACGGTTCAAAGCGTGGAACAGCAGACTCTTTTGCAAAGAAGAGAGCGCACAGGCAACAGCAGCCCGCACGTTTCTCAGTGAAAGGGAGAACTCCCTGACTTCATCCAGTCCTCTGAGCAAAGCAGGCAGAGGGAGAGAAACTTTCTTTCCTTCCTCTTTCCTGCAACGAATTCCTCCTTTGCTCTTGCAAAATACTATCTCTCTATGAAAAACTACGTCGCGGTGCAGGGATCCTTCCAGAGGAGCAACGGCGTAGTTTTAGCTGGAAGGGCTTGGCAGAGCAGCCGGGGAGAAAAGGCATCTTGCGATTCTCTTTTCTTTCTGCCTGAATGCGATCAATTGGCACTTGCCAAAGCAAGGTTTCCCAGCACAAACTACAAAGCAGCAGCTCTCTCCTGGCAGAGGAAATCCCATGCAGTGTTGCCCTGGCGAGATAGTGTTGCTACAGCGAGGCCCAGGGAAAACAGCCTGCCTAGAGAAATCCTAGCAAAGCCCTGTGTTTCCCCGCAGGAATGTATGTCAGTTTCAGTTCTTTGCCAGCAACGGAGCTCAGAGGCAACGTCAGATTGTGTGTATCTCAGTGAGAGAAAGAACACTGTGACTTCCCCCGTTCCTCTGACGAAAGCGGTTAGAGGGAGAAAAGCGTCCTTTGCTTTCGCTTTCCCGCAGTGAGCTCGGCAGATCTGCCCTTCGCGAAGGGCCATTTTCCCCCGGAGAACTGCCTCGCGGTAGCCCTGTTCTGGAAGTGGAACGAGTATGCAGTGTTAGCGTTCAGCTATTGTGAAGGCTCGCTTTGGCCCAGGGCAAACGAAGCGCCGGGGGAAATCTTAGCAGAGCCCGGCGCCTTTCCACGGTTCAAAGCGTGGAACAGCAGACTCTTTTGCAAAGAAGAGAGCGCACAGGCAACAGCAGCCCGCACGTTTCTCAGTAAAAGGGAGAACTCCCTGACTTCATCCAGTCCTCTGAGCAAAGCAGGCAGAGGGAGAGAAACTTTCTTTCCTTCCTCTTTCCTGCAACGAATTCCTCCTTTGCTCTTGCAAACGCAAGGCTTCTTCTGAAAAACTACGTCGCGGTGCAGGGATCCTTCCAGAGGAGCAACGGCATAGTTTTAGCTGGAAGGGCTTGGCAGAGCAGCCGGGGAGAAAAGGCCTCTTGCGATTCTCTTTTCTTTCTGCCTGAATGCGGTCAATTGGCACTTGCCAAAGCAAGGTTTCCCAGCACAAACTACAAAGCAGCAGCTCTCTCCTGGCAGAGGAAATCCCATGCAGTGTTGCCCTGGCGAGATAGTGTTGCTACAGCGAGGCCCAGGGAAAACAGACTGCCTGGAGAAATCCTAGCAAAGCCCTGTGTTTCCCCACAGGAATGTATGTCAGTTTCAGTTCTTTGCCAGCAACGGAGCTCAGAGGCAACGTCAGATTGTGTGTATCTCAGTGAGAGAAAGAACACTGTGACTTCCCCCGTTCCTCTGACGATAGCGCTTAGAGGGAGAAAAGCGTCCTTTGCTTTCGCTTTCCTGCAGTGAGCTCGGCAAATCTGCCCTTCGCGAAGGGCCGTTTTCCCCCGGAGAACTGCCTCGCGGTAGCCCTGTTCTGGAAGTGGAACGAGTATGCAGTGTTAGCGTTCAGCTATTGTGAAGGCTCGCTTTGGCCCAGGGCAAACGAAGCGCCGGGGGAAATCTTAGCAGAGCCCGGCGCCTTT
The DNA here is from genome assembly GCF_030014295.1 of Loxodonta africana. NCBI lineage: Eukaryota > Metazoa > Chordata > Mammalia > Proboscidea > Elephantidae > Loxodonta > Loxodonta africana. Next base: position 641,392 of record NC_087350.1, on the reverse strand, counting down.
CCACGGTTCAAAGCGTGGAACAGCAGACTCTTTTGCAAAGAAGAGAGCGCACAGGCAACAGCAGCCCGCACGTTTCTCAGTTAAAGGGAGAACTCCCTGACTTCATCCAGTCCTCTGAGCAAAGCAGGCAGAGGGAGAGAAACTTTCTTTCCTTCCTCTTTCCTGCAACGAATTCCTCCTTTGCTCTTGCAAACGCAAGGCTTCTTCTGAAAAACTACGTCGCGGTGCAGGGATCCTTCCAGAGGAGCAACGGCATAGTTTTAGCTGGAAGGGCTTGGCAGAGCAGCCGGGGAGAAAAGGCCTCTTGCGATTCTCTTTTCTTTCTGCCTGAATGCGGTCAATTGGCACTTGCCAAAGCAAGGTTTCCCAGCACAAACTACAAAGCAGCAGCTCTCTCCTGGCAGAGGAAATCCCATGCAGTGTTGCCCTGGCGAGATAGTGTTGCTACAGCGAGGCCCAGGGAAAACAGACTGCCTGGAGAAATCCTAGCAAAGCCCTGTGTTTCCCCACAGGAATGTATGTCAGTTTCAGTTCTTTGCCAGCAACGGACCTCAGAGGCAACGTCAGATTGTGTGTATCTCAGTGAGAGAAAGAACACTGTGACTTCCCCCGTTCCTCTGACGAAAGCGGTTAGAGGGAGAAAAGCGTCCTTTCCTTTCGCTTTCCTGCAGTGAGCTCGGCAAATCTGCCCTTCGCGAAGGGCCGTTTTCCCCCGGAGAACTGCCTCGCGGTAGCCCTGTTCTGGAAGTGGAACGAGTATGCAGTGTTAGCGTTCAGCTATTGTGAAGGCTCGCTTTGGCCCAGGGCAAACGAAGCGCCGGGGGAAATCTTAGCAGAGCCCGGCGCCTTTCCACGGTTCAAAGCGTGGAACAGCAGACTCTTTTGCAAAGAAGAGAGCGCACAGGCAACAGCAGCCCGCACGTTTCTCAGTTAAAGGGAGAACTCCCTGACTTCATCCAGTCCTCTGAGCAAAGCAGGCAGAGGGAGAGAAACTTTCTTTCCTTCCTCTTTCCTGCAACGAATTCCTCCTTTGCTCTTGCAAACGCAAGGCTTCTTCTGAAAAACTACGTCGCGGTGCAGGGATCCTTCCAGAGGAGCAACGGCATAGTTTTAGCTGGAAGGGCTTGGCAGAGCAGCCGGGGAGAAAAGGCCTCTTGCGATTCTCTTTTCTTTCTGCCTGAATGCGGTCAATTGGCACTTGCCAAAGCAAGGTTTCCCAGCACAAACTACAAAGCAGCAGCTCTCTCCTGGCAGAGGAAATCCCATGCAGTGTTGCCCTGGCGAGATAGTGTTGCTACAGCGAGGCCCAGGGAAAACAGACTGCCTAGAGAAATCCTAGCAAAGCCCTGTGTTTCCCCACAGGAATGTATGTCAGTTTCAGTTCTTTGCCAGCAACGGAGCTCAGAGGCAACATCAGATTGTGTGTATCTCAGTGAGAGAAAGAACACTGTGACTTCCCCCGTTCCTCTGACGAAAGCGGTTAGAGGGAGAAAAGCGTCCTTTGCTTTCGCTTTCCCGCAGTGAGCTCGGCAGATCTGCCCTTCGCGAAGGGCCGTTTTCCCCCGCAGAACTGCCTCGCGGTAGCCCTGTTCTGGAAGTGGAACGAGTATGCAGTGTTAGCGTTCAGCTATTGTGAAGGCTCGCTTTGGCCCAGGGCAAACGAAGCGCCGGGGTAAATCTTAGCAGAGCCCGGCGCCTTTCCACGGTTCAAAGCGTGGAACAGCAGACTCTTTTGCAAAGAAGAGAGCGCACAGGCAACAGCAGCCCGCACGTTTCTCAGTGAAAGGGAGAACTCCCTGACTTCATCCAGTCCTCTGAGCAAAGCAGGGAGAGGGAGAGAAACTTTCTTTCCTTCCTCTTTCCTGCAACGAATTCCTCCTTTGCTCTTGCAAACGCAAGGCTTCTTCTGAAAAACTACGTCGCGGTGCAGGGATCCTTCCAGAGGAGCAACGGCATAGTTTTAGCTGGAAGGGCTTGGCAGAGCAGCCGGGGAGAAAAGGCCTCTTGCGATTCTCTTCTTTCTGCCTGAATGCGGTCAATTGGCACTTGCCAAAGCAAGGTTTCCCAGCACAAACTACAAAGCAGCAGCTCTCTCCTGGCAGAGGAAATCCCATGCAGTGTTGCCCTGGCGAGATAGTGTTGCTACAGCGAGGCCCAGGGAAAACAGACTGCCTGGAGAAATCCTAGCAAAGCCCTGTGTTTCCCCACAGGAATGTATGTCAGTTTCAGTTCTTTGCCAGCAACGGAGCTCAGAGGCAACGTCAGATTGTGTGTATCTCAGTGAGAGAAAGAACACTGTGACTTCCCCCGTTCCTCTGACGAAAGCGGTTAGAGGGAGAAAAGCGTCCTTTGCTTTCGCTTTCCCGCAGTGAGCTCGGCAGATCTGCCCTTCGCGAAGGGCCGTTTTCCCCCGCAGAACTGCCTCGCGGTAGCCCTGTTCTGGAAGTGGAACGAGTATGCAGTGTTAGCGTTCAGCTATTGTGAAGGCTCGCTTTGGCCCAGGGCAAACGAAGCGCCGGGGGAAATCTTAGCAGAGCCCGGCGCCTTTCCACGGTTCAAAGCGTGGAACAGCAGACTCTTTTGCAAAGAAGAGAGCGCACAGGCAACAGCAGCCCGCACGTTTCTCAGTTAAAGGGAGAACTCCCTGACTTCATCCAGTCCTCTGAGCAAAGCAGGCAGAGGGAGAGAAACTTTCTTTCCTTCCTCTTTCCTGCAACGAATTCCTCCTTTGCTCTTGCAAACGCAAGGCTTCTTCTGAAAAACTACGTCGCGGTGCAGGGATCCTTCCAGAGGAGCAACGGCATAGTTTTAGCTGGAAGGGCTTGGCAGAGCAGCCGGGGAGAAAAGGCCTCTTGCGATTCTCTTTTCTTTCTGCCTGAATGCGGTCAATTGGCACTTGCCAAAGCAAGGTTTCCCAGCACAAACTACAAAGCAGCAGCTCTCTCCTGGCAGAGGAAATCCCATGCAGTGTTGCCCTGGCGAGATAGTGTTGCTACAGCGAGGCCCAGGGAAAACAGACTGCCTAGAGAAATCCTAGCAAAGCCCTGTGTTTCCCCACAGGAATGTATGTCAGTTTCAGTTCTTTGCCAGCAACGGAGCTCAGAGGCAACATCAGATTGTGTGTATCTCAGTGAGAGAAAGAACACTGTGACTTCCCCCGTTCCTCTGACGAAAGCGGTTAGAGGGAGAAAAGCGTCCTTTGCTTTCGCTTTCCCGCAGTGAGCTCGGCAGATCTGCCCTTCGCGAAGGGCCGTTTTCCCCCGCAGAACTGCCTCGCGGTAGCCCTGTTCTGGAAGTGGAACGAGTATGCAGTGTTAGCGTTCAGCTATTGTGAAGGCTCGCTTTGGCCCAGGGCAAACGAAGCGCCGGGGGAAATCTTAGCAGAGCCCGGCGCCTTTCCACGGTTCAAAGCGTGGAACAGCAGACTCTTTTGCAAAGAAGAGAGCGCACAGGCAACAGCAGCCCGCACGTTTCTCAGTTAAAGGGAGAACTCCCTGACTTCATCCAGTCCTCTGAGCAAAGCAGGCAGAGGGAGAGAAACTTTCTTTCCTTCCTCTTTCCTGCAACGAATTCCTCCTTTGCTCTTGCAAACGCAAGGCTTCTTCTGAAAAACTACGTCGCGGTGCAGGGATCCTTCCAGAGGAGCAACGGCATAGTTTTAGCTGGAAGGGCTTGGCAGAGCAGCCGGGGAGAAAAGGCCTCTTGCGATTCTCTTTTCTTTCTGCCTGAATGCGGTCAATTGGCACTTGCCAAAGCAAGGTTTCCCAGCACAAACTACAAAGCAGCAGCTCTCTCCTGGCAGAGGAAATCCCATGCAGTGTTGCCCTGGCGAGATAGTGTTGCTACAGCGAGGCCCAGGGAAAACAGACTGCCTAGAGAAATCCTAGCAAAGCCCTGTGTTTCCCCACAGGAATGTATGTCAGTTTCAGTTCTTTGCCAGCAACGGAGCTCAGAGGCAACATCAGATTGTGTGTATCTCAGTGAGAGAAAGAACACTGTGACTTTCCCCGTTCCTCTGACGAAAGCGGTTAGAGGGAGAAAAGCGTCCTTTGCTTTCGCTTTCCCGCAGTGAGCTCGGCAGATCTGCCCTTCGCGAAGGGCCGTTTTCCCCCGCAGAACTGCCTCGCGGTAGCCCTGTTCTGGAAGTGGAACGAGTATGCAGTGTTAGCGTTCAGCTATTGTGAAGGCTCGCTTTGGCCCAGGGCAAACGAAGCGCCGGGGGAAATCTTAGCAGAGCCCGGCGCCTTTCCACGGTTCAAAGCGTGGAACAGCAGACTCTTTTGCAAAGAAGAGAGCGCACAGGCAACAGCAGCCCGCACGTTTCTCAGTGAAAGGGAGAACTCCCTGACTTCATCCAGTCCTCTGAGCAAAGCAGGCAGAGGGAGAGAAACTTTCTTTCCTTCCTCTTTCCTGCAACGAATTCCTCCTTTGCTCTTGCAAACGCAAGGCTTCTTCTGAAAAACTACGTCGCGGTGCAGGGATCCTTCCAGAGGAGCAACGGCATAGTTTTAGCTGGAAGGGCTTGGCAGAGCAGCCGGGGAGAAAAGGCCTCTTGCGATTCTCTTTTCTTTCTGCCTGAATGCGGTCAATTGGCACTTGCCAAAGCAAGGTTTCCCAGCACAAACTACAAAGCAGCAGCTCTCTCCTGGCAGAGGAAATCCCATGCAGTGTTGCCCTGGCGAGATAGTGTTCCTACAGCGAGGCCCAGGGAAAACAGCCTGCCTGGAGAAATCCTAGCAAAGCCCTGTGTTTCCCCACAGGAATGTATGTCAGTTTCAGTTCTTTGCCAGCAACGGAGCTCAGAGGCAACGTCAGATTGTGTGTATCTCAGTGAGAGAAAGAACACTGTGACTTCCCCCGTTCCTCTGACGAAAGCGGTTAGAGGGAGAAAAGCGTCCTTTGCTTTCCCTTTCCCGCAGTGAGCTCGGCAGATCTGCCCTTCGCGAAGGGCCGTTTTCCCCCGGAGAACTGCCTCGCGGTAGCCCTGTTCTGGAATACTATCTCTCTATGAGTGTTAGCGTTCAGCTATTGTGAAGGCTCGCTTTGGCCCAGGGCAAACGAAGCGCCGGGGGAAATCTTAGCAGAGCCCGGCGCCTTTCCACGGTTCAAAGCGTGGAACAGCAGACTCTTTTGCAAAGAAGAGAGCGCACAGGCAACAGCAGCCCGCACGTTTCTCAGTGAAAGGGAGAACTCCCTGACTTCATCCAGTCCTCTGAGCAAAGCAGGCAGAGGGAGAGAAACTTTCTTTCCTTCCTCTTTCCTGCAACGAATTCCTCCTTTGCTCTTGCAAACGCAAGGCTTCTTCTGAAAAACTACGTCGCGGTGCAGGGATCCTTCCAGAGGAGCAACGGCGTAGTTTTAGCTGGAAGGGCTTGGCAGAGCAGCCGGGGAGAAAAGGCCTCTTGCGATTCTCTTTTCTTTCTGCCTGAATGCGGTCAATTGGCACTTGCCAAAGCAAGGTTTCCCAGCACAAACTACAAAGCAGCAGCTCTCTCCTGGCAGAGGAAATCCCATGCAGTGTTGCCCTGGCGAGATAGTGTTGCTACAGCGAGGCCCAGGGAAAACAGACTGCCTAGAGAAATCCTAGCAAAGCCCTGTGTTTCCCCACAGGAATGTATGTCAGTTTCAGTTCTTTGCCAGCAACGGAGCTCAGAGGCAACATCAGATTGTGTGTATCTCAGTGAGAGAAAGAACACTGTGACTTCCCCCGTTCCTCTGACGAAAGCGGTTAGAGGGAGAAAAGCGTCCTTTGCTTTCGCTTTCCCGCAGTGAGCTCGGCAGATCTGCCCTTCGCGAAGGGCCGTTTTCCCCCGCAGAACTGCCTCGCGGTAGCCCTGTTCTGGAAGTGGAACGAGTATGCAGTGTTAGCGTTCAGCTATTGTGAAGGCTCGCTTTGGCCCAGGGCAAACGAAGCGCCGGGGGAAATCTTAGCAGAGCCCGGCGCCTTTCCACGGTTCAAAGCGTGGAACAGCAGACTCTTTTGCAAAGAAGAGAGCGCACAGGCAACAGCAGCCCGCACGTTTCTCAGTGAAAGGGAGAACTCCCTGACTTCATCCAGTCCTCTGAGCAAAGCAGGCAGAGGGAGAGAAACTTTCTTTCCTTCCTCTTTCCTGCAACGAATTCCTCCTTTGCTCTTGCAAACGCAAGGCTTCTTCTGAAAAACTACGTCGCGGTGCAGGGATCCTTCCAGAGGAGCAACGGCATAGTTTTAGCTGGAAGGGCTTGGCAGAGCAGCCGGGGAGAAAAGGCCTCTTGCGATTCTCTTTTCTTTCTGCCTGAATGCGGTCAATTGGCACTTGCCAAAGCAAGGTTTCCCAGCACAAACTACAAAGCAGCAGCTCTCTCCTGGCAGAGGAAATCCCATGCAGTGTTGCCCTGGCGAGATAGTGTTGCTACAGCGAGGCCCAGGGAAAACAGACTGCCTGGAGAAATCCTAGCAAAGCCCTGTGTTTCCCCACAGGAATGTATGTCAGTTTCAGTTCTTTGCCAGCAACGGAGCTCAGAGGCAACGTCAGATTGTGTGTATCTCAGTGAGAGAAAGAACACTGTGACTTCCCCCGTTCCTCTGACGAAAGCGGTTAGAGGGAGAAAAGCGTCCTTTGCTTTCCCTTTCCCGCAGTGAGCTCGGCAGATCTGCCCTTCGCGAAGGGCCGTTTTCCCCCGGAGAACTGCCTCGCGGTAGCCCTGTTCTGGAAGTGGAACGAGTATGCAGTGTTAGCGTTCAGCTATTGTGAAGGCTCGCTTTGGCCCAGGGCAAACGAAGCGCCGGGGGAAATCTTAGCAGAGCCCGGCGCCTTTCCACGGTTCAAAGCGTGGAACAGCAGACTCTTTTGCAAAGAACAGAGCGCACAGGCAACAGCAGCCCGCACGTTTCTCAGTGAAAGGGAGAACTCCCTGACTTCATCCAGTCCTCTGAGCAAAGCAGGCAGAGGGAGAGAAACTTTCTTTCCTTCCTCTTTCCTGCAACGAATTCCTCCTTTGCTCTTGCAAACGCAAGGCTTCTTCTGAAAAACTACGTCGCGGTGCAGGGATCCTTCCAGAGGAGCAACGGCATAGTTTTAGCTGGAAGGGCTTGGCAGAGCAGCCGGGGAGAAAAGGCCTCTTGCGATTCTCTTTTCTTTCTGCCTGAATGCGGTCAATTGGCACTTGCCAAAGCAAGGTTTCCCAGCACAAACTACAAAGCAGCAGCTCTCTCCTGGCAGAGGAAATCCCATGCAGTGTTGCCCTGGCGAGATAGTGTTGCTACAGCGAGGCCCAGGGAAAACAGCCTGCCTGGAGAAATCCTAGCAAAGCCCTGTGTTTCCCCACAGGAATGTATGTCAGTTTCAGTTCTTTGCCAGCAACGGAGCTCAGAGGCAACGTCAGATTGTGTGTATCTCAGTGAGAGAAAGAACACTGTGACTTCCCCCGTTCCTCTGACGAAAGCGGTTAGAGGGAGAAAAGCGTCCTTTGCTTTCGCTTTCCCGCAGTGAGCTCGGCAGATCTGCCCTTCGCGAAGGGCCGTTTTCCCCCGGAGAACTGCCTCGCGGTAGCCCTGTTCTGGAAGTGGAACGAGTATGCAGTGTTAGCGTTCAGCTATTGTGAAGGCTCGCTTTGGCCCAGGGCAAACGAAGCGCCGGGGGAAATCTTAGCAGAGCCCGGCGCCTTTCCACGGTTCAAAGCGTGGAACAGCAGACTCTTTTGCAAAGAAGAGAGCGCACAGGCAACAGCAGCCCGCACGTTTCTCAGTGAAAGGGAGAACTCCCTGACTTCATCCAGTCCTCTGAGCAAAGCAGGCAGAGGGAGAGAAACTTTCTTTCCTTCCTCTTTCCTGCAACGAATTCCTCCTTTGCTCTTGCAAACGCAAGGCTTCTTCTGAAAAACTACGTCGCGGTGCAGGGATCCTTCCAGAGGAGCAACGGCATAGTTTTAGCTGGAAGGGCTTGGCAGAGCAGCCGGGGAGAAAAGGCCTCTTGCGATTCTCTTTTCTTTCTGCCTGAATGCGGTCAATTGGCACTTGCCAAAGCAAGGTTTCCCAGCACAAACTACAAAGCAGCAGCTCTCTCCTGGCAGAGGAAATCCCATGCAGTGTTGCCCTGGCGAGATAGTGTTGCTACAGCGAGGCCCAGGGAAAACAGCCTGCCTGGAGAAATCCTAGCAAAGCCCTGTGTTTCCCCACAGGAATGTATGTCAGTTTCAGTTCTTTGCCAGCAACGGAGCTCAGAGGCAACATCAGATTGTGTGTATCTCAGTGAGAGAAAGAACACTGTGACTTCCCCCGTTCCTCTGACGAAAGCGGTTAGAGGGAGAAAAGCGTCCTTTGCTTTCGCTTTCCCGCAGTGAGCTCGGCAGATCTGCCCTTCGCGAAGGGCCGTTTTCCCCCGCAGAACTGCCTCGCGGTAGCCCTGTTCTGGAAGTGGAACGAGTATGCAGTGTTAGCGTTCAGCTATTGTGAAGGCTCGCTTTGGCCCAGGGCAAACGAAGCGCCGGGGGAAATCTTAGCAGAGCCCGGCGCCTTTCCACGGTTCAAAGCGTGGAACAGCAGACTCTTTTGCAAAGAAGAGAGCGCACAGGCAACAGCAGCCCGCACGTTTCTCAGTGAAAGGGAGAACTCCCTGACTTCATCCAGTCCTCTGAGCAAAGCAGGCAGAGGGAGAGAAACTTTCTTTCCTTCCTCTTTCCTGCAACGAATTCCTCCTTTGCTCTTGCAAACGCAAGGCTTCTTCTGAAAAACTACGTCGCGGTGCAGGGATCCTTCCAGAGGAGCAACGGCATAGTTTTAGCTGGAAGGGCTTGGCAGAGCAGCCGGGGAGAAAAGGCCTCTTGCGATTCTCTTTTCTTTCTGCCTGAATGCGGTCAATTGGCACTTGCCAAAGCAAGGTTTCCCAGCACAAACTACAAAGCAGCAGCTCTCTCCTGGCAGAGGAAATCCCATGCAGTGTTGCCCTGGCGAGATAGTGTTGCTACAGCGAGGCCCAGGGAAAACAGACTGCCTGGAGAAATCCTAGCAAAGCCCTGTGTTTCCCCACAGGAATGTATGTCAGTTTCAGTTCTTTGCCAGCAACGGAGCTCAGAGGCAACGTCACATTGTGTGTATCTCAGTGAGAGAAAGAACACTGTGACTTCCCCCGTTCCTCTGACGAAAGCGGTTAGAGGGAGAAAAGCGTCCTTTGCTTTCGCTTTCCCGCAGTGAGCTCGGCAGATCTGCCCTTCGCGAAGGGCCGTTTTCCCCCGGAGAACTGCCTCGCGGTAGCCCTGTTCTGGAAGTGGAACGAGTATGCAGTGTTAGCGTTCAGCTATTGTGAAGGCTCGCTTTGGCCCAGGGCAAACGAAGCGCCGGGGGAAATCTTAGCAGAGCCCGGCGCCTTTCCACGGTTCAAAGCGTGGAACAGCAGACTCTTTTGCAAAGAAGAGAGCGCACAGGCAACAGCAGCCCGCATGTTTCTCAGTGAAAGGGAGAACTCCCTGACTTCATTCAGTCCTCTGAGCAAAGCAGGGAGAGGGAGAGAAACTTTCTTTCCTTCCTCTTTCCTGCAACGAATTCCTCCTTTGCTCTTGCAAACGCAAGGCTTCTTCTGAAAAACTACGTCGCGGTGCAGGGATCCTTCCAGAGGAGCAACGGCATAGTTTTAGCTGGAAGGGCTTGGCAGAGCAGCCGGGGAGAAAAGGCCTCTTGCGATTCTCTTCTTTCTGCCTGAATGCGGTCAATTGGCACTTGCCAAAGCAAGGTTTCCCAGCACAAACTACAAAGCAGCAGCTCTCTCCTGGCAGAGGAAATCCCATGCAGTGTTGCCCTGGCGAGATAGTGTTGCTACAGCGAGGCCCAGGGAAAACAGACTGCCTGGAGAAATCCTAGCAAAGCCCTGTGTTTCCCCACAGGAATGTATGTCAGTTTCAGTTCTTTGCCAGCAACGGAGCTCAGAGGCAACGTCAGATTGTGTGTATCTCAGTGAGAGAAAGAACACTGTGACTTCCCCCGTTCCTCTGACGAAAGCGGTTAGAGGGAGAAAAGCGTCCTTTACTTTCGCTTTCACGCAGTGAGCTCGGCAGATCTGCCCTTCGCGAAGGGCCGTTTTCCCCCGGAGAACTGCCTCGCGGTAGCCCTGTTCTGGAAGTGGAACGAGTATGCAGTGTTAGCGTTCAGCTATTGTGAAGGCTCGCTTTGGCCCAGGGCAAACGAAGCGCCGGGGGAAATCTTAGCAGAGCCCGGCGCCTTTCCACGGTTCAAAGCGTGGAACAGCAGACTCTTTTGCAAAGAAGAGAGCGCACAGGCAACAGCAGCCCGCACGTTTCTCAGTGAAAGGGAGAACTCCCTGACTTCATCCAGTCCTCTGAGCAAAGCAGGCAGAGGGAGAGAAACTTTCTTTCCTTCCTCTTTCCTGCAACGAATTCCTCCTTTGCTCTTGCAAACGCAAGGCTTCTTCTGAAAAACTACGTCGCGGTGCAGGGATCCTTCCAGAGGAGCAACGGCATAGTTTTAGCTGGAAGGGCTTGGCAGAGCAGCCGGGGAGAAAAGGCCTCTTGCGATTCTCTTTTCTTTCTGCCTGAATGCGATCAATTGGCACTTGCCAAAGCAAGGTTTCCCAGCACAAACTACAAAGCAGCAGCTCTCTCCTGGCAGAGGAAATCCCATGCAGTGTTGCCCTGGCGAGATAGTGTTGCTACAGCGAGGCCCAGGGAAAACAGACTGCCTGGAGAAATCCTAGCAAAGCCCTGTGTTTCCCCACAGGAATGTATGTCAGTTTCAGTTCTTTGCCAGCAACGGAGCTCAGAGGCAACGTCAGATTGTGTGTATCTCAGTGAGAGAAAGAACACTGTGACTTCCCCCGTTCCTCTGACGAAAGCGCTTAGAGGGAGAAAAGCGTCCTTTGCTTTCGCTTTCCCGCAGTGAGCTCGGCAGATCTGCCCTTCGCGAAGGGCCGTTTTCCCCCGGAGAACTGCCTCGCGGTAGCCCTGTTCTGGAAGTGGAACGAGTATGCAGTGTTAGCGTTCAGCTATTGTGAAGGCTCGCTTTGGCCCAGGGCAAACGAAGCGCCGGGGGAAATCTTAGCAGAGCCCGGCGCCTTTCCACGGTTCAAAGCGTGGAACAGCAGACTCTTTTGCAAAGAAGAGAGCGCACAGGCAACAGCAGCCCGCACGTTTCTCAGTGAAAGGGAGAACTCCCTGACTTCATCCAGTCCTCTGAGCAAAGCAGGCAGAGGGAGAGAAACTTTCTTTCCTTCCTCTTTCCTGCAACGAATTCCTCCTTTGCTCTTGCAAACGCAAGGCTTCTTCTGAAAAACTACGTCGCGGTGCAGGGATCCTTCCAGAGGAGCAACGGCATAGTTTTAGCTGGAAGGGCTTGGCAGAGCAGCCGGGGAGAAAAGGCCTCTTGCGATTCTCTTTTCTTTCTGCCTGAATGCGGTCAATTGGCACTTGCCAAAGCAAGGTTTCCCAGCACAAACTACAAAGCAGCAGCTCTCTCCTGGCAGAGGAAATCCCATGCAGTGTTGCCCTGGCGAGATAGTGTTGCTACAGCGAGGCCCAGGGAAAACAGACTGCCTAGAGAAATCCTAGCAAAGCCCTGTGTTTCCCCACAGGAATGTATGTCAGTTTCAGTTCTTTGCCAGCAACGGAGCTCAGAGGCAACGTCAGATTGTGTGTATCTCAGTGAGAGAAAGAACACTGTGACTTCCCCCGTTCCTCTGACGAAAGCGGTTAGAGGGAGAAAAGCGTCCTTTGCTTTCGCTTTCCCGCAGTGAGCTCGGCAGATCTGCCCTTCGCGAAGGGCCGTTTTCCCCCGGAGAACTGCCTCGCGGTAGCCCTGTTCTGGAAGTGGAACGAGTATGCAGTGTTAGCGTTCAGCTATTGTGAAGGCTCGCTTTGGCCCAGGGCAAACGAAGCGCCGGGGGAAATCTTAGCAGAGCCCGGCGCCTTTCCACGGTTCAAAGCGTGGAACAGCAGACTCTTTTGCAAAGAAGAGAGCGCACAGGCAACAGCAGCCCGCACGTTTCTCAGTGAAAGGGAGAACTCCCTGACTTCATCCAGTCCTCTGAGCAAAGCAGGCAGAGGGAGAGAAACTTTCTTTCCTTCCTCTTTCCTGCAACGAATTCCTCCTTTGCTCTTGCAAACGCAAGGCTTCTTCTGAAAAACTACGTCGCGGTGCAGGGATCCTTCCAGAGGAGCAACGGCATAGTTTTAGCTGGAAGGGCTTGGCAGAGCAGCCGGGGAGAAAAGGCCTCTTGCGATTCTCTTTTCTTTCTGCCTGAATGCGGTCAATTGGCACTTGCCAAAGCAAGGTTTCCCAGCACAAACTACAAAGCAGCAGCTCTCTCCTGGCAGAGGAAATCCCATGCAGTGTTGCCCTGGCGAGATAGTGTTGCTACAGCGAGGCCCAGGGAAAACAGACTGCCTGGAGAAATCCTAGCAAAGCCCTGTGTTTCCCCACAGGAATGTATGTCAGTTTCAGTTCTTTGCCAGCAACGGAGCTCAGAGGCAACGTCAGATTGTGTGTATCTCAGTGAGAGAAAGAACACTGTGACTTCCCCCGTTCCTCTGACGAAAGCGGTTAGAGGGAGAAAAGCGTCCTTTGCTTTCGCTTTCCCGCAGTGAGCTCGGCAGATCTGCCCTTCGCGAAGGGCCGTTTTCCCCCGGAGAACTGCCTCGCGGTAGCCCTGTTCTGGAAGTGGAACGAGTATGCAGTGTTAGCGTTCAGCTATTGTGAAGGCTCGCTTTGGCCCAGGGCAAACGAAGCGCCGGGGGAAATCTTAGCAGAGCCCGGCGCCTTTCCACGGTTCAAAGCGTGGAACAGCAGACTCTTTTGCAAAGAAGAGAGCGCACAGGCAACAGCAGCCCGCACGTTTCTCAGTGAAAGGGAGAACTCCCTGACTTCATCCAGTCCTCTGAGCAAAGCAGGCAGAGGGAGAGAAACTTTCTTTCCTTCCTCTTTCCTGCAACGAATTCCTCCTTTGCTCTTGCAAACGCAAGGCTTCTTCTGAAAAACTACGTCGCGGTGCAGGGATCCTTCCAGAGGAGCAACGGCATAGTTTTAGCTGGAAGGGCTTGGCAGAGCAGCCGGGGAGAAAAGGCCTCTTGCGATTCTCTTTTCTTTCTGCCTGAATGCGGTCAATTGGCACTTGCCAAAGCAAGGTTTCCCAGCACAAACTACAAAGCAGCAGCTCTCTCCTGGCAGAGGAAATCCCATGCAGTGTTGCCCTGGCGAGATAGTGTTGCTACAGCGAGGCCCAGGGAAAACAGACTGCCTAGAGAAATCCTAGCAAAGCCCTGTGTTTCCCCACAGGAATGTATGTCAGTTTCAGTTCTTTGCCAGCAACGGAGCTCAGAGGCAACATCAGATTGTGTGTATCTCAGTGAGAGAAAGAACACTGTGACTTCCCCCGTTCCTCTGACGAAAGCGGTTAGAGGGAGAAAAGCGTCCTTTGCTTTCGCTTTCCCGCAGTGAGCTCGGCAGATCTGCCCTTCGCGAAGGGCCGTTTTCCCCCGCAGAACTGCCTCGCGGTAGCCCTGTTCTGGAAGTGGAACGAGTATGCAGTGTTAGCGTTCAGCTATTGTGAAGGCTCGCTTTGGCCCAGGGCAAACGAAGCGCCGGGGGAAATCTTAGCAGAGCCCGGCGCCTTTCCACGGTTCAAAGCGTGGAACAGCAGACTCTTTTGCAAAGAAGAGAGCGCACAGGCAACAGCAGCCCGCACGTTTCTCAGTGAAAGGGAGAACTCCCTGACTTCATCCAGTCCTCTGAGCAAAGCAGGCAGAGGGAGAGAAACTTTCTTTCCTTCCTCTTTCCTGCAACGAATTCCTCCTTTGCTCTTGCAAACGCAAGGCTTCTTCTGAAAAACTACGTCGCGGTGCAGGGATCCTTCCAGAGGAGCAACGGCATAGTTTTAGCTGGAAGGGCTTGGCAGAGCAGCCGGGGAGAAAAGGCCTCTTGCGATTCTCTTTTCTTTCTGCCTGAATGCGGTCAATTGGCACTTGCCAAAGCAAGGTTTCCCAGCACAAACTACAAAGCAGCAGCTCTCTCCTGGCAGAGGAAATCCCATGCAGTGTTGCCCTGGCGAGATAGTGTTGCTACAGCGAGGCCCAGGGAAAACAGACTGCCTGGAGAAATCCTAGCAAAGCCCTGTGTTTCCCCACAGGAATGTATGTCAGTTTCAGTTCTTTGCCAGCAACGGAGCTCAGAGGCAACGTCAGATTGTGTGTATCTCAGTGAGAGAAAGAACACTGTGACTTCCCCCGTTCCTCTGACGAAAGCGGTTAGAGGGAGAAAAGCGTCCTTTGCTTTCGCTTTCCCGCAGTGAGCTCGGCAGATCTGCCCTTCGCGAAGGGCCGTTTTCCCCCGGAGAACTGCCTCGCGGTAGCCCTGTTCTGGAAGTGGAACGAGTATGCAGTGTTAGCGTTCAGCTATTGTGAAGGCTCGCTTTGGCCCAGGGCAAACGAAGCGCCGGGGGAAATCTTAGCAGAGCCCGGCGCCTTTCCACGATTCAAAGCGTGGAACAGCAGACTCTTTTGCAAAGAAGAGAGCGCACAGGCAACAGCAGCCCGCACGTTTCTCAGTGAAAGGGAGAACTCCCTGACTTCATCCAGTCCTCTGAGCAAAGCAGGCAGAGGGAGAGAAACTTTCTTTCCTTCCTCTTTCCTGCAACGAATTCCTCCTTTGCTCTTGCAAACGCAAGGCTTCTTCTGAAAAACTACGTCGCGGTGCAGGGATCCTTCCAGAGGAGCAACGGCATAGTTTTAGCTGGAAGGGCTTGGCAGAGCAGCCGGGGAGAAAAGGCCTCTTGCGATTCTCTTTTCTTTCTGCCTGAATGCGGTCAATTGGCACTTGCCAAAGCAAGGTTTCCCAGCACAAACTACAAAGCAGCAGCTCTCTCCTGGCAGAGGAAATCCCATGCAGTGTTGCCCTGGCGAGATAGTGTTGCTACAGCGAGGCCCAGGGAAAACAGACTGCCTAGAGAAATCCTAGCAAAGCCCTGTGTTTCCCCACAGGAATGTATGTCAGTTTCAGTTCTTTGCCAGCAACGGAGCTCAGAGGCAACATCAGATTGTGTGTATCTCAGTGAGAGAAAGAACACTGTGACTTCCCCCGTTCCTCTGACGAAAGCGGTTAGAGGGAGAAAAGCGTCCTTTGCTTTCGCTTTCCCGCAGTGAGCTCGGCAGATCTGCCCTTCGCGAAGGGCCGTTTTCCCCCGCAGAACTGCCTCGCGGTAGCCCTGTTCTGGAAGTGGAACGAGTATGCAGTGTTAGCGTTCAGCTATTGTGAAGGCTCGCTTTGGCCCAGGGCAAACGAAGCGCCGGGGGAAATCTTAGCAGAGCCCGGCGCCTTTCCACGGTTCAAAGCGTGGAACAGCAGACTCTTTTGCAAAGAAGAGAGCGCACAGGCAACAGCAGCCCGCACGTTTCTCAGTGAAAGGGAGAACTCCCTGACTTCATCCAGTCCTCTGAGCAAAGCAGGCAGAGGGAGAGAAACTTTCTTTCCTTCCTCTTTCCTGCAACGAATTCCTCCTTTGCTCTTGCAAACGCAAGGCTTCTTCTGAAAAACTACGTCGCGGTGCAGGGATCCTTCCAGAGGAGCAACGGCATAGTTTTAGCTGGAAGGGCTTGGCAGAGCAGCCGGGGAGAAAAGGCCTCTTGCGATTCTCTTTTCTTTCTGCCTGAATGCGGTCAATTGGCACTTGCCAAAGCAAGGTTTCCCAGCACAAACTACAAAGCAGCAGCTCTCTCCTGGCAGAGGAAATCCCATGCAGTGTTGCCCTGGCGAGATAGTGTTGCTACAGCGAGGCCCAGGGAAAACAGCCTGCCTGGAGAAATCCTAGCAAAGCCCTGTGTTTCCCCACAGGAATGTATGTCAGTTTCAGTTCTTTGCCAGCAACGGAGCTCAGAGGCAACGTCAGATTGTGTGTATCTCAGTGAGAGAAAGAACACTGTGACTTCCCCCGTTCCTCTGACGAAAGCGGTTAGAGGGAGAAAAGCGTCCTTTGCTTTCGCTTTCCCGCAGTGAGCTCGGCAGATCTGCCCTTCGCGAAGGGCCGTTTTCCCCCGGAGAACTGCCTCGCGGTAGCCCTGTTCTGGAAGTGGAACGAGTATGCAGTGTTAGCGTTCAGCTATTGTGAAGGCTCGCTTTGGCCCAGGGCAAACGAAGCGCCGGGGGAAATCTTAGCAGAGCCCGGCGCCTTTCCACGGTTCAAAGCGTGGAACAGCAGACTCTTTTGCAAAGAAGAGAGCGCACAGGCAACAGCAGCCCGCACGTTTCTCAGTGAAAGGGAGAACTCCCTGACTTCATCCAGTCCTCTGAGCAAAGCAGGCAGAGGGAGAGAAACTTTCTTTCCTTCCTCTTTCCTGCAACGAATTCCTCCTTTGCTCTTGCAAACGCAAGGCTTCTTCTGAAAAACTACGTCGCGGTGCAGGGATCCTTCCAGAGGAGCAACGGCATAGTTTTAGCTGGAAGGGCTTGGCAGAGCAGCCGGGGAGAAAAGGCCTCTTGCGATTCTCTTTTCTTTCTGCCTGAATGCGGTCAATTGGCACTTGCCAAAGCAAGGTTTCCCAGCACAAACTACAAAGCAGCAGCTCTCTCCTGGCAGAGGAAATCCCATGCAGTGTTGCCCTGGCGAGATAGTGTTGCTACAGCGAGGCCCAGGGAAAACAGACTGCCTAGAGAAATCCTAGCAAAGCCCTGTGTTTCCCCACAGGAATGTATGTCAGTTTCAGTTCTTTGCCAGCAACGGAGCTCAGAGGCAACATCAGATTGTGTGTATCTCAGTGAGAGAAAGAACACTGTGACTTCCCCCGTTCCTCTGACGAAAGCGGTTAGAGGGAGAAAAGCGTCCTTTGCTTTCGCTTTCCCGCAGTGAGCTCGGCAGATCTGCCCTTCGCGAAGGGCCGTTTTCCCCCGCAGAACTGCCTCGCGGTAGCCCTGTTCTGGAAGTGGAACGAGTATGCAGTGTTAGCGTTCAGCTATTGTGAAGGCTCGCTTTGGCCCAGGGCAAACGAAGCGCCGGGGGAAATCTTAGCAGAGCCCGGCGCCTTTCCACGGTTCAAAGCGTGGAACAGCAGACTCTTTTGCAAAGAAGAGAGCGCACAGGCAACAGCAGCCCGCACGTTTCTCAGTGAAAGGGAGAACTCCCTGACTTCATCCAGTCCTCTGAGCAAAGCAGGCAGAGGGAGAGAAACTTTCTTTCCTTCCTCTTTCCTGCAACGAATTCCTCCTTTGCTCTTGCAAACGCAAGGCTTCTTCTGAAAAACTACGTCGCGGTGCAGGGATCCTTCCAGAGGAGCAACGGCATAGTTTTAGCTGGAAGGGCTTGGCAGAGCAGCCGGGGAGAAAAGGCCTCTTGCGATTCTCTTTTCTTTCTGCCTGAATGCGGTCAATTGGCACTTGCCAAAGCAAGGTTTCCCAGCACAAACTACAAAGCAGCAGCTCTCTCCTGGCAGAGGAAATCCCATGCAGTGTTGCCCTGGCGAGATAGTGTTGCTACAGCGAGGCCCAGGGAAAACAGACTGCCTGGAGAAATCCTAGCAAAGCCCTGTGT
This sequence comes from Loxodonta africana, assembly GCF_030014295.1. NCBI lineage: Eukaryota > Metazoa > Chordata > Mammalia > Proboscidea > Elephantidae > Loxodonta > Loxodonta africana. Next base: position 623,894 of record NC_087350.1, on the reverse strand, counting down.
TTCCCCACAGGAATGTATGTCAGTTTCAGTTCTTTGCCAGCAACGGAGCTCAGAGGCAACGTCAGATTGTGTGTATCTCAGTGAGAGAAAGAACACTGTGACTTCCCCCGTTCCTCTGACGAAAGCGGTTAGAGGGAGAAAAGCGTCCTTTGCTTTCGCTTTCCCGCAGTGAGCTCGGCAGATCTGCCCTTCGCGAAGGGCCGTTTTCCCCCGCAGAACTGCCTCGCGGTAGCCCTGTTCTGGAAGTGGAACGAGTATGCAGTGTTAGCGTTCAGCTATTGTGAAGGCTCGCTTTGGCCCAGGGCAAACGAAGCGCCGGGGGAAATCTTAGCAGAGCCCGGCGCCTTTCCACGGTTCAAAGCGTGGAACAGCAGACTCTTTTGCAAAGAAGAGAGCGCACAGGCAACAGCAGCCCGCACGTTTCTCAGTGAAAGGGAGAACTCCCTGACTTCATCCAGTCCTCTGAGCAAAGCAGGCAGAGGGAGAGAAACTTTCTTTCCTTCCTCTTTCCTGCAACGAATTCCTCCTTTGCTCTTGCAAACGCAAGGCTTCTTCTGAAAAACTACGTCGCGGTGCAGGGATCTTTCCAGAGGAGCAACGGCATAGTTTTAGCTGGAAGGGCTTGGCAGAGCAGCCGGGGAGAAAAGGCCTCTTGCGATTCTCTTTTCTTTCTGCCTGAATGCGGTCAATTGGCACTTGCCAAAGCAAGGTTTCCCAGCACAAACTACAAAGCAGCAGCTCTCTCCTGGCAGAGGAAATCCCATGCAGTGTTGCCCTGGCGAGATAGTGTTGCTACAGCGAGGCCCAGGGAAAACAGCCTGCCTGGAGAAATCCTAGCAAAGCCCTGTGTTTCCCCACAGGAATGTATGTCAGTTTCAGTTCTTTGCCAGCAACGGAGCTCAGAGGCAACGTCAGATTGTGTGTATCTCAGTGAGAGAAAGAACACTGTGACTTCCCCCGTTCCTCTGACGAAAGCGGTTAGAGGGAGAAAAGCGTCCTTTGCTTTCCCTTTCCCGCAGTGAGCTCGGCAGATCTGCCCTTCGCGAAGGGCCGTTTTCCCCCGCAGAACTGCCTCGCGGTAGCCCTGTTCTGGAAGTGGAACGAGTATGCAGTGTTAGCGTTCAGCTATTGTGAAGGCTCGCTTTGGCCCAGGGCAAACGAAGCGCCGGGGGAAATCTTAGCAGAGCCCGGCGCCTTTCCACGGTTCAAAGCGTGGAACAGCAGACTCTTTTGCAAAGAAGAGAGCGCACAGGCAACAGCAGCCCGCACGTTTCTCAGTGAAAGGGAGAACTCCCTGACTTCATCCAGTCCTCTGAGCAAAGCAGGCAGAGGGAGAGAAACTTTCTTTCCTTCCTCTTTCCTGCAACGAATTCCTCCTTTGCTCTTGCAAACGCAAGGCTTCTTCTGAAAAACTACGTCGCGGTGCAGGGATCTTTCCAGAGGAGCAACGGCATAGTTTTAGCTGGAAGGGCTTGGCAGAGCAGCCGGGGAGAAAAGGCCTCTTGCGATTCTCTTTTCTTTCTGCCTGAATGCGGTCAATTGGCACTTGCCAAAGCAAGGTTTCCCAGCACAAACTACAAAGCAGCAGCTCTCTCCTGGCAGAGGAAATCCCATGCAGTGTTGCCCTGGCGAGATAGTGTTGCTACAGCGAGGCCCAGGGAAAACAGCCTGCCTGGAGAAATCCTAGCAAAGCCCTGTGTTTCCCCACAGGAATGTATGTCAGTTTCAGTTCTTTGCCAGCAACGGAGCTCAGAGGCAACGTCAGATTGTGTGTATCTCAGTGAGAGAAAGAACACTGTGACTTCCCCCGTTCCTCTGACGAAAGCGGTTAGAGGGAGAAAAGCGTCCTTTGCTTTCCCTTTCCCGCAGTGAGCTCGGCAGATCTGCCCTTCGCGAAGGGCCGTTTTCCCCCGCAGAACTGCCTCGCGGTAGCCCTGTTCTGGAAGTGGAACGAGTATGCAGTGTTAGCGTTCAGCTATTGTGAAGGCTCGCTTTGGCCCAGGGCAAACGAAGCGCCGGGGGAAATCTTAGCAGAGCCCGGCGCCTTTCCACGGTTCAAAGCGTGGAACAGCAGACTCTTTTGCAAAGAAGAGAGCGCACAGGCAACAGCAGCCCGCACGTTTCTCAGTGAAAGGGAGAACTCCCTGACTTCATCCAGTCCTCTGAGCAAAGCAGGCAGAGGGAGAGAAACTTTCTTTCCTTCCTCTTTCCTGCAACGAATTCCTCCTTTGCTCTTGCAAACGCAAGGCTTCTTCTGAAAAACTACGTCGCGGTGCAGGGATCCTTCCAGAGGAGCAACGGCGTAGTTTTAGCTGGAAGGGCTTGGCAGAGCAGCCGGGGAGAAAAGGCCTCTTGCGATTCTCTTTTCTTTCTGCCTGAATGCGATCAATTGGCACTTGCCAAAGCAAGGTTTCCCAGCACAAACTACAAAGCAGCAGCTCTCTCCTGGCAGAGGAAATCCCATGCAGTGTTGCCCTGGCGAGATAGTGTTGCTACAGCGAGGCCCAGGGAAAACAGCCTGCCTGGAGAAATCCTAGCAAAGCCCTGTGTTTCCCCACAGGAATGTATGTCAGTTTCAGTTCTTTGCCAGCAACGGAGCTCAGAGGCAACATCAGATTGTGTGTATCTCAGTGAGAGAAAGAACACTGTCAGTTCCCCCGTTCCTCTGACGAAAGCGGTTAGAGGGAGAAAAGCGTCCTTTGCTTTCGCTTTCCCGCAGTGAGCTCGGCAGATCTGCCCTTCGCGAAGGGCCGTTTTCCCCCGGAGAACTGCCTCGCGGTAGCCCTGTTCTGGAAGTGGAACGAGTATGCAGTGTTAGCGTTCAGCTATTGTGAAGGCTCGCTTTGGCCCAGGGCAAACGAAGCGCCGGGGGAAATCTTAGCAGAGCCCGGCGCCTTTCCACGATTCAAAGCGTGGAACAGCAGACTCTTTTGCAAAGAAGAGAGCGCACAGGCAACAGCAGCCCGCACGTTTCTCAGTGAAAGGGAGAACTCCCTGACTTCATCCAGTCCTCTGAGCAAAGCAGGCAGAGGGAGAGAAACTTTCTTTCCTTCCTCTTTCCTGCAACGAATTCCTCCTTTGCTCTTGCAAACGCAAGGCTTCTTCTGAAAAACTACGTCGCGGTGCAGGGATCCTTCCAGAGGAGCAACGGCATAGTTTTAGCTGGAAGGGCTTGGCAGAGCAGCCGGGGAGAAAAGGCCTCTTGCGATTCTCTTTTCTTTCTGCCTGAATGCGGTCAATTGGCACTTGCCAAAGCAAGGTTTCCCAGCACAAACTACAAAGCAGCAGCTCTCTCCTGGCAGAGGAAATCCCATGCAGTGTTGCCCTGGCGAGATAGTGTTGCTACAGCGAGGCCCAGGGAAAACAGACTGCCTAGAGAAATCCTAGCAAAGCCCTGTGTTTCCCCACAGGAATGTATGTCAGTTTCAGTTCTTTGCCAGCAACGGAGCTCAGAGGCAACATCAGATTGTGTGTATCTCAGTGAGAGAAAGAACACTGTGACTTCCCCCGTTCCTCTGACGAAAGCGGTTAGAGGGAGAAAAGCGTCCTTTGCTTTCGCTTTCCCGCAGTGAGCTCGGCAGATCTGCCCTTCGCGAAGGGCCGTTTTCCCCCGCAGAACTGCCTCGCGGTAGCCCTGTTCTGGAAGTGGAACGAGTATGCAGTGTTAGCGTTCAGCTATTGTGAAGGCTCGCTTTGGCCCAGGGCAAACGAAGCGCCGGGGGAAATCTTAGCAGAGCCCGGCGCCTTTCCACGGTTCAAAGCGTGGAACAGCAGACTCTTTTGCAAAGAAGAGAGCGCACAGGCAACAGCAGCCCGCACGTTTCTCAGTGAAAGGGAGAACTCCCTGACTTCATCCAGTCCTCTGAGCAAAGCAGGCAGAGGGAGAGAAACTTTCTTTCCTTCCTCTTTCCTGCAACGAATTCCTCCTTTGCTCTTGCAAACGCAAGGCTTCTTCTGAAAAACTACGTCGCGGTGCAGGGATCCTTCCAGAGGAGCAACGGCATAGTTTTAGCTGGAAGGGCTTGGCAGAGCAGCCGGGGAGAAAAGGCCTCTTGCGATTCTCTTTTCTTTCTGCCTGAATGCGGTCAATTGGCACTTGCCAAAGCAAGGTTTCCCAGCACAAACTACAAAGCAGCAGCTCTCTCCTGGCAGAGGAAATCCCATGCAGTGTTGCCCTGGCGAGATAGTGTTGCTACAGCGAGGCCCAGGGAAAACAGACTGCCTAGAGAAATCCTAGCAAAGCCCTGTGTTTCCCCACAGGAATGTATGTCAGTTTCAGTTCTTTGCCAGCAACGGAGCTCAGAGGCAACATCAGATTGTGTGTATCTCAGTGAGAGAAAGAACACTGTGACTTCCCCCGTTCCTCTGACGAAAGCGGTTAGAGGGAGAAAAGCGTCCTTTGCTTTCGCTTTCCCGCAGTGAGCTCGGCAGATCTGCCCTTCGCGAAGGGCCGTTTTCCCCCGCAGAACTGCCTCGCGGTAGCCCTGTTCTGGAAGTGGAACGAGTATGCAGTGTTAGCGTTCAGCTATTGTGAAGGCTCGCTTTGGCCCAGGGCAAACGAAGCGCCGGGGGAAATCTTAGCAGAGCCCGGCGCCTTTCCACGGTTCAAAGCGTGGAACAGCAGACTCTTTTGCAAAGAAGAGAGCGCACAGGCAACAGCAGCCCGCACGTTTCTCAGTGAAAGGGAGAACTCCCTGACTTCATCCAGTCCTCTGAGCAAAGCAGGCAGAGGGAGAGAAACTTTCTTTCCTTCCTCTTTCCTGCAACGAATTCCTCCTTTGCTCTTGCAAACGCAAGGCTTCTTCTGAAAAACTACGTCGCGGTGCAGGGATCCTTCCAGAGGAGCAACGGCATAGTTTTAGCTGGAAGGGCTTGGCAGAGCAGCCGGGGAGAAAAGGCCTCTTGCGATTCTCTTTTCTTTCTGCCTGAATGCGGTCAATTGGCACTTGCCAAAGCAAGGTTTCCCAGCACAAACTACAAAGCAGCAGCTCTCTCCTGGCAGAGGAAATCCCATGCAGTGTTGCCCTGGCGAGATAGTGTTGCTACAGCGAGGCCCAGGGAAAACAGACTGCCTGGAGAAATCCTAGCAAAGCCCTGTGTTTCCCCACAGGAATGTATGTCAGTTTCAGTTCTTTGCCAGCAACGGAGCTCAGAGGCAACGTCAGATTGTGTGTATCTCAGTGAGAGAAAGAACACTGTGACTTCCCCCGTTCCTCTGACGAAAGCGGTTAGAGGGAGAAAAGCGTCCTTTGCTTTCGCTTTCCCGCAGTGAGCTCGGCAGATCTGCCCTTCGCGAAGGGCCGTTTTCCCCCGCAGAACTGCCTCGCGGTAGCCCTGTTCTGGAAGTGGAACGAGTATGCAGTGTTAGCGTTCAGCTATTGTGAAGGCTCGCTTTGGCCCAGGGCAAACGAAGCGCCGGGGGAAATCTTAGCAGAGCCCGGCGCCTTTCCACGGTTCAAAGCGTGGAACAGCAGACTCTTTTGCAAAGAAGAGAGCGCACAGGCAACAGCAGCCCGCACGTTTCTCAGTGAAAGGGAGAACTCCCTGACTTCATCCAGTCCTCTGAGCAAAGCAGGCAGAGGGAGAGAAACTTTCTTTCCTTCCTCTTTCCTGCAACGAATTCCTCCTTTGCTCTTGCAAACGCAAGGCTTCTTCTGAAAAACTACGTCGCGGTGCAGGGATCTTTCCAGAGGAGCAACGGCATAGTTTTAGCTGGAAGGGCTTGGCAGAGCAGCCGGGGAGAAAAGGCCTCTTGCGATTCTCTTTTCTTTCTGCCTGAATGCGGTCAATTGGCACTTGCCAAAGCAAGGTTTCCCAGCACAAACTACAAAGCAGCAGCTCTCTCCTGGCAGAGGAAATCCCATGCAGTGTTGCCCTGGCGAGATAGTGTTGCTACAGCGAGGCCCAGGGAAAACAGCCTGCCTGGAGAAATCCTAGCAAAGCCCTGTGTTTCCCCACAGGAATGTATGTCAGTTTCAGTTCTTTGCCAGCAACGGAGCTCAGAGGCAACGTCAGATTGTGTGTATCTCAGTGAGAGAAAGAACACTGTGACTTCCCCCGTTCCTCTGACGAAAGCGGTTAGAGGGAGAAAAGCGTCCTTTGCTTTCCCTTTCCCGCAGTGAGCTCGGCAGATCTGCCCTTCGCGAAGGGCCGTTTTCCCCCGCAGAACTGCCTCGCGGTAGCCCTGTTCTGGAAGTGGAACGAGTATGCAGTGTTAGCGTTCAGCTATTGTGAAGGCTCGCTTTGGCCCAGGGCAAACGAAGCGCCGGGGGAAATCTTAGCAGAGCCCGGCGCCTTTCCACGGTTCAAAGCGTGGAACAGCAGACTCTTTTGCAAAGAAGAGAGCGCACAGGCAACAGCAGCCCGCACGTTTCTCAGTGAAAGGGAGAACTCCCTGACTTCATCCAGTCCTCTGAGCAAAGCAGGCAGAGGGAGAGAAACTTTCTTTCCTTCCTCTTTCCTGCAACGAATTCCTCCTTTGCTCTTGCAAACGCAAGGCTTCTTCTGAAAAACTACGTCGCGGTGCAGGGATCCTTCCAGAGGAGCAACGGCGTAGTTTTAGCTGGAAGGGCTTGGCAGAGCAGCCGGGGAGAAAAGGCCTCTTGCGATTCTCTTTTCTTTCTGCCTGAATGCGATCAATTGGCACTTGCCAAAGCAAGGTTTCCCAGCACAAACTACAAAGCAGCAGCTCTCTCCTGGCAGAGGAAATCCCATGCAGTGTTGCCCTGGCGAGATAGTGTTGCTACAGCGAGGCCCAGGGAAAACAGCCTGCCTGGAGAAATCCTAGCAAAGCCCTGTGTTTCCCCACAGGAATGTATGTCAGTTTCAGTTCTTTGCCAGCAACGGAGCTCAGAGGCAACATCAGATTGTGTGTATCTCAGTGAGAGAAAGAACACTGTGACTTCCCCCGTTCCTCTGACGAAAGCGCTTAGAGGGAGAAAAGCGTCCTTTGCTTTCGCTTTCCCGCAGTGAGCTCGGCAGATCTGCCCTTCGCGAAGGGCCGTTTTCCCCCGGAGAACTGCCTCGCGGTAGCCCTGTTCTGGAAGTGGAACGAGTATGCAGTGTTAGCGTTCAGCTATTGTGAAGGCTCGCTTTGGCCCAGGGCAAACGAAGCGCCGGGGGAAATCTTAGCAGAGCCCGGCGCCTTTCCACGGTTCAAAGCGTGGAACAGCAGACTCTTTTGCAAAGAAGAGAGCGCACAGGCAACAGCAGCCCGCACGTTTCTCAGTGAAAGGGAGAACTCCCTGACTTCATCCAGTCCTCTGAGCAAAGCAGGCAGAGGGAGAGAAACTTTCTTTCCTTCCTCTTTCCTGCAACGAATTCCTCCTTTGCTCTTGCAAACGCAAGGCTTCTTCTGAAAAACTACGTCGCGGTGCAGGGATCCTTCCAGAGGAGCAACGGCATAGTTTTAGCTGGAAGGGCTTGGCAGAGCAGCCGGGGAGAAAAGGCCTCTTGCGATTCTCTTTTCTTTCTGCCTGAATGCGGTCAATTGGCACTTGCCAAAGCAAGGTTTCCCAGCACAAACTACAAAGCAGCAGCTCTCTCCTGGCAGAGGAAATCCCATGCAGTGTTGCCCTGGCGAGATAGTGTTGCTACAGCGAGGCCCAGGGAAAACAGCCTGCCTGGAGAAATCCTAGCAAAGCCCTGTGTTTCCCCACAGGAATGTATGTCAGTTTCAGTTCTTTGCCAGCAACGGAGCTCAGAGGCAACATCAGATTGTGTGTATCTCAGTGAGAGAAAGAACACTGTCAGTTCCCCCGTTCCTCTGACGAAAGCGGTTAGAGGGAGAAAAGCGTCCTTTGCTTTCGCTTTCCCGCAGTGAGCTCGGCAGATCTGCCCTTCGCGAAGGGCCGTTTTCCCCCGCAGAACTGCCTCGCGGTAGCCCTGTTCTGGAAGTGGAACGAGTATGCAGTGTTAGCGTTCAGCTATTGTGAAGGCTCGCTTTGGCCCAGGGCAAACGAAGCGCCGGGGGAAATCTTAGCAGAGCCCGGCGCCTTTCCACGGTTCAAAGCGTGGAACAGCAGACTCTTTTGCAAAGAAGAGAGCGCACAGGCAACAGCAGCCCGCACGTTTCTCAGTGAAAGGGAGAACTCCCTGATTTCATCCAGTCCTCTGAGCAAAGCAGGCAGAGGGAGAGAAACTTTCTTTCCTTCCTCTTTCCTGCAACGAATTCCTCCTTTGCTCTTGCAAACGCAAGGCTTCTTCTGAAAAACTACGTCGCGGTGCAGGGATCCTTCCAGAGGAGCAACGGCGTAGTTTTAGCTGGAAGGGCTTGGCAGAGCAGCCGGGGAGAAAAGGCCTCTTGCGATTCTCTTTTCTTTCTGCCTGAATGCGATCAATTGGCACTTGCCAAAGCAAGGTTTCCCAGCACAAACTACAAAGCAGCAGCTCTCTCCTGGCAGAGGAAATCCCATGCAGTGTTGCCCTGGCGAGATAGTGTTGCTACAGCGAGGCCCAGGGAAAACAGACTGCCTAGAGAAATCCTAGCAAAGCCCTGTGTTTCCCCACAGGAATGTATGTCAGTTTCAGTTCTTTGCCAGCAACGGAGCTCAGAGGCAACATCAGATTGTGTGTATCTCAGTGAGAGAAAGAACACTGTGACTTCCCCCGTTCCTCTGACGAAAGCGGTTAGAGGGAGAAAAGCGTCCTTTGCTTTCGCTTTCCCGCAGTGAGCTCGGCAGATCTGCCCTTCGCGAAGGGCCGTTTTCCCCCGGAGAACTGCCTCGCGGTAGCCCTGTTCTGGAAGTGGAACGAGTATGCAGTGTTAGCGTTCAGCTATTGTGAAGGCTCGCTTTGGCCCAGGGCAAACGAAGCGCCGGGGGAAATCTTAGCAGAGCCCGGCGCCTTTCCACGGTTCAAAGCGTGGAACAGCAGACTCTTTTGCAAAGAACAGAGCGCACAGGCAACAGCAGCCCGCACGTTTCTCAGTGAAAGGGAGAACTCCCTGACTTCATCCAGTCCTCTGAGCAAAGCAGGCAGAGGGAGAGAAACTTTCTTTCCTTCCTCTTTCCTGCAACGAATTCCTCCTTTGCTCTTGCAAACGCAAGGCTTCTTCTGAAAAACTACGTCGCGGTGCAGGGATCCTTCCAGAGGAGCAACGGCATAGTTTTAGCTGGAAGGGCTTGGCAGAGCAGCCGGGGAGAAAAGGCCTCTTGCGATTCTCTTTTCTTTCTGCCTGAATGCGGTCAATTGGCACTTGCCAAAGCAAGGTTTCCCAGCACAAACTACAAAGCAGCAGCTCTCTCCTGGCAGAGGAAATCCCATGCAGTGTTGCCCTGGCGAGATAGTGTTGCTACAGCGAGGCCCAGGGAAAACAGCCTGCCTGGAGAAATCCTAGCAAAGCCCTGTGTTTCCCCACAGGAATGTATGTCAGTTTCAGTTCTTTGCCAGCAACGGAGCTCAGAGGCAACGTCAGATTGTGTGTATCTCAGTGAGAGAAAGAACACTGTGACTTCCCCCGTTCCTCTGACGAAAGCGGTTAGAGGGAGAAAAGCGTCCTTTGCTTTCGCTTTCCTGCAGTGAGCTCGGCAAATCTGCCCTTCGCGAAGGGCCGTTTTCCCCCGCAGAACTGCCTCGCGGTAGCCCTGTTCTGGAAGTGGAACGAGTATGCAGTGTTAGCGTTCAGCTATTGTGAAGGCTCGCTTTGGCCCAGGGCAAACGAAGCGCCGGGGGAAATCTTAGCAGAGCCCGGCGCCTTTCCACGGTTCAAAGCGTGGAACAGCAGACTCTTTTGCAAAGAAGAGAGCGCACAGGCAACAGCAGCCCGCACGTTTCTCAGTGAAAGGGAGAACTCCCTGACTTCATCCAGTCCTCTGAGCAAAGCAGGCAGAGGGAGAGAAACTTTCTTTCCTTCCTCTTTCCTGCAACGAATTCCTCCTTTGCTCTTGCAAACGCAAGGCTTCTTCTGAAAAACTACGTCGCGGTGCAGGGATCCTTCCAGAGGAGCAACGGCATAGTTTTAGCTGGAAGGGCTTGGCAGAGCAGCCGGGGAGAAAAGGCCTCTTGCGATTCTCTTTTCTTTCTGCCTGAATGCGGTCAATTGGCACTTGCCAAAGCAAGGTTTCCCAGCACAAACTACAAAGCAGCAGCTCTCTCCTGGCAGAGGAAATCCCATGCAGTGTTGCCCTGGCGAGATAGTGTTGCTACAGCGAGGCCCAGGGAAAACAGCCTGCCTGGAGAAATCCTAGCAAAGCCCTGTGTTTCCCCACAGGAATGTATGTCAGTTTCAGTTCTTTGCCAGCAACGGAGCTCAGAGGCAACGTCAGATTGTGTGTATCTCAGTGAGAGAAAGAACACTGTGACTTCCCCCGTTCCTCTGACGAAAGCGGTTAGAGGGAGAAAAGCGTCCTTTGCTTTCGCTTTCCTGCAGTGAGCTCGGCAGATCTGCCCTTCGCGAAGGGCCGTTTTCCCCCGGAGAACTGCCTCGCGGTAGCCCTGTTCTGGAAGTGGAACGAGTATGCAGTGTTAGCGTTCAGCTATTGTGAAGGCTCGCTTTGGCCCAGGGCAAACGAAGCGCCGGGGGAAATCTTAGCAGAGCCCGGCGCCTTTCCACGGTTCAAAGCGTGGAACAGCAGACTCTTTTGCAAAGAAGAGAGCGCACAGGCAACAGCAGCCCGCACGTTTCTCAGTAAAAGGGAGAACTCCCTGACTTCATCCAGTCCTCTGAGCAAAGCAGGCAGAGGGAGAGAAACTTTCTTTCCTTCCTCTTTCCTGCAACGAATTCCTCCTTTGCTCTTGCAAACGCAAGGCTTCTTCTGAAAAACTACGTCGCGGTGCAGGGATCCTTCCAGAGGAGCAACGGCATAGTTTTAGCTGGAAGGGCTTGGCAGAGCAGCCGGGGAGAAAAGGCCTCTTGCGATTCTCTTTTCTTTCTGCCTGAATGCGGTCAATTGGCACTTGCCAAAGCAAGGTTTCCCAGCACAAACTACAAAGCAGCAGCTCTCTCCTGGCAGAGGAAATCCCATGCAGTGTTGCCCTGGCGAGATAGTGTTGCTACAGCGAGGCCCAGGGAAAACAGACTGCCTGGAGAAATCCTAGCAAAGCCCTGTGTTTCCCCACAGGAATGTATGTCAGTTTCAGTTCTTTGCCAGCAACGGAGCTCAGAGGCAACGTCAGATTGTGTGTATCTCAGTGAGAGAAAGAACACTGTGACTTCCCCCGTTCCTCTGACGAAAGCGGTTAGAGGGAGAAAAGCGTCCTTTGCTTTCGCTTTCCTGCAGTGAGCTCGGCAAATCTGCCCTTCGCGAAGGGCCGTTTTGCCCCGGAGAACTGCCTCGCGGTAGCCCTGTTCTGGAAGTGGAACGAGTATGCAGTGTTAGCGTTCAGCTATTGTGAAGGCTCGCTTTGGCCCAGGGCAAACGAAGCGCCGGGGGAAATCTTAGCAGAGCCCGGCGCCTTTCCACGGTTCAAAGCGTGGAACAGCAGACTCTTTTGCAAAGAAGAGAGCGCACAGGCAACAGCAGCCCGCACGTTTCTCAGTGAAAGGGAGAACTCCCTGACTTCATCCAGTCCTCTGAGCAAAGCAGGCAGAGGGAGAGAAACTTTCTTTCCTTCCTCTTTCCTGCAACGAATTCCTCCTTTGCTCTTGCAAACGCAAGGCTTCTTCTGAAAAACTACGTCGCGGTGCAGGGATCCTTCCAGAGGAGCAACGGCATAGTTTTAGCTGGAAGGGCTTGGCAGAGCAGCCGGGGAGAAAAGGCCTCTTGCGATTCTCTTTTCTTTCTGCCTGAATGCGGTCAATTGGCACTTGCCAAAGCAAGGTTTCCCAGCACAAACTACAAAGCAGCAGCTCTCTCCTGGCAGAGGAAATCCCATGCAGTGTTGCCCTGGCGAGATAGTGTTGCTACAGCGAGGCCCAGGGAAAACAGACTGCCTGGAGAAATCCTAGCAAAGCCCTGTGTTTCCCCACAGGAATGTATGTCAGTTTCAGTTCTTTGCCAGCAACGGAGCTCAGAGGCAACGTCAGATTGTGTGTATCTCAGTGAGAGAAAGAACACTGTCAGTTCCCCCGTTCCTCTGACGAAAGCGGTTAGAGGGAGAAAAGCGTCCTTTGCTTTCCCTTTCCCGCAGTGAGCTCGGCAGATCTGCCCTTCGCGAAGGGCCGTTTTCCCCCGGAGAACTGCCTCGCGGTAGCCCTGTTCTGGAAGTGGAACGAGTATGCAGTGTTAGCGTTCAGCTATTGTGAAGGCTCGCTTTGGCCCAGGGCAAACGAAGCGCCGGGGGAAATCTTAGCAGAGCCCGGCGCCTTTCCACGGTTCAAAGCGTGGAACAGCAGACTCTTTTGCAAAGAAGAGAGCGCACAGGCAACAGCAGCCCGCACGTTTCTCAGTGAAAGGGAGAACTCCCTGACTTCATCCAGTCCTCTGAGCAAAGCAGGCAGAGGGAGAGAAACTTTCTTTCCTTCCTCTTTCCTGCAACGAATTCCTCCTTTGCTCTTGCAAACGCAAGGCTTCTTCTGAAAAACTACGTCGCGGTGCAGGGATCCTTCCAGAGGAGCAACGGCATAGTTTTAGCTGGAAGGGCTTGGCAGAGCAGCCGGGGAGAAAAGGCCTCTTGCGATTCTCTTTTCTTTCTGCCTGAATGCGGTCAATTGGCACTTGCCAAAGCAAGGTTTCCCAGCACAAACTACAAAGCAGCAGCTCTCTCCTGGCAGAGGAAATCCCATGCAGTGTTGCCCTGGCGAGATAGTGTTGCTACAGCGAGGCCCAGGGAAAACAGACTGCCTGGAGAAATCCTAGCAAAGCCCTGTGTTTCCCCACAGGAATGTATGTCAGTTTCAGTTCTTTGCCAGCAACGGAGCTCAGAGGCAACGTCAGATTGTGTGTATCTCAGTGAGAGAAAGAACACTGTGACTTCCCCCGTTCCTCTGACGAAAGCGCTTAGAGGGAGAAAAGCGTCCTTTGCTTTCGCTTTCCTGCAGTGAGCTCGGCAAATCTGCCCTTCGCGAAGGGCCGTTTTCCCCCGGAGAACTGCCTCGCGGTAGCCCTGTTCTGGAAGTGGAACGAGTATGCAGTGTTAGCGTTCAGCTATTGTGAAGGCTCGCTTTGGCCCAGGGCAAACGAAGCGCCGGGGGAAATCTTAGCAGAGCCCGGCGCCTTTCCACGGTTCAAAGCGTGGAACAGCAGACTCTTTTGCAAAGAAGAGAGCGCACAGGCAACAGCAGCCCGCACGTTTCTCAGTGAAAGGGAGAACTCCCTGACTTCATCCAGTCCTCTGAGCAAAGCAGGCAGAGGGAGAGAAACTTTCTTTCCTTCCTCTTTCCTGCAACGAATTCCTCCTTTGCTCTTGCAAACGCAAGGCTTCTTCTGAAAAACTACGTCGCGGTGCAGGGATCCTTCCAGAGGAGCAACGGCATAGTTTTAGCTGGAAGGGCTTGGCAGAGCAGCCGGGGAGAAAAGGCCTCTTGCGATTCTCTTTTCTTTCTGCCTGAATGCGGTCAATTGGCACTTGCCAAAGCAAGGTTTCCCAGCACAAACTACAAAGCAGCAGCTCTCTCCTGGCAGAGGAAATCCCATGCAGTGTTGCCCTGGCGAGATAGTGTTGCTACAGCGAGGCCCAGGGAAAACAGACTGCCTAGAGAAATCCTAGCAAAGCCCTGTGTTTCCCCACAGGAATGTATGTCAGTTTCAGTTCTTTGCCAGCAACGGAGCTCAGAGGCAACATCAGATTGTGTGTATCTCAGTGAGAGAAAAAACACTGTGACTTCCCCCGTTCCTCTGACGAAAGCGCTTAGAGGGAGAAAAGCGTCCTTTGCTTTCGCTTTCCCGCAGTGAGCTCGGCAGATCTGCCCTTCGCGAAGGGCCGTTTTCCCCCGCAGAACTGCCTCGCGGTAGCCCTGTTCTGGAAGTGGAACGAGTATGCAGTGTTAGCGTTCAGCTATTGTGAAGGCTCGCTTTGGCCCAGGGCAAACGAAGCGCCGGGGGAAATCTTAGCAGAGCCCGGCGCCTTTCCACGGTTCAAAGCGTGGAACAGCAGACTCTTTTGCAAAGAAGAGAGCGCACAGGCAACAGCAGCCCGCACGTTTCTCAGTGAAAGGGAGAACTCCCTGACTTCATCCAGTCCTCTGAGCAAAGCAGGCAGAGGGAGAGAAACTTTCTTTCCTTCCTCTTTCCTGCAACGAATTCCTCCTTTGCTCTTGCAAACGCAAGGCTTCTTCTGAAAAACTACGTCGCGGTGCAGGGATCCTTCCAGAGGAGCAACGGCATAGTTTTAGCTGGAAGGGCTTGGCAGAGCAGCCGGGGAGAAAAGGCCTCTTGCGATTCTCTTTTCTTTCTGCCTGAATGCGGTCAATTGGCACTTGCCAAAGCAAGGTTTCCCAGCACAAACTACAAAGCAGCAGCTCTCTCCTGGCAGAGGAAATCCCATGCAGTGTTGCCCTGGCGAGATAGTGTTGCTACAGCGAGGCCCAGGGAAAACAGACTGCCTAGAGAAATCCTAGCAAAGCCCTGTGTTTCCCCACAGGAATGTATGTCAGTTTCAGTTCTTTGCCAGCAACGGAGCTCAGAGGCAACATCAGATTGTGTGTATCTCAGTGAGAGAAAGAACACTGTGACTTCCCCCGTTCCTCTGACGAAAGCGGTTAGAGGGAGAAAAGCGTCCTTTGCTTTCGCTTTCCCGCAGTGAGCTCGGCAGATCTGCCCTTCGCGAAGGGCCGTTTTCCCCCGCAGAACTGCCTCGCGGTAGCCCTGTTCTGGAAGTGGAACGAGTATGCAGTGTTAGCGTTCAGCTATTGTGAAGGCTCGCTTTGGCCCAGGGCAAACGAAGCGCCGGGGGAAATCTTAGCAGAGCCCGGCGCCTTTCCACGGTTCAAAGCGTGGAACAGCAGACTCTTTTGCAAAGAAGAGAGCGCACAGGCAACAGCAGCCCGCACGTTTCTCAGTGAAAGGGAGAACTCCCTGACTTCATCCAGTCCTCTGAGCAAAGCAGGCAGAGGGAGAGAAACTTTCTTTCCTTCCTCTTTCCTGCAACGAATTCCTCCTTTGCTCTTGCAAACGCAAGGCTTCTTCTGAAAAACTACGTCGCGGTGCAGGGATCCTTCCAGAGGAGCAACGGCGTAGTTTTAGCTGGAAGGGCTTGGCAGAGCAGCCGGGGAGAAAAGGCCTCTTGCGATTCTCTTTTCTTTCTGCCTGAATGCGGTCAATTGGCACTTGCCAAAGCAAGGTTTCCCAGCACAAACTACAAAGCAGCAGCTCTCTCCTGGCAGAGGAAATCCCATGCAGTGTTGCCCTGGCGAGATAGTGTTGCTACAGCGAGGCCCAGGGAAAACAGACTGCCTGGAGAAATCCTAGCAAAGCCCTGTGTTTCCCCACAGGAATGTATGTCAGTTTCAGTTCTTTGCCAGCAACGGAGCTCAGAGGCAACGTCAGATTGTGTGTATCTCAGTGAGAGAAAGAACACTGTGACTTCCCCCGTTCCTCTGACGAAAGCGCTTAGAGGGAGAAAAGCGTCCTTTGCTTTCGCTTTCCTGCAGTGAGCTCGGCAAATCTGCCCTTCGCGAAGGGCCGTTTTCCCCCGGAGAACTGCCTCGCGGTAGCCCTGTTCTGGAAGTGGAACGAGTATGCAGTGTTAGCGTTCAGCTATTGTGAAGGCTCGCTTTGGCCCAGGGCAAACGAAGCGCCGGGGGAAATCTTAGCAGAGCCCGGCGCCTTTCCACGGTTCAAAGCGTGGAACAGCAGACTCTTTTGCAAAGAAGAGAGCGCACAGGCAACAGCAGCCCGCACGTTTCTCAGTGAAAGGGAGAACTCCCTGACTTCATCCAGTCCTCTGAGCAAAGCAGGCAGAGGGAGAGAAACTTTCTTTCCTTCCTCTTTCCTGCAACGAATTCCTCCTTTGCTCTTGCAAACGCAAGGCTTCTTCTGAAAAACTACGTCGCGGTGCAGGGATCCTTCCAGAGGAGCAACGGCATAGTTTTAGCTGGAAGGGCTTGGCAGAGCAGCCGGGGAGAAAAGGCCTCTTGCGATTCTCTTTTCTTTCTGCCTGAATGCGGTCAATTGGCACTTGCCAAAGCAAGGTTTCCCAGCACAAACTACAAAGCAGCAGCTCTCTCCTGGCAGAGGAAATCCCATGCAGTGTTGCCCTGGCGAGATAGTGTTGCTACAGCGAGGCCCAGGGAAAACAGACTGCCTAGAGAAATCCTAGCAAAGCCCTGTGTTTCCCCACAGGAATGTATGTCAGTTTCAGTTCTTTGCCAGCAACGGAGCTCAGAGGCAACATCAGATTGTGTGTATCTCAGTGAGAGAAAAAACACTGTGACTTCCCCCGTTCCTCTGACGAAAGCGCTTAGAGGGAGAAAAGCGTCCTTTGCTTTCGCTTTCCCGCAGTGAGCTCGGCAGATCTGCCCTTCGCGAAGGGCCGTTTTCCCCCGCAGAACTGCCTCGCGGTAGCCCTGTTCTGGAAGTGGAACGAGTATGCAGTGTTAGCGTTCAGCTATTGTGAAGGCTCGCTTTGGCCCAGGGCAAACGAAGCGCCGGGGGAAATCTTAGCAGAGCCCGGCGCCTTTCCACGGTTCAAAGCGTGGAACAGCAGACTCTTTTGCAAAGAAGAGAGCGCACAGGCAACAGCAGCCCGCACGTTTCTCAGTGAAAGGGAGAACTCCCTGACTTCATCCAGTCCTCTGAGCAAAGCAGGCAGAGGGAGAGAAACTTTCTTTCCTTCCTCTTTCCTGCAACGAATTCCTCCTTTGCTCTTGCAAACGCAAGGCTTCTTCTGAAAAACTACGTCGCGGTGCAGGGATCCTTCCAGAGGAGCAACGGCATAGTTTTAGCTGGAAGGGCTTGGCAGAGCAGCCGGGGAGAAAAGGCCTCTTGCGATTCTCTTTTCTTTCTGCCTGAATGCGGTCAATTGGCACTTGCCAAAGCAAGGTTTCCCAGCACAAACTACAAAGCAGCAGCTCTCTCCTGGCAGAGGAAATCCCATGCAGTGTTGCCCTGGCGAGATAGTGTTGCTACAGCGAGGCCCAGGGAAAACAGACTGCCTAGAGAAATCCTAGCAAAGCCCTGTGTTTCCCCACAGGAATGTATGTCAGTTTCAGTTCTTTGCCAGCAACGGAGCTCAGAGGCAACATCAGATTGTGTGTATCTCAGTGAGAGAAAGAACACTGTGACTTCCCCCGTTCCTCTGACGAAAGCGGTTAGAGGGAGAAAAGCGTCCTTTGCTTTCGCTTTCCCGCAGTGAGCTCGGCAGATCTGCCCTTCGCGAAGGGCCGTTTTCCCCCGCAGAACTGCCTCGCGGTAGCCCTGTTCTGGAAGTGGAACGAGTATGCAGTGTTAGCGTTCAGCTATTGTGAAGGCTCGCTTTGGCCCAGGGCAAACGAAGCGCCGGGGGAAATCTTAGCAGAGCCCGGCGCCTTTCCACGGTTCAAAGCGTGGAACAGCAGACTCTTTTGCAAAGAAGAGAGCGCACAGGCAACAGCAGCCCGCACGTTTCTCAGTGAAAGGGAGAACTCCCTGACTTCATCCAGTCCTCTGAGCAAAGCAGGCAGAGGGAGAGAAACTTTCTTTCCTTCCTCTTTCCTGCAACGAATTCCTCCTTTGCTCTTGCAAACGCAAGGCTTCTTCTGAAAAACTACGTCGCGGTGCAGGGATCCTTCCAGAGGAGCAACGGCGTAGTTTTAGCTGGAAGGGCTTGGCAGAGCAGCCGGGGAGAAAAGGCCTCTTGCGATTCTCTTTTCTTTCTGCCTGAATGCGGTCAATTGGCACTTGCCAAAGCAAGGTTTCCCAGCACAAACTACAAAGCAGCAGCTCTCTCCTGGCAGAGGAAATCCCATGCAGTGTTGCCCTGGCGAGATAGTGTTGCTACAGCGAGGCCCAGGGAAAACAGACTGCCTAGAGAAATCCTAGCAAAGCCCTGTGTTTCCCCACAGGAATGTATGTCAGTTTCAGTTCTTTGCCAGCAACGGAGCTCAGAGGCAACATCAGATTGTGTGTATCTCAGTGAGAGAAAGAACACTGTGACTTCCCCCGTTCCTCTGACGAAAGCGCTTAGAGGGAGAAAAGCGTCCTTTGCTTTCGCTTTCCCGCAGTGAGCTCGGCAGATCTGCCCTTCGCGAAGGGCCGTTTTCCCCCGCAGAACTGCCTCGCGGTAGCCCTGTTCTGGAAGTGGAACGAGTATGCAGTGTTAGCGTTCAGCTATTGTGAAGGCTCGCTTTGGCCCAGGGCAAACGAAGCGCCGGGGGAAATCTTAGCAGAGCCCGGCGCCTTTCCACGGTTCAAAGCGTGGAACAGCAGACTCTTTTGCAAAGAAGAGAGCGCACAGGCAACAGCAGCCCGCACGTTTCTCAGTGAAAGGGAGAACTCCCTGACTTCATCCAGTCCTCTGAGCAAAGCAGGCAGAGGGAGAGAAACTTTCTTTCCTTCCTCTTTCCTGCAACGAATTCCTCCTTTGCTCTTGCAAACGCAAGGCTTCTTCTGAAAAACTACGTCGCGGTGCAGGGATCCTTCCAGAGGAGCAACGGCATAGTTTTAGCTGGAAGGGCTTGGCAGAGCAGCCGGGGAGAAAAGGCCTCTTGCGATTCTCTTTTCTTTCTGCCTGAATGCGGTCAATTGGCACTTGCCAAAGCAAGGTTTCCCAGCACAAACTACAAAGCAGCAGCTCTCTCCTGGCAGAGGAAATCCCATGCAGTGTTGCCCTGGCGAGATAGTGTTGCTACAGCGAGGCCCAGGGAAAACAGACTGCCTGGAGAAATCCTAGCAAAGCCCTGTGTTTCCCCACAGGAATGTATGTCAGTTTCAGTTCTTTGCCAGCAACGGAGCTCAGAGGCAACGTCAGATTGTGTGTATCTCAGTGAGAGAAAGAACACTGTGACTTCCCCCGTTCCTCTGACGAAAGCGGTTAGAGGGAGAAAAGCGTCCTTTGCTTTCGCTTTCCTGCAGTGAGCTCGGCAAATCTGCCCTTCGCGAAGGGCCGTTTTCCCCCGCAGAACTGCCTCGCGGTAGCCCTGTTCTGGAAGTGGAACGAGTATGCAGTGTTAGCGTTCAGCTATTGTGAAGGCTCGCTTTGGCCCAGGGCAAACGAAGCGCCGGGGGAAATCTTAGCAGAGCCCGGCGCCTTTCCACGGTTCAAAGCGTGGAACAGCAGACTCTTTTGCAAAGAAGAGAGCGCACAGGCAACAGCAGCCCGCACGTTTCTCAGTGAAAGGGAGAACTCCCTGACTTCATCCAGTCCTCTGAGCAAAGCAGGCAGAGGGAGAGAAACTTTCTTTCCTTCCTCTTTCCTGCAACGAATTCCTCCTTTGCTCTTGCAAACGCAAGGCTTCTTCTGAAAAACTACGTCGCGGTGCAGGGATCCTTCCAGAGGAGCAACGGCATAGTTTTAGCTGGAAGGGCTTGGCAGAGCAGCCGGGGAGAAAAGGCCTCTTGCGATTCTCTTTTCTTTCTGCCTGAATGCGGTCAATTGGCACTTGCCAAAGCAAGGTTTCCCAGCACAAACTACAAAGCAGCAGCTCTCTCCTGGCAGAGGAAATCCCATGCAGTGTTGCCCTGGCGAGATAGTGTTGCTACAGCGAGGCCCAGGGAAAACAGACTGCCTAGAGAAATCCTAGCAAAGCCCTGTGTTTCCCCACAGGAATGTATGTCAGTTTCAGTTCTTTGCCAGCAACGGAGCTCAGAGGCAACATCAGATTGTGTGTATCTCAGTGAGAGAAAGAACACTGTGACTTCCCCCGTTCCTCTGACGAAAGCGCTTAGAGGGAGAAAAGCGTCCTTTGCTTTCGCTTTCCCGCAGTGAGCTCGGCAGATCTGCCCTTCGCGAAGGGCCGTTTTCCCCCGCAGAACTGCCTCGCGGTAGCCCTGTTCTGGAAGTGGAACGAGTATGCAGTGTTAGCGTTCAGCTATTGTGAAGGCTCGCTTTGGCCCAGGGCAAACGAAGCGCCGGGGGAAATCTTAGCAGAGCCCGGCGCCTTTCCACGGTTCAAAGCGTGGAACAGCAGACTCTTTTGCAAAGAAGAGAGCGCACAGGCAACAGCAGCCCGCACGTTTCTCAGTGAAAGGGAGAACTCCCTGACTTCATCCAGTCCTCTGAGCAAAGCAGGCAGAGGGAGAGAAACTTTCTTTCCTTCCTCTTTCCTGCAACGAATTCCTCCTTTGCTCTTGCAAACGCAAGGCTTCTTCTGAAAAACTACGTCGCGGTGCAGGGATCCTTCCAGAGGAGCAACGGCATAGTTTTAGCTGGAAGGGCTTGGCAGAGCAGCCGGGGAGAAAAGGCCTCTTGCGATTCTCTTTTCTTTCTGCCTGAATGCGGTCAATTGGCACTTGCCAAAGCAAGGTTTCCCAGCACAAACTACAAAGCAGCAGCTCTCTCCTGGCAGAGAAAATCCCATGCAGTGTTGCCCTGGCGAGATAGTGTTGCTACAGCGAGGCCCAGGGAAAACAGACTGCCTAGAGAAATCCTAGCAAAGCCCTGTGTTTCCCCACAGGAATGTATGTCAGTTTCAGTTCTTTGCCAGCAACGGAGCTCAGAGGCAACATCAGATTGTGTGTATCTCAGTGAGAGAAAGAACACTGTGACTTCCCCCGTTCCTCTGACGAAAGCGGTTAGAGGGAGAAAAGCGTCCTTTGCTTTCGCTTTCCCGCAGTGAGCTCGGCAGATCTGCCCTTCGCGAAGGGCCGTTTTCCCCCGGAGAACTGCCTCGCGGTAGCCCTGTTCTGGAAGTGGAACGAGTATGCAGTGTTAGCGTTCAGCTATTGTGAAGGCTCGCTTTGGCCCAGGGCAAACGAAGCGTCGGGGGAAATCTTAGCAGAGCCCGGCGCCTTTCCACGGTTCAAAGCGTGGAACAGCAGACTCTTTTGCAAAGAAGAGAGCGCACAGGCAACAGCAGCCCGCACGTTTCTCAGTGAAAGGGAGAACTCCCTGACTTCATCCAGTCCTCTGAGCAAAGCAGGCAGAGGGAGAGAAACTTTCTTTCCTTCCTCTTTCCTGCAACGAATTCCTCCTTTGCTCTTGCAAACGCAAGGCTTCTTCTGAAAAACTACGTCGCGGTGCAGGGATCCTTCCAGAGGAGCAACGGCGTAGTTTTAGCTGGAAGGGCTTGGCAGAGCAGCCGGGGAGAAAAGGCCTCTTGCGATTCTCTTTTCTTTCTGCCTGAATGCGGTCAATTGGCACTTGCCAAAGCAAGGTTTCCCAGCACAAACTACAAAGCAGCAGCTCTCTCCTGGCAGAGGAAATCCCATGCAGTGTTGCCCTGGCGAGATAGTGTTGCTACAGCGAGGCCCAGGGAAAACAGACTGCCTAGAGAAATCCTAGCAAAGCCCTGTGTTTCCCCACAGGAATGTATGTCAGTTTCAGTTCTTTGCCAGCAACGGAGCTCAGAGGCAACATCAGATTGTGTGTATCTCAGTGAGAGAAAGAACACTGTGACTTCCCCCGTTCCTCTGACGAAAGCGGTTAGAGGGAGAAAAGCGTCCTTTGCTTTCGCTTTCCCGCAGTGAGCTCGGCAGATCTGCCCTTCGCGAAGGGCCGTTTTCCCCCGGAGAACTGCCTCGCGGTAGCCCTGTTCTGGAAGTGGAACGAGTATGCAGTGTTAGCGTTCAGCTATTGTGAAGGCTCGCTTTGGCCCAGGGCAAACGAAGCGCCGGGGGAAATCTTAGCAGAGCCCGGCGCCTTTCCACGGTTCAAAGCGTGGAACAGCAGACTCTTTTGCAAAGAAGAGAGCGCACAGGCAACAGCAGCCCGCACGTTTCTCAGTGAAAGGGAGAACTCCCTGACTTCATCCAGTCCTCTGAGCAAAGCAGGCAGAGGGAGAGAAACTTTCTTTCCTTCCTCTTTCCTGCAACGAATTCCTCCTTTGCTCTTGCAAACGCAAGGCTTCTTCTGAAAAACTACGTCGCGGTGCAGGGATCCTTCCAGAGGAGCAACGGCGTAGTTTTAGCTGGAAGGGCTTGGCAGAGCAGCCGGGGAGAAAAGGCCTCTTGCGATTCTCTTTTCTTTCTGCCTGAATGCGGTCAATTGGCACTTGCCAAAGCAAGGTTTCCCAGCACAAACTACAAAGCAGCAGCTCTCTCCTGGCAGAGGAAATCCCATGCAGTGTTGCCCTGGCGAGATAGTGTTGCTACAGCGAGGCCCAGGGAAAACAGACTGCCTGGAGAAATCCTAGCAAAGCCCTGTGTTTCCCCACAGGAATGTATGTCAGTTTCAGTTCTTTGCCAGCAACGGAGCTCAGAGGCAACGTCAGATTGTGTGTATCTCAGTGAGAGAAAGAACACTGTGACTTCCCCCGTTCCTCTGACGAAAGCGCTTAGAGGGAGAAAAGCGTCCTTTGCTTTCGCTTTCCCGCAGTGAGCTCGGCAGATCTGCCCTTCGCGAAGGGCCGTTTTCCCCCGGAGAACTGCCTCGCGGTAGCCCTGTTCTGGAAGTGGAACGAGTATGCAGTGTTAGCGTTCAGCTATTGTGAAGGCTCGCTTTGGCCCAGGGCAAACGAAGCGCCGGGGGAAATCTTAGCAGAGCCCGGCGCCTTTCCACGGTTCAAAGCGTGGAACAGCAGACTCTTTTGCAAAGAAGAGAGCGCACAGGCAACAGCAGCCCGCACGTTTCTCAGTGAAAGGGAGAACTCCCTGACTTCATCCAGTCCTCTGAGCAAAGCAGGCAGAGGGAGAGAAACTTTCTTTCCTTCCTCTTTCCTGCAACGAATTCCTCCTTTGCTCTTGCAAACGCAAGGCTTCTTCTGAAAAACTACGTCGCGGTGCAGGGATCCTTCCAGAGGAGCAACGGCATAGTTTTAGCTGGAAGGGCTTGGCAGAGCAGCCGGGGAGAAAAGGCCTCTTGCGATTCTCTTTTCTTTCTGCCTGAATGCGGTCAATTGGCACTTGCCAAAGCAAGGTTTCCCAGCACAAACTACAAAGCAGCAGCTCTCTCCTGGCAGAGGAAATCCCATGCAGTGTTGCCCTGGCGAGATAGTGTTGCTACAGCGAGGCCCAGGGAAAACAGACTGCCTAGAGAAATCCTAGCAAAGCCCTGTGTTTCCCCACAGGAATGTATGTCAGTTTCAGTTCTTTGCCAGCAACGGAGCTCAGAGGCAACATCAGATTGTGTGTATCTCAGTGAGAGAAAGAACACTGTGACTTCCCCCGTTCCTCTGACGAAAGCGGTTAGAGGGAGAAAAGCGTCCTTTGCTTTCCCTTTCCCGCAGTGAGCTCGGCAGATCTGCCCTTCGCGAAGGGCCGTTTTCCCCCGGAGAACTGCCTCGCGGTAGCCCTGTTCTGGAAGTGGAACGAGTATGCAGTGTTAGCGTTCAGCTATTGTGAAGGCTCGCTTTGGCCCAGGGCAAACGAAGCGTCGGGGGAAATCTTAGCAGAGCCCGGCGCCTTTCCACGGTTCAAAGCGTGGAACAGCAGACTCTTTTGCAAAGAAGAGAGCGCACAGGCAACAGCAGCCCGCACGTTTCTCAGTGAAAGGGAGAACTCCCTGACTTCATCCAGTCCTCTGAGCAAAGCAGGCAGAGGGAGAGAAACTTTCTTTCCTTCCTCTTTCCTGCAACGAATTCCTCCTTTGCTCTTGCAAACGCAAGGCTTCTTCTGAAAAACTACGTCGCGGTGCAGGGATCCTTCCAGAGGAGCAACGGCGTAGTTTTAGCTGGAAGGGCTTGGCAGAGCAGCCGGGGAGAAAAGGCCTCTTGCGATTCTCTTTTCTTTCTGCCTGAATGCGGTCAATTGGCACTTGCCAAAGCAAGGTTTCCCAGCACAAACTACAAAGCAGCAGCTCTCTCCTGGCAGAGGAAATCCCATGCAGTGTTGCCCTGGCGAGATAGTGTTGCTACAGCGAGGCCCAGGGAAAACAGACTGCCTAGAGAAATCCTAGCAAAGCCCTGTGTTTCCCCACAGGAATGTATGTCAGTTTCAGTTCTTTGCCAGCAACGGAGCTCAGAGGCAACATCAGATTGTGTGTATCTCAGTGAGAGAAAGAACACTGTGACTTCCCCCGTTCCTCTGACGAAAGCGGTTAGAGGGAGAAAAGCGTCCTTTGCTTTCGCTTTCCCGCAGTGAGCTCGGCAGATCTGCCCCTTCGCGAAGGGCCGTTTTCCCCCGGAGAACTGCCTCGCGGTAGCCCTGTTCTGGAAGTGGAACGAGTATGCAGTGTTAGCGTTCAGCTATTGTGAAGGCTCGCTTTGGCCAGGGCAAACGAAGCGCCGGGGGAAATCTTAGCAGAGCCCGGCGCCTTTCCACGGTTCAAAGCGTGGAACAGCAGACTCTTTTGCAAAGAAGAGAGCGCACAGGCAACAGCAGCCCGCACGTTTCTCAGTGAAAGGGAGAACTCCCTGACTTCATCCAGTCCTCTTAGCAAAGCAGGCAGAGGGAGAGAAACTTTCTTTCCTTCCTCTTTCCTGCAACGAATTCCTCCTTTGCTCTTGCAAACGCAAGGCTTCTTCTGAAAAACTACGTCGCGGTGCAGGGATCCTTCCAGAGGAGCAACGGCATAGTTTTAGCTGGAAGGGCTTGGCAGAGCAGCCGGGGAGAAAAGGCCTCTTGCGATTCTCTTTTCTTTCTGCCTGAATGCGGTCAATTGGCACTTGCCAAAGCAAGGTTTCCCAGCACAAACTACAAAGCAGCAGCTCTCTCCTGGCAGAGGAAATCCCATGCAGTGTTGCCCTGGCGAGATAGTGTTGCTACAGCGAGGCCCAGGGAAAACAGACTGCCTGGAGAAATCCTAGCAAAGCCCTGTGTTTCCCCACAGGAATGTATGTCAGTTTCAGTTCTTTGCCAGCAACGGAGCTCAGAGGCAACGTCAGATTGTGTGTATCTCAGTGAGAGAAAGAACACTGTGACTTCCCCCGTTCCTCTGACGAAAGCGCTTAGAGGGAGAAAAGCGTCCTTTGCTTTCGCTTTCCCGCAGTGAGCTCGGCAGATCTGCCCTTCGCGAAGGGCCGTTTTCCCCCGCAGAACTGCCTCGCGGTAGCCCTGTTCTGGAAGTGGAACGAGTATGCAGTGTTAGCGTTCAGCTATTGTGAAGGCTCGCTTTGGCCCAGGGCAAACGAAGCGGCCGGGGGAAATCTTAGCAGAGCCCGGCGCCTTTCCACGGTTCAAAGCGTGGAACAGCAGACTCTTTTGCAAAGAAGAGAGCGCACAGGCAACAGCAGCCCGCACGTTTCTCAGTGAAAGGGAGAACTCCCTGACTTCATCCAGTCCTCTGAGCAAAGCAGGCAGAGGGAGAGAAACTTTCTTTCCTTCCTCTTTCCTGCAACGAATTCCTCCTTTGCTCTTGCAAACGCAAGGCTTCTTCTGAAAAACTACGTCGCGGTGCAGGGATCCTTCCAGAGGAGCAACGGCATAGTTTTAGCTGGAAGGGCTTGGCAGAGCAGCCGGGGAGAAAAGGCCTCTTGCGATTCTCTTTTCTTTCTGCCTGAATGCGGTCAATTGGCACTTGCCAAAGCAAGGTTTTCCAGCACAAACTACAAAGCAGCAGCTCTCTCCTGGCAGAGAAAATCCCATGCAGTGTTGCCTGGCGAGATAGTGTTGCTACAGCGAGGCCCAGGGAAAACAGACTGCCTAGAGAAATCCTAGCAAAGCCCTGTGTTTCCCCACAGGAATGTATGTCAGTTTTCAGTTCTTTGCCAGCAACGGAGCTCAGAGGCAACATCAGATTGTGTGTATCTCAGTGAGAGAAAGAACACTGTGACTTCCCCCGTTCCTCTGACGAAAGCGGTTAGAGGGAGAAAAGCGTCCTTTGCTTTCGCTTTCCCGCAGTGAGCTCGGCAGATCTGCCCTTCGCGAAGGGCCGTTTTCCCCCGGAGAACTGCCTCGCGGTAGCCCCTGTTCTGGAAGTGGAACGAGTATGCAGTGTTAGCGTTCAGCTATTGTGAAGGCTCGCTTTGGCCCAGGGCAAACGAAGCGTCGGGGGAAATCTTAGCAGAGCCCGGCGCCTTTCCACGGTTCAAAGCGTGGAACAGCAGACTCTTTTGCAAAGAAGAGAGCGCACAGGCAACAGCAGCCCGCACGTTTCTCAGTGAAAGGGAGAACTCCCCTGACTTCATCCAGTCCTCTGAGCAAAGCAGGCAGAGGGAGAGAAACTTTCTTTCCTTCCTCTTTCCTGCAACGAATTCCTCCGTTTGCTCTTGCAAACGCAAGGCTTCTTCTGAAAAAACTACGTCGCGGTGCAGGGATCCTTCCAGAGGGAGCAACGGCGTAGTTTTAGCTGGAAGGGCTTGGCAGAGCAGCCGGGGAGAAAAGGCCTCTTGCGATTCTCTTTTCTTTCTGCCTGAATGCGGTCAATTGGCACTTGCCAAAGCAAGGTTTCCCAGCACAAACTACAAAGCAGCAGCTCTCTCCTGGCAGAGGAAATCCCATGCAGTGTTGCCCTGGCGAGATAGTGTTGCTACAGCGAGGCCCAGGGAAAACAGACTGCCTAGAGAAATCCTAGCAAAGCCCTGTGTTTCCCCACAGGAATGTATGTCAGTTTCAGTTCTTTGCCAGCAACGGAGCTCAGAGGCAACATCAGATTGTGTGTATCTCAGTGAGAGAAAGAACACTGTGACTTCTCCCCGTTCCTCTGACGAAAGCGGTTAGAGGGAGAAAAGCGTCCTTTGCTTTCGCTTTCCCGCAGTGAGCTCGGCAGATCTGCCCTTCGCGAAGGGCCGTTTTCCCCCCGGAGAACTGCCTCGCGGTAGCCCTGTTCTGGAAGGTGGAACGAGTATGCAGTGTTAGCGTTCAGCTATTGTGAAGGCTCGCTTTGGCCCAGGGCAAACGAAGCGCCGGGGGAAATCTTAGCAGAGCCCGGCGCCCTTTCCACGGTTCAAAGCGTGGAACAGCAGACTCTTTTGCAAAGAAGAGAGCGCACAGGCAACAGCAGCCCGCACGTTTCTCAGTGAAAGGGAGAACTCCCTGACTTCATCCAGTCCTCTGAGCAAAGCAGGCAGAGGGAGAGAACTTTCTTTCTTCCCTCTTTCCTGCAACGAATTCCTCCTTTGCTCTTGCAAACGCAAGGCTTCTTCTGAAAAACTACGTCGCGGTGCAGGATCCTTCCAGAGGAGCAAACGGCGTAGTTTTAGCTGGAAGGGCTTGGCAGAGCAGCCGGGGAGAAAAGGCCTCTTGCGATTCTCTTTTCTTTCTGCCTGAATGCGGTCAATTGGCACTTGCCAAAGCAAGGTTTCCCAGCACAAACTACAAAGCAGCAGCTCTCTCCTGCAGAGGAAATCCATGCAGTGTTGCCCTGGCGAGATAGTGTTGCTACAGCGAGGCCCAGGGAAAACAGACTGCCTGGAGAAATCCTAGCAAAGCCCTGTGTTTCCCCACAGGAATGTATGTCAGTTTCAGTTCTTTGCCAGCAACGGAGCTCAGAGGCAACGTCAGATTGTGTGTATCTCAGTGAGAGAAAGAACACTGTGACTTCCCCCGTTCCTCTGACGAAAGCGCTTAGAGGGAGAAAAGCGTCCTTTGCTTTCGCTTTCCCGCAGTGAGCTCGGCAGATCTGCCCTTCGCGAAGGGTCCGTTTTCCCCCGGAGAACTGCCTCGCGGTAGCCCTGTTCTGGAAGTGGAACGAGTATGCAGTGTTAGCGTTCAGCTATTGTGAAGGCTCGCTTTGGCCCAGGGCAAACGAAGCGCCGGGGGAAATCTTAGCAGAGCCCGGCGCCTTTCCACGGTTCAAAGCGTGGAACAGCAGACTCTTTTGCAAAGAAGAGAGGCGCACAGGCAACAGCAGCCCGCACGTTTCTCAGTGAAAGGGAGAACTCCCTGACTTCATCCAGTCCTCTGAGCAAAGCAGGCAGAGGGAGAGAAACCTTTCTTTCCTTCCTCTTTCCTGCAACGAATTCCTCCTTTGCTCTTGCAAACGCAAGGCTTCTTCTGAAAAACTACGTCGCGGTGCAGGGATCCTTCCAGAGGAGCAACGGCATAGTTTTAGCTGGAAGGGCTTGGCAGAGCAGCCGGGGAGAAAAGGCCTCTTGCGATTCTCTTTTCTTTCTGCCTGAATGCGGTCAATTGGCACTTGCCAAAGCAAGGTTTCCCAGCACAAACTACAAAGCAGCAGCTCTCTCCTGGCAGAGGAAATCCCATGCAGTGTTGCCCTGGCGAGATAGTGTTGCTACAGCGAGGCCCAGGGAAAACAGACTGCCTAGAGAAATCCTAGCAAAGCCCTGTGTTTCCCCACAGGAATGTATGTCAGTTTCAGTTCTTTGCCAGCAACGGAGCTCAGAGGCAACATCAGATTGTGTGTATCTCAGTGAGAGAAAGAACACTGTGACTTCCCCCGTTCCTCTGACGAAAGCGGTTAGAGGGAGAAAAGCGTCCTTTGCTTTCCCTTTCCCGCAGTGAGCTCGGCAGATCTGCCCTTCGCGAAGGGCCGTTTTCCCCCGGAGAAACTGCCTCGCGGTAGCCCTGTTCTGGAAGTGGAACGAGTATGCAGTGTTAGCGTTCAGCTATTGTGAAGGCTCGCTTTGGCCCAGGGCAAACGAAGCGTCGGGGAAATCTTAGCAGAGCCCGGCGCCTTTCCCACGGTTCAAAGCGTGGAACAGCAGACTCTTTTGCAAAGAAGAGAGCGCACAGGCAACAGCAGCCCGCACGTTTCTCAGTGAAAGGGAGAACTCCCTGACTTCATCCAGTCCTCTGAGCAAAGCAGGCAGAGGGAGAGAAACTTTCTTCCTTCCTCTTTCCTGCAACGAATTCCTCCTTTGCTCTTGCAAACGCAAGGCTTCTTCTGAAAAACTACGTCGCGGTGCAGGGATCCTTCCAGAGGAGCAACGGCGTAGTTTAGCTGGAAGGGCTTGGCAGGAGCAGCCGGGGAGAAAAGGCCTCTTGCGATTCTCTTTTCTTTCTGCCTGAATGCGGTCAATTGGCACTTGCCAAAGCAAGGTTTCCCAGCACAAACTACAAAGCAGCAGCTCTCTCCTGGCAGAGGAAATCAATACTATCTCTCTATGTGGCGAGATAGTGTTGCTACAGCGAGGCCCAGGGAAAACAGACTGCCTAGAGAAATCCTAGCAAAGCCCTGTGTTTCCCCACAGGAATGTATGTCAGTTTCAGTTCTTTGCCAGCAACGGAGCTCAGAGGCAACATCAGATTGTGTGTATCTCAGTGAGAGAAAGAACACTGTGACTTCCCCCGTTCCTCTGACGAAAGCGGTTAGAGGGAGAAAAGCGTCCTTTGCTTTCGCTTTCCCGCAGTGAGCTCGGCAGATCTGCCCTTCGCGAAGGGCCGTTTTCCCCCGGAGAACTGCCTCGCGGTAGCCCTGTTCTGGAAGTGGAACGAGTATGCAGTGTTAGCGTTCAGCTATTGTGAAGGCTCGCTTTGGCCCAGGGCAAACGAAGCGCCGGGGGAAATCTTAGCAGAGCCCGGCGCCTTTCCACGGTTCAAAGCGTGGAACAGCAGACTCTTTTGCAAAGAAGAGAGCGCACAGGCAACAGCAGCCCGCACGTTTCTCAGTGAAAGGGAGAACTCCCTGACTTCATCCAGTCCTCTTAGCAAAGCAGGCAGAGGGAGAGAAACTTTCTTTCCTTCCTCTTTCCTGCAACGAATTCCTCCTTTGCTCTTGCAAACGCAAGGCTTCTTCTGAAAAACTACGTCGCGGTGCAGGGATCCTTCCAGAGGAGCAACGGCATAGTTTTAGCTGGAAGGGCTTGGCAGAGCAGCCGGGGAGAAAAGGCCTCTTGCGATTCTCTTTTCTTTCTGCCTGAATGCGGTCAATTGGCACTTGCCAAAGCAAGGTTTCCCAGCACAAACTACAAAGCAGCAGCTCTCTCCTGGCAGAGGAAATCCCATGCAGTGTTGCCCTGGCGAGATAGTGTTGCTACAGCGAGGCCCAGGGAAAACAGACTGCCTGGAGAAATCCTAGCAAAGCCCTGTGTTTCCCCACAGGAATGTATGTCAGTTTCAGTTCTTTGCCAGCAACGGAGCTCAGAGGCAACGTCAGATTGTGTGTATCTCAGTGAGAGAAAGAACACTGTGACTTCCCCCGTTCCTCTGACGAAAGCGCTTAGAGGGAGAAAAGCGTCCTTTGCTTTCGCTTTCCCGCAGTGAGCTCGGCAGATCTGCCCTTCGCGAAGGGCCGTTTTCCCCCGGAGAACTGCCTCGCGGTAGCCCTGTTCTGGAAGTGGAACGAGTATGCAGTGTTAGCGTTCAGCTATTGTGAAGGCTCGCTTTGGCCCAGGGCAAACGAAGCGCCGGGGGAAATCTTAGCAGAGCCCGGCGCCTTTCCACGGTTCAAAGCGTGGAACAGCAGACTCTTTTGCAAAGAAGAGAGCGCACAGGCAACAGCAGCCCGCACGTTTCTCAGTGAAAGGGAGAACTCCCTGACTTCATCCAGTCCTCTGAGCAAAGCAGGCAGAGGGAGAGAAACTTTCTTTCCTTCCTCTTTCCTGCAACGAATTCCTCCTTTGCTCTTGCAAACGCAAGGCTTCTTCTGAAAAACTACGTCGCGGTGCAGGGATCCTTCCAGAGGAGCAACGGCGTAGTTTTAGCTGGAAGGGCTTGGCAGAGCAGCCGGGGAGAAAAGGCCTCTTGCGATTCTCTTTTCTTTCTGCCTGAATGCGGTCAATTGGCACTTGCCAAAGCAAGGTTTCCCAGCACAAACTACAAAGCAGCAGCTCTCTCCTGGCAGAGGAAATCCCATGCAGTGTTGCCCTGGCGAGATAGTGTTGCTACAGCGAGGCCCAGGGAAAACAGCCTGCCTGGAGAAATCCTAGCAAAGCCCTGTGTTTCCCCACAGGAATGTATGTCAGTTTCAGTTCTTTGCCAGCAACGGAGCTCAGAGGCAACGTCAGATTGTGTGTATCTCAGTGAGAGAAAGAACACTGTGACTTCCCCCGTTCCTCTGACGAAAGCGGTTAGAGGGAGAAAAGCGTCCTTTGCTTTCGCTTTCCCGCAGTGAGCTCGGCAGATCTGCCCTTCGCGAAGGGCCGTTTTCCCCCGGAGAACTGCCTCGCGGTAGCCCTGTTCTGGAAGTGGAACGAGTATGCAGTGTTAGCGTTCAGCTATTGTGAAGGCTCGCTTTGGCCCAGGGCAAACGAAGCGCCGGGGGAAATCTTAGCAGAGCCCGGCGCCTTTCCACGGTTCAAAGCGTGGAACAGCAGACTCTTTTGCAAAGAAGAGAGCGCACAGGCAACAGCAGCCCGCACGTTTCTCAGTGAAAGGGAGAACTCCCTGACTTCATCCAGTCCTCTGAGCAAAGCAGGCAGAGGGAGAGAAACTTTCTTTCCTTCCTCTTTCCTGCAACGAATTCCTCCTTTGCTCTTGCAAACGCAAGGCTTCTTCTGAAAAACTACGTCGCGGTGCAGGGATCCTTCCAGAGGAGCAACGGCGTAGTTTTAGCTGGAAGGGCTTGGCAGAGCAGCCGGGGAGAAAAGGCCTCTTGCGATTCTCTTTTCTTTCTGCCTGAATGCGGTCAATTGGCACTTGCCAAAGCAAGGTTTCCCAGCACAAACTACAAAGCAGCAGCTCTCTCCTGGCAGAGGAAATCCCATGCAGTGTTGCCCTGGCGAGATAGTGTTGCTACAGCGAGGCCCAGGGAAAACAGACTGCCTAGAGAAATCCTAGCAAAGCCCTGTGTTTCCCCACAGGAATGTATGTCAGTTTCAGTTCTTTGCCAGCAACGGAGCTCAGAGGCAACATCAGATTGTGTGTATCTCAGTGAGAGAAAGAACACTGTGACTTCCCCCGTTCCTCTGACGAAAGCGGTTAGAGGGAGAAAAGCGTCCTTTGCTTTCCCTTTCCCGCAGTGAGCTCGGCAGATCTGCCCTTCGCGAAGGGCCGTTTTCCCCCGGAGAACTGCCTCGCGGTAGCCCTGTTCTGGAAGTGGAACGAGTATGCAGTGTTAGCGTTCAGCTATTGTGAAGGCTCGCTTTGGCCCAGGGCAAACGAAGCGTCGGGGGAAATCTTAGCAGAGCCCGGCGCCTTTCCACGGTTCAAAGCGTGGAACAGCAGACTCTTTTGCAAAGAAGAGAGCGCACAGGCAACAGCAGCCCGCACGTTTCTCAGTGAAAGGGAGAACTCCCTGACTTCATCCAGTCCTCTGAGCAAAGCAGGCAGAGGGAGAGAAACTTTCTTTCCTTCCTCTTTCCTGCAACGAATTCCTCCTTTGCTCTTGCAAACGCAAGGCTTCTTCTGAAAAACTACGTCGCGGTGCAGGGATCCTTCCAGAGGAGCAACGGCGTAGTTTTAGCTGGAAGGGCTTGGCAGAGCAGCCGGGGAGAAAAGGCCTCTTGCGATTCTCTTTTCTTTCTGCCTGAATGCGGTCAATTGGCACTTGCCAAAGCAAGGTTTCCCAGCACAAACTACAAAGCAGCAGCTCTCTCCTGGCAGAGGAAATCCCATGCAGTGTTGCCCTGGCGAGATAGTGTTGCTACAGCGAGGCCCAGGGAAAACAGACTGCCTAGAGAAATCCTAGCAAAGCCCTGTGTTTCCCCACAGGAATGTATGTCAGTTTCAGTTCTTTGCCAGCAACGGAGCTCAGAGGCAACATCAGATTGTGTGTATCTCAGTGAGAGAAAGAACACTGTGACTTCCCCCGTTCCTCTGACGAAAGCGGTTAGAGGGAGAAAAGCGTCCTTTGCTTTCGCTTTCCCGCAGTGAGCTCGGCAGATCTGCCCTTCGCGAAGGGCCGTTTTCCCCCGGAGAACTGCCTCGCGGTAGCCCTGTTCTGGAAGTGGAACGAGTATGCAGTGTTAGCGTTCAGCTATTGTGAAGGCTCGCTTTGGCCCAGGGCAAACGAAGCGCCGGGGGAAATCTTAGCAGAGCCCGGCGCCTTTCCACGGTTCAAAGCGTGGAACAGCAGACTCTTTTGCAAAGAAGAGAGCGCACAGGCAACAGCAGCCCGCACGTTTCTCAGTGAAAGGGAGAACTCCCTGACTTCATCCAGTCCTCTGAGCAAAGCAGGCAGAGGGAGAGAAACTTTCTTTCCTTCCTCTTTCCTGCAACGAATTCCTCCTTTGCTCTTGCAAACGCAAGGCTTCTTCTGAAAAACTACGTCGCGGTGCAGGGATCCTTCCAGAGGAGCAACGGCGTAGTTTTAGCTGGAAGGGCTTGGCAGAGCAGCCGGGGAGAAAAGGCCTCTTGCGATTCTCTTTTCTTTCTGCCTGAATGCGGTCAATTGGCACTTGCCAAAGCAAGGTTTCCCAGCACAAACTACAAAGCAGCAGCTCTCTCCTGGCAGAGGAAATCCCATGCAGTGTTGCCCTGGCGAGATAGTGTTGCTACAGCGAGGCCCAGGGAAAACAGCCTGCCTGGAGAAATCCTAGCAAAGCCCTGTGTTTCCCCACAGGAATGTATGTCAGTTTCAGTTCTTTGCCAGCAACGGAGCTCAGAGGCAACGTCAGATTGTGTGTATCTCAGTGAGAGAAAGAACACTGTGACTTCCCCCGTTCCTCTGACGAAAGCGGTTAGAGGGAGAAAAGCGTCCTTTGCTTTCGCTTTCCCGCAGTGAGCTCGGCAGATCTGCCCTTCGCGAAGGGCCGTTTTCCCCCGGAGAACTGCCTCGCGGTAGCCCTGTTCTGGAAGTGGAACGAGTATGCAGTGTTAGCGTTCAGCTATTGTGAAGGCTCGCTTTGGCCCAGGGCAAACGAAGCGCCGGGGGAAATCTTAGCAGAGCCCGGCGCCTTTCCACGGTTCAAAGCGTGGAACAGCAGACTCTTTTGCAAAGAAGAGAGCGCACAGGCAACAGCAGCCCGCACGTTTCTCAGTGAAAGGGAGAACTCCCTGACTTCATCCAGTCCTCTGAGCAAAGCAGGCAGAGGGAGAGAAACTTTCTTTCCTTCCTCTTTCCTGCAACGAATTCCTCCTTTGCTCTTGCAAACGCAAGGCTTCTTCTGAAAAACTACGTCGCGGTGCAGGGATCCTTCCAGAGGAGCAACGGCATAGTTTTAGCTGGAAGGGCTTGGCAGAGCAGCCGGGGAGAAAAGGCCTCTTGCGATTCTCTTTTCTTTCTGCCTGAATGCGGTCAATTGGCACTTGCCAAAGCAAGGTTTCCCAGCACAAACTACAAAGCAGCAGCTCTCTCCTGGCAGAGGAAATCCCATGCAGTGTTGCCCTGGCGAGATAGTGTTGCTACAGCGAGGCCCAGGGAAAACAGACTGCCTAGAGAAATCCTAGCAAAGCCCTGTGTTTCCCCACAGGAATGTATGTCAGTTTCAGTTCTTTGCCAGCAACGGAGCTCAGAGGCAACATCAGATTGTGTGTATCTCAGTGAGAGAAAGAACACTGTGACTTCCCCCGTTCCTCTGACGAAAGCGCTTAGAGGGAGAAAAGCGTCCTTTGCTTTCGCTTTCCCGCAGTGAGCTCGGCAGATCTGCCCTTCGCGAAGGGCCGTTTTCCCCCGCAGAACTGCCTCGCGGTAGCCCTGTTCTGGAAGTGGAACGAGTATGCAGTGTTAGCGTTCAGCTATTGTGAAGGCTCGCTTTGGCCCAGGGCAAACGAAGCGCCGGGGGAAATCTTAGCAGAGCCCGGCGCCTTTCCACGGTTCAAAGCGTGGAACAGCAGACTCTTTTGCAAAGAAGAGAGCGCACAGGCAACAGCAGCCCGCACGTTTCTCAGTGAAAGGGAGAACTCCCTGACTTCATCCAGTCCTCTGAGCAAAGCAGGCAGAGGGAGAGAAACTTTCTTTCCTTCCTCTTTCCTGCAACGAATTCCTCCTTTGCTCTTGCAAACGCAAGGCTTCTTCTGAAAAACTACGTCGCGGTGCAGGGATCCTTCCAGAGGAGCAACGGCATAGTTTTAGCTGGAAGGGCTTGGCAGAGCAGCCGGGGAGAAAAGGCCTCTTGCGATTCTCTTTTCTTTCTGCCTGAATGCGGTCAATTGGCACTTGCCAAAGCAAGGTTTCCCAGCACAAACTACAAAGCAGCAGCTCTCTCCTGGCAGAGGAAATCCCATGCAGTGTTGCCCTGGCGAGATAGTGTTGCTACAGCGAGGCCCAGGGAAAACAGACTGCCTAGAGAAATCCTAGCAAAGCCCTGTGTTTCCCCACAGGAATGTATGTCAGTTTCAGTTCTTTGCCAGCAACGGAGCTCAGAGGCAACATCAGATTGTGTGTATCTCAGTGAGAGAAAGAACACTGTGACTTCCCCCGTTCCTCTGACGAAAGCGGTTAGAGGGAGAAAAGCGTCCTTTGCTTTCCCTTTCCCGCAGTGAGCTCGGCAGATCTGCCCTTCGCGAAGGGCCGTTTTCCCCCGGAGAACTGCCTCGCGGTAGCCCTGTTCTGGAAGTGGAACGAGTATGCAGTGTTAGCGTTCAGCTATTGTGAAGGCTCGCTTTGGCCCAGGGCAAACGAAGCGTCGGGGGAAATCTTAGCAGAGCCCGGCGCCTTTCCACGGTTCAAAGCGTGGAACAGCAGACTCTTTTGCAAAGAAGAGAGCGCACAGGCAACAGCAGCCCGCACGTTTCTCAGTGAAAGGGAGAACTCCCTGACTTCATCCAGTCCTCTGAGCAAAGCAGGCAGAGGGAGAGAAACTTTCTTTCCTTCCTCTTTCCTGCAACGAATTCCTCCTTTGCTCTTGCAAACGCAAGGCTTCTTCTGAAAAACTACGTCGCGGTGCAGGGATCCTTCCAGAGGAGCAACGGCGTAGTTTTAGCTGGAAGGGCTTGGCAGAGCAGCCGGGGAGAAAAGGCCTCTTGCGATTCTCTTTTCTTTCTGCCTGAATGCGGTCAATTGGCACTTGCCAAAGCAAGGTTTCCCAGCACAAACTACAAAGCAGCAGCTCTCTCCTGGCAGAGGAAATCCCATGCAGTGTTGCCCTGGCGAGATAGTGTTGCTACAGCGAGGCCCAGGGAAAACAGACTGCCTAGAGAAATCCTAGCAAAGCCCTGTGTTTCCCCACAGGAATGTATGTCAGTTTCAGTTCTTTGCCAGCAACGGAGCTCAGAGGCAACATCAGATTGTGTGTATCTCAGTGAGAGAAAGAACACTGTGACTTCCCCCGTTCCTCTGACGAAAGCGGTTAGAGGGAGAAAAGCGTCCTTTGCTTTCGCTTTCCCGCAGTGAGCTCGGCAGATCTGCCCTTCGCGAAGGGCCGTTTTCCCCCGGAGAACTGCCTCGCGGTAGCCCTGTTCTGGAAGTGGAACGAGTATGCAGTGTTAGCGTTCAGCTATTGTGAAGGCTCGCTTTGGCCCAGGGCAAACGAAGCGCCGGGGGAAATCTTAGCAGAGCCCGGCGCCTTTCCACGGTTCAAAGCGTGGAACAGCAGACTCTTTTGCAAAGAAGAGAGCGCACAGGCAACAGCAGCCCGCACGTTTCTCAGTGAAAGGGAGAACTCCCTGACTTCATCCAGTCCTCTGAGCAAAGCAGGCAGAGGGAGAGAAACTTTCTTTCCTTCCTCTTTCCTGCAACGAATTCCTCCTTTGCTCTTGCAAACGCAAGGCTTCTTCTGAAAAACTACGTCGCGGTGCAGGGATCCTTCCAGAGGAGCAACGGCATAGTTTTAGCTGGAAGGGCTTGGCAGAGCAGCCGGGGAGAAAAGGCCTCTTGCGATTCTCTTTTCTTTCTGCCTGAATGCGGTCAATTGGCACTTGCCAAAGCAAGGTTTCCCAGCACAAACTACAAAGCAGCAGCTCTCTCCTGGCAGAGGAAATCCCATGCAGTGTTGCCCTGGCGAGATAGTGTTGCTACAGCGAGGCCCAGGGAAAACAGACTGCCTAGAGAAATCCTAGCAAAGCCCTGTGTTTCCCCACAGGAATGTATGTCAGTTTCAGTTCTTTGCCAGCAACGGAGCTCAGAGGCAACATCAGATTGTGTGTATCTCAGTGAGAGAAAGAACACTGTGACTTCCCCCGTTCCTCTGACGAAAGCGCTTAGAGGGAGAAAAGCGTCCTTTGCTTTCGCTTTCCCGCAGTGAGCTCGGCAGATCTGCCCTTCGCGAAGGGCCGTTTTCCCCCGCAGAACTGCCTCGCGGTAGCCCTGTTCTGGAAGTGGAACGAGTATGCAGTGTTAGCGTTCAGCTATTGTGAAGGCTCGCTTTGGCCCAGGGCAAACGAAGCGCCGGGGGAAATCTTAGCAGAGCCCGGCGCCTTTCCACGGTTCAAAGCGTGGAACAGCAGACTCTTTTGCAAAGAAGAGAGCGCACAGGCAACAGCAGCCCGCACGTTTCTCAGTGAAAGGGAGAACTCCCTGACTTCATCCAGTCCTCTGAGCAAAGCAGGCAGAGGGAGAGAAACTTTCTTTCCTTCCTCTTTCCTGCAACGAATTCCTCCTTTGCTCTTGCAAACGCAAGGCTTCTTCTGAAAAACTACGTCGCGGTGCAGGGATCCTTCCAGAGGAGCAACGGCATAGTTTTAGCTGGAAGGGCTTGGCAGAGCAGCCGGGGAGAAAAGGCCTCTTGCGATTCTCTTTTCTTTCTGCCTGAATGCGGTCAATTGGCACTTGCCAAAGCAAGGTTTCCCAGCACAAACTACAAAGCAGCAGCTCTCTCCTGGCAGAGGAAATCCCATGCAGTGTTGCCCTGGCGAGATAGTGTTGCTACAGCGAGGCCCAGGGAAAACAGACTGCCTAGAGAAATCCTAGCAAAGCCCTGTGTTTCCCCACAGGAATGTATGTCAGTTTCAGTTCTTTGCCAGCAACGGAGCTCAGAGGCAACATCAGATTGTGTGTATCTCAGTGAGAGAAAGAACACTGTGACTTCCCCCGTTCCTCTGACGAAAGCGGTTAGAGGGAGAAAAGCGTCCTTTGCTTTCCCTTTCCCGCAGTGAGCTCGGCAGATCTGCCCTTCGCGAAGGGCCGTTTTCCCCCGGAGAACTGCCTCGCGGTAGCCCTGTTCTGGAAGTGGAACGAGTATGCAGTGTTAGCGTTCAGCTATTGTGAAGGCTCGCTTTGGCCCAGGGCAAACGAAGCGTCGGGGGAAATCTTAGCAGAGCCCGGCGCCTTTCCACGGTTCAAAGCGTGGAACAGCAGACTCTTTTGCAAAGAAGAGAGCGCACAGGCAACAGCAGCCCGCACGTTTCTCAGTGAAAGGGAGAACTCCCTGACTTCATCCAGTCCTCTGAGCAAAGCAGGCAGAGGGAGAGAAACTTTCTTTCCTTCCTCTTTCCTGCAACGAATTCCTCCTTTGCTCTTGCAAACGCAAGGCTTCTTCTGAAAAACTACGTCGCGGTGCAGGGATCCTTCCAGAGGAGCAACGGCGTAGTTTTAGCTGGAAGGGCTTGGCAGAGCAGCCGGGGAGAAAAGGCCTCTTGCGATTCTCTTTTCTTTCTGCCTGAATGCGGTCAATTGGCACTTGCCAAAGCAAGGTTTCCCAGCACAAACTACAAAGCAGCAGCTCTCTCCTGGCAGAGGAAATCCCATGCAGTGTTGCCCTGGCGAGATAGTGTTGCTACAGCGAGGCCCAGGGAAAACAGACTGCCTAGAGAAATCCTAGCAAAGCCCTGTGTTTCCCCACAGGAATGTATGTCAGTTTCAGTTCTTTGCCAGCAACGGAGCTCAGAGGCAACATCAGATTGTGTGTATCTCAGTGAGAGAAAGAACACTGTGACTTCCCCCGTTCCTCTGACGAAAGCGGTTAGAGGGAGAAAAGCGTCCTTTGCTTTCGCTTTCCCGCAGTGAGCTCGGCAGATCTGCCCTTCGCGAAGGGCCGTTTTCCCCCGGAGAACTGCCTCGCGGTAGCCCTGTTCTGGAAGTGGAACGAGTATGCAGTGTTAGCGTTCAGCTATTGTGAAGGCTCGCTTTGGCCCAGGGCAAACGAAGCGCCGGGGGAAATCTTAGCAGAGCCCGGCGCCTTTCCACGGTTCAAAGCGTGGAACAGCAGACTCTTTTGCAAAGAAGAGAGCGCACAGGCAACAGCAGCCCGCACGTTTCTCAGTGAAAGGGAGAACTCCCTGACTTCATCCAGTCCTCTGAGCAAAGCAGGCAGAGGGAGAGAAACTTTCTTTCCTTCCTCTTTCCTGCAACGAATTCCTCCTTTGCTCTTGCAAACGCAAGGCTTCTTCTGAAAAACTACGTCGCGGTGCAGGGATCCTTCCAGAGGAGCAACGGCATAGTTTTAGCTGGAAGGGCTTGGCAGAGCAGCCGGGGAGAAAAGGCCTCTTGCGATTCTCTTTTCTTTCTGCCTGAATGCGGTCAATTGGCACTTGCCAAAGCAAGGTTTCCCAGCACAAACTACAAAGCAGCAGCTCTCTCCTGGCAGAGGAAATCCCATGCAGTGTTGCCCTGGCGAGATAGTGTTGCTACAGCGAGGCCCAGGGAAAACAGACTGCCTAGAGAAATCCTAGCAAAGCCCTGTGTTTCCCCACAGGAATGTATGTCAGTTTCAGTTCTTTGCCAGCAACGGAGCTCAGAGGCAACATCAGATTGTGTGTATCTCAGTGAGAGAAAGAACACTGTGACTTCCCCCGTTCCTCTGACGAAAGCGCTTAGAGGGAGAAAAGCGTCCTTTGCTTTCGCTTTCCCGCAGTGAGCTCGGCAGATCTGCCCTTCGCGAAGGGCCGTTTTCCCCCGCAGAACTGCCTCGCGGTAGCCCTGTTCTGGAAGTGGAACGAGTATGCAGTGTTAGCGTTCAGCTATTGTGAAGGCTCGCTTTGGCCCAGGGCAAACGAAGCGCCGGGGGAAATCTTAGCAGAGCCCGGCGCCTTTCCACGGTTCAAAGCGTGGAACAGCAGACTCTTTTGCAAAGAAGAGAGCGCACAGGCAACAGCAGCCCGCACGTTTCTCAGTGAAAGGGAGAACTCCCTGACTTCATCCAGTCCTCTGAGCAAAGCAGGCAGAGGGAGAGAAACTTTCTTTCCTTCCTCTTTCCTGCAACGAATTCCTCCTTTGCTCTTGCAAACGCAAGGCTTCTTCTGAAAAACTACGTCGCGGTGCAGGGATCCTTCCAGAGGAGCAACGGCATAGTTTTAGCTGGAAGGGCTTGGCAGAGCAGCCGGGGAGAAAAGGCCTCTTGCGATTCTCTTTTCTTTCTGCCTGAATGCGGTCAATTGGCACTTGCCAAAGCAAGGTTTCCCAGCACAAACTACAAAGCAGCAGCTCTCTCCTGGCAGAGGAAATCCCATGCAGTGTTGCCCTGGCGAGATAGTGTTGCTACAGCGAGGCCCAGGGAAAACAGACTGCCTAGAGAAATCCTAGCAAAGCCCTGTGTTTCCCCACAGGAATGTATGTCAGTTTCAGTTCTTTGCCAGCAACGGAGCTCAGAGGCAACATCAGATTGTGTGTATCTCAGTGAGAGAAAGAACACTGTGACTTCCCCCGTTCCTCTGACGAAAGCGGTTAGAGGGAGAAAAGCGTCCTTTGCTTTCCCTTTCCCGCAGTGAGCTCGGCAGATCTGCCCTTCGCGAAGGGCCGTTTTCCCCCGGAGAACTGCCTCGCGGTAGCCCTGTTCTGGAAGTGGAACGAGTATGCAGTGTTAGCGTTCAGCTATTGTGAAGGCTCGCTTTGGCCCAGGGCAAACGAAGCGTCGGGGGAAATCTTAGCAGAGCCCGGCGCCTTTCCACGGTTCAAAGCGTGGAACAGCAGACTCTTTTGCAAAGAAGAGAGCGCACAGGCAACAGCAGCCCGCACGTTTCTCAGTGAAAGGGAGAACTCCCTGACTTCATCCAGTCCTCTGAGCAAAGCAGGCAGAGGGAGAGAAACTTTCTTTCCTTCCTCTTTCCTGCAACGAATTCCTCCTTTGCTCTTGCAAACGCAAGGCTTCTTCTGAAAAACTACGTCGCGGTGCAGGGATCCTTCCAGAGGAGCAACGGCGTAGTTTTAGCTGGAAGGGCTTGGCAGAGCAGCCGGGGAGAAAAGGCCTCTTGCGATTCTCTTTTCTTTCTGCCTGAATGCGGTCAATTGGCACTTGCCAAAGCAAGGTTTCCCAGCACAAACTACAAAGCAGCAGCTCTCTCCTGGCAGAGGAAATCCCATGCAGTGTTGCCCTGGCGAGATAGTGTTGCTACAGCGAGGCCCAGGGAAAACAGA
Organism: Loxodonta africana; assembly: GCF_030014295.1. NCBI lineage: Eukaryota > Metazoa > Chordata > Mammalia > Proboscidea > Elephantidae > Loxodonta > Loxodonta africana. The sequence goes on along the minus strand of NC_087350.1, from coordinate 583,115 downwards.
CTGCCTAGAGAAATCCTAGCAAAGCCCTGTGTTTCCCCACAGGAATGTATGTCAGTTTCAGTTCTTTGCCAGCAACGGAGCTCAGAGGCAACATCAGATTGTGTGTATCTCAGTGAGAGAAAGAACACTGTGACTTCCCCCGTTCCTCTGACGAAAGCGGTTAGAGGGAGAAAAGCGTCCTTTGCTTTCGCTTTCCCGCAGTGAGCTCGGCAGATCTGCCCTTCGCGAAGGGCCGTTTTCCCCCGCAGAACTGCCTCGCGGTAGCCCTGTTCTGGAAGTGGAACGAGTATGCAGTGTTAGCGTTCAGCTATTGTGAAGGCTCGCTTTGGCCCAGGGCAAACGAAGCGCCGGGGGAAATCTTAGCAGAGCCCGGCGCCTTTCCACGGTTCAAAGCGTGGAACAGCAGACTCTTTTGCAAAGAAGAGAGCGCACAGGCAACAGCAGCCCGCACGTTTCTCAGTGAAAGGGAGAACTCCCTGACTTCATCCAGTCCTCTGAGCAAAGCAGGCAGAGGGAGAGAAACTTTCTTTCCTTCCTCTTTCCTGCAACGAATTCCTCCTTTGCTCTTGCAAACGCAAGGCTTCTTCTGAAAAACTACGTCGCGGTGCAGGGATCCTTCCAGAGGAGCAACGGCATAGTTTTAGCTGGAAGGGCTTGGCAGAGCAGCCGGGGAGAAAAGGCCTCTTGCGATTCTCTTTTCTTTCTGCCTGAATGCGGTCAATTGGCACTTGCCAAAGCAAGGTTTCCCAGCACAAACTACAAAGCAGCAGCTCTCTCCTGGCAGAGGAAATCCCATGCAGTGTTGCCCTGGCGAGATAGTGTTGCTACAGCGAGGCCCAGGGAAAACAGACTGCCTGGAGAAATCCTAGCAAAGCCCTGTGTTTCCCCACAGGAATGTATGTCAGTTTCAGTTCTTTGCCAGCAACGGAGCTCAGAGGCAACGTCAGATTGTGTGTATCTCAGTGAGAGAAAGAACACTGTGACTTCCCCCGTTCCTCTGACGAAAGCGCTTAGAGGGAGAAAAGCGTCCTTTGCTTTCGCTTTCCCGCAGTGAGCTCGGCAGATCTGCCCTTCGCGAAGGGCCGTTTTCCCCCGGAGAACTGCCTCGCGGTAGCCCTGTTCTGGAAGTGGAACGAGTATGCAGTGTTAGCGTTCAGCTATTGTGAAGGCTCGCTTTGGCCCAGGGCAAACGAAGCGCCGGGGGAAATCTTAGCAGAGCCCGGCGCCTTTCCACGGTTCAAAGCGTGGAACAGCAGACTCTTTTGCAAAGAAGAGAGCGCACAGGCAACAGCAGCCCGCACGTTTCTCAGTGAAAGGGAGAACTCCCTGACTTCATCCAGTCCTCTGAGCAAAGCAGGCAGAGGGAGAGAAACTTTCTTTCCTTCCTCTTTCCTGCAACGAATTCCTCCTTTGCTCTTGCAAACGCAAGGCTTCTTCTGAAAAACTACGTCGCGGTGCAGGGATCCTTCCAGAGGAGCAACGGCGTAGTTTTAGCTGGAAGGGCTTGGCAGAGCAGCCGGGGAGAAAAGGCCTCTTGCGATTCTCTTTTCTTTCTGCCTGAATGCGGTCAATTGGCACTTGCCAAAGCAAGGTTTCCCAGCACAAACTACAAAGCAGCAGCTCTCTCCTGGCAGAGGAAATCCCATGCAGTGTTGCCCTGGCGAGATAGTGTTGCTACAGCGAGGCCCAGGGAAAACAGCCTGCCTGGAGAAATCCTAGCAAAGCCCTGTGTTTCCCCACAGGAATGTATGTCAGTTTCAGTTCTTTGCCAGCAACGGAGCTCAGAGGCAACGTCAGATTGTGTGTATCTCAGTGAGAGAAAGAACACTGTGACTTCCCCCGTTCCTCTGACGAAAGCGGTTAGAGGGAGAAAAGCGTCCTTTGCTTTCGCTTTCCCGCAGTGAGCTCGGCAGATCTGCCCTTCGCGAAGGGCCGTTTTCCCCCGGAGAACTGCCTCGCGGTAGCCCTGTTCTGGAAGTGGAACGAGTATGCAGTGTTAGCGTTCAGCTATTGTGAAGGCTCGCTTTGGCCCAGGGCAAACGAAGCGCCGGGGGAAATCTTAGCAGAGCCCGGCGCCTTTCCACGGTTCAAAGCGTGGAACAGCAGACTCTTTTGCAAAGAAGAGAGCGCACAGGCAACAGCAGCCCGCACGTTTCTCAGTGAAAGGGAGAACTCCCTGACTTCATCCAGTCCTCTGAGCAAAGCAGGCAGAGGGAGAGAAACTTTCTTTCCTTCCTCTTTCCTGCAACGAATTCCTCCTTTGCTCTTGCAAACGCAAGGCTTCTTCTGAAAAACTACGTCGCGGTGCAGGGATCCTTCCAGAGGAGCAACGGCATAGTTTTAGCTGGAAGGGCTTGGCAGAGCAGCCGGGGAGAAAAGGCCTCTTGCGATTCTCTTTTCTTTCTGCCTGAATGCGGTCAATTGGCACTTGCCAAAGCAAGGTTTCCCAGCACAAACTACAAAGCAGCAGCTCTCTCCTGGCAGAGGAAATCCCATGCAGTGTTGCCCTGGCGAGATAGTGTTGCTACAGCGAGGCCCAGGGAAAACAGACTGCCTGGAGAAATCCTAGCAAAGCCCTGTGTTTCCCCACAGGAATGTATGTCAGTTTCAGTTCTTTGCCAGCAACGGAGCTCAGAGGCAACGTCAGATTGTGTGTATCTCAGTGAGAGAAAGAACACTGTGACTTCCCCCGTTCCTCTGACGAAAGCGCTTAGAGGGAGAAAAGCGTCCTTTGCTTTCGCTTTCCCGCAGTGAGCTCGGCAGATCTGCCCTTCGCGAAGGGCCGTTTTCCCCCGGAGAACTGCCTCGCGGTAGCCCTGTTCTGGAAGTGGAACGAGTATGCAGTGTTAGCGTTCAGCTATTGTGAAGGCTCGCTTTGGCCCAGGGCAAACGAAGCGCCGGGGGAAATCTTAGCAGAGCCCGGCGCCTTTCCACGGTTCAAAGCGTGGAACAGCAGACTCTTTTGCAAAGAAGAGAGCGCACAGGCAACAGCAGCCCGCACGTTTCTCAGTGAAAGGGAGAACTCCCTGACTTCATCCAGTCCTCTGAGCAAAGCAGGCAGAGGGAGAGAAACTTTCTTTCCTTCCTCTTTCCTGCAACGAATTCCTCCTTTGCTCTTGCAAACGCAAGGCTTCTTCTGAAAAACTACGTCGCGGTGCAGGGATCCTTCCAGAGGAGCAACGGCATAGTTTTAGCTGGAAGGGCTTGGCAGAGCAGCCGGGGAGAAAAGGCCTCTTGCGATTCTCTTTTCTTTCTGCCTGAATGCGGTCAATTGGCACTTGCCAAAGCAAGGTTTCCCAGCACAAACTACAAAGCAGCAGCTCTCTCCTGGCAGAGGAAATCCCATGCAGTGTTGCCCTGGCGAGATAGTGTTGCTACAGCGAGGCCCAGGGAAAACAGCCTGCCTGGAGAAATCCTAGCAAAGCCCTGTGTTTCCCCACAGGAATGTATGTCAGTTTCAGTTCTTTGCCAGCAACGGAGCTCAGAGGCAACGTCAGATTGTGTGTATCTCAGTGAGAGAAAGAACACTGTGACTTCCCCCGTTCCTCTGACGAAAGCGGTTAGAGGGAGAAAAGCGTCCTTTGCTTTCGGTTTCCCGCAGTGAGCTCGGCAGATCTGCCCTTCGCGAAGGGCCGTTTTCCCCCGGAGAACTGCCTCGCGGTAGCCCTGTTCTGGAAGTGGAACGAGTATGCAGTGTTAGCGTTCAGCTATTGTGAAGGCTCGCTTTGGCCCAGGGCAAACGAAGCGCCGGGGGAAATCTTAGCAGAGCCCGGCGCCTTTCCACGGTTCAAAGCGTGGAACAGCAGACTCTTTTGCAAAGAAGAGAGCGCACAGGCAACAGCAGCCCGCACGTTTCTCAGTGAAAGGGAGAACTCCCTGACTTCATCCAGTCCTCTGAGCAAAGCAGGCAGAGGGAGAGAAACTTTCTTTCCTTCCTCTTTCCTGCAACGAATTCCTCCTTTGCTCTTGCAAACGCAAGGCTTCTTCTGAAAAACTACGTCGCGGTGCAGGGATCCTTCCAGAGGAGCAACGGCGTAGTTTTAGCTGGAAGGGCTTGGCAGAGCAGCCGGGGAGAAAAGGCCTCTTGCGATTCTCTTTTCTTTCTGCCTGAATGCGGTCAATTGGCACTTGCCAAAGCAAGGTTTCCCAGCACAAACTACAAAGCAGCAGCTCTCTCCTGGCAGAGGAAATCCCATGCAGTGTTGCCCTGGCAAGATAGTGTTGCTACAGCGAGGCCCAGGGAAAACAGACTGCCTAGAGAAATCCTAGCAAAGCCCTGTGTTTCCCCACAGGAATGTATGTCAGTTTCAGTTCTTTGCCAGCAACGGAGCTCAGAGGCAACATCAGATTGTGTGTATCTCAGTGAGAGAAAGAACACTGTGACTTCCCCCGTTCCTCTGACGAAAGCGGTTAGAGGGAGAAAAGCGTCCTTTGCTTTCCCTTTCCCGCAGTGAGCTCGGCAGATCTGCCCTTCGCGAAGGGCCGTTTTCCCCCGCAGAACTGCCTCGCGGTAGCCCTGTTCTGGAAGTGGAACGAGTATGCAGTGTTAGCGTTCAGCTATTGTGAAGGCTCGCTTTGGCCCAGGGCAAACGAAGCGCCGGGGGAAATCTTAGCAGAGCCCGGCGCCTTTCCACGGTTCAAAGCGTGGAACAGCAGACTCTTTTGCAAAGAAGAGAGCGCACAGGCAACAGCAGCCCGCACGTTTCTCAGTGAAAGGGAGAACTCCCTGACTTCATCCAGTCCTCTGAGCAAAGCAGGCAGAGGGAGAGAAACTTTCTTTCCTTCCTCTTTCCTGCAACGAATTCCTCCTTTGCTCTTGCAAACGCAAGGCTTCTTCTGAAAAACTACGTCGCGGTGCAGGGATCCTTCCAGAGGAGCAACGGCGTAGTTTTAGCTGGAAGGGCTTGGCAGAGCAGCCGGGGAGAAAAGGCCTCTTGCGATTCTCTTTTCTTTCTGCCTGAATGCGGTCAATTGGCACTTGCCAAAGCAAGGTTTCCCAGCACAAACTACAAAGCAGCAGCTCTCTCCTGGCAGAGGAAATCCCATGCAGTGTTGCCCTGGCGAGATAGTGTTGCTACAGCGAGGCCCAAGGAAAACAGCCTGCCTGGAGAAATCCTAGCAAAGCCCTGTGTTTCCCCACAGGAATGTATGTCAGTTTCAGTTCTTTGCCAGCAACGGAGCTCAGAGGCAACGTCAGATTGTGTGTATCTCAGTGAGAGAAAGAACACTGTGACTTCCCCCGTTCCTCTGACGAAAGCGCTTAGAGGGAGAAAAGCGTCCTTTGCTTTCGCTTTCCCGCAGTGAGCTCGGCAGATCTGCCCTTCGCGAAGGGCCGTTTTCCCCCGGAGAACTGCCTCGCGGTAGCCCTGTTCTGGAAGTGGAACGAGTATGCAGTGTTAGCGTTCAGCTATTGTGAAGGCTCGCTTTGGCCCAGGGCAAACGAAGCGCCGGGGGAAATCTTAGCAGAGCCCGGCGCCTTTCCACGGTTCAAAGCGTGGAACAGCAGACTCTTTTGCAAAGAAGAGAGCGCACAGGCAACAGCAGCCCGCACGTTTCTCAGTGAAAGGGAGAACTCCCTGACTTCATCCAGTCCTCTGAGCAAAGCAGGCAGAGGGAGAGAAACTTTCTTTCCTTCCTCTTTCCTGCAACGAATTCCTCCTTTGCTCTTGCAAACGCAAGGCTTCTTCTGAAAAACTACGTCGCGGTGCAGGGATCCTTCCAGAGGAGCAACGGCGTAGTTTTAGCTGGAAGGGCTTGGCAGAGCAGCCGGGGAGAAAAGGCCTCTTGCGATTCTCTTTTCTTTCTGCCTGAATGCGGTCAATTGGCACTTGCCAAAGCAAGGTTTCCCAGCACAAACTACAAAGCAGCAGCTCTCTCCTGGCAGAGGAAATCCCATGCAGTGTTGCCCTGGCAAGATAGTGTTGCTACAGCGAGGCCCAGGGAAAACAGACTGCCTAGAGAAATCCTTTCAAAGCCCTGTGTTTCCCCACAGGAATGTATGTCAGTTTCAGTTCTTTGCCAGCAACGGAGCTCAGAGGCAACGTCAGATTGTGTGTATCTCAGTGAGAGAAAGAACACTGTGACTTCCCCCGTTCCTCTGACGAAAGCGGTTAGAGGGAGAAAAGCGTCCTTTGCTTTCGCTTTCCCGCAGTGAGCTCGGCAGATCTGCCCTTCGCGAAGGGCCGTTTTCCCCCGGAGAACTGCCTCGCGGTAGCCCTGTTCTGGAAGTGGAACGAGTATGCAGTGTTAGCGTTCAGCTATTGTGAAGGCTCGCTTTGGCCCAGGGCAAACGAAGCGCCGGGGGAAATCTTAGCAGAGCCCGGCGCCTTTCCACGGTTCAAAGCGTGGAACAGCAGACTCTTTTGCAAAGAAGAGAGCGCACAGGCAACAGCAGCCCGCACGTTTCTCAGTGAAAGGGAGAACTCCCTGACTTCATCCAGTCCTCTGAGCAAAGCAGGCAGAGGGAGAGAAACTTTCTTTCCTTCCTCTTTCCTGCAACGAATTCCTCCTTTGCTCTTGCAAACGCAAGGCTTCTTCTGAAAAACTACGTCGCGGTGCAGGGATCCTTCCAGAGGAGCAACGGCATAGTTTTAGCTGGAAGGGCTTGGCAGAGCAGCCGGGGAGAAAAGGCCTCTTGCGATTCTCTTTTCTTTCTGCCTGAATGCGGTCAATTGGCACTTGCCAAAGCAAGGTTTCCCAGCACAAACTACAAAGCAGCAGCTCTCTCCTGGCAGAGGAAATCCCATGCAGTGTTGCCCTGGCGAGATAGTGTTGCTACAGCGAGGCCCAGGGAAAACAGCCTGCCTGGAGAAATCCTAGCAAAGCCCTGTGTTTCCCCACAGGAATGTATGTCAGTTTCAGTTCTTTGCCAGCAACGGAGCTCAGAGGCAACGTCAGATTGTGTGTATCTCAGTGAGAGAAAGAACACTGTGACTTCCCCCGTTCCTCTGACGAAAGCGGTTAGAGGGAGAAAAGCGTCCTTTGCTTTCGCTTTCCCGCAGTGAGCTCGGCAGATCTGCCCTTCGCGAAGGGCCGTTTTCCCCCGGAGAACTGCCTCGCGGTAGCCCTGTTCTGGAAGTGGAACGAGTATGCAGTGTTAGCGTTCAGCTATTGTGAAGGCTCGCTTTGGCCCAGGGCAAACGAAGCGCCGGGGGAAATCTTAGCAGAGCCCGGCGCCTTTCCACGGTTCAAAGCGTGGAACAGCAGACTCTTTTGCAAAGAAGAGAGCGCACAGGCAACAGCAGCCCGCACGTTTCTCAGTGAAAGGGAGAACTCCCTGACTTCATCCAGTCCTCTGAGCAAAGCAGGCAGAGGGAGAGAAACTTTCTTTCCTTCCTCTTTCCTGCAACGAATTCCTCCTTTGCTCTTGCAAACGCAAGGCTTCTTCTGAAAAACTACGTCGCGGTGCAGGGATCCTTCCAGAGGAGCAACGGCGTAGTTTTAGCTGGAAGGGCTTGGCAGAGCAGCCGGGGAGAAAAGGCCTCTTGCGATTCTCTTTTCTTTCTGCCTGAATGCGGTCAATTGGCACTTGCCAAAGCAAGGTTTCCCAGCACAAACTACAAAGCAGCAGCTCTCTCCTGGCAGAGGAAATCCCATGCAGTGTTGCCCTGGCGAGATAGTGTTGCTACAGCGAGGCCCAGGGAAAACAGACTGCCTAGAGAAATCCTAGCAAAGCCCTGTGTTTCCCCACAGGAATGTATGTCAGTTTCAGTTCTTTGCCAGCAACGGAGCTCAGAGGCAACATCAGATTGTGTGTATCTCAGTGAGAGAAAGAACACTGTGACTTCCCCCGTTCCTCTGACGAAAGCGGTTAGAGGGAGAAAAGCGTCCTTTGCTTTCGCTTTCCCGCAGTGAGCTCGGCAGATCTGCCCTTCGCGAAGGGCCGTTTTCCCCCGCAGAACTGCCTCGCGGTAGCCCTGTTCTGGAAGTGGAACGAGTATGCAGTGTTAGCGTTCAGCTATTGTGAAGGCTCGCTTTGGCCCAGGGCAAACGAAGCGCCGGGGGAAATCTTAGCAGAGCCCGGCGCCTTTCCACGGTTCAAAGCGTGGAACAGCAGACTCTTTTGCAAAGAAGAGAGCGCACAGGCAACAGCAGCCCGCACGTTTCTCAGTGAAAGGGAGAACTCCCTGACTTCATCCAGTCCTCTGAGCAAAGCAGGCAGAGGGAGAGAAACTTTCTTTCCTTCCTCTTTCCTGCAACGAATTCCTCCTTTGCTCTTGCAAACGCAAGGCTTCTTCTGAAAAACTACGTCGCGGTGCAGGGATCCTTCCAGAGGAGCAACGGCATAGTTTTAGCTGGAAGGGCTTGGCAGAGCAGCCGGGGAGAAAAGGCCTCTTGCGATTCTCTTTTCTTTCTGCCTGAATGCGGTCAATTGGCACTTGCCAAAGCAAGGTTTCCCAGCACAAACTACAAAGCAGCAGCTCTCTCCTGGCAGAGGAAATCCCATGCAGTGTTGCCCTGGCGAGATAGTGTTGCTACAGCGAGGCCCAGGGAAAACAGACTGCCTGGAGAAATCCTAGCAAAGCCCTGTGTTTCCCCACAGGAATGTATGTCAGTTTCAGTTCTTTGCCAGCAACGGAGCTCAGAGGCAACGTCAGATTGTGTGTATCTCAGTGAGAGAAAGAACACTGTGACTTCCCCCGTTCCTCTGACGAAAGCGCTTAGAGGGAGAAAAGCGTCCTTTGCTTTCGCTTTCCCGCAGTGAGCTCGGCAGATCTGCCCTTCGCGAAGGGCCGTTTTCCCCCGGAGAACTGCCTCGCGGTAGCCCTGTTCTGGAAGTGGAACGAGTATGCAGTGTTAGCGTTCAGCTATTGTGAAGGCTCGCTTTGGCCCAGGGCAAACGAAGCGCCGGGGGAAATCTTAGCAGAGCCCGGCGCCTTTCCACGGTTCAAAGCGTGGAACAGCAGACTCTTTTGCAAAGAAGAGAGCGCACAGGCAACAGCAGCCCGCACGTTTCTCAGTGAAAGGGAGAACTCCCTGACTTCATCCAGTCCTCTGAGCAAAGCAGGCAGAGGGAGAGAAACTTTCTTTCCTTCCTCTTTCCTGCAACGAATTCCTCCTTTGCTCTTGCAAACGCAAGGCTTCTTCTGAAAAACTACGTCGCGGTGCAGGGATCCTTCCAGAGGAGCAACGGCATAGTTTTAGCTGGAAGGGCTTGGCAGAGCAGCCGGGGAGAAAAGGCCTCTTGCGATTCTCTTTTCTTTCTGCCTGAATGCGGTCAATTGGCACTTGCCAAAGCAAGGTTTCCCAGCACAAACTACAAAGCAGCAGCTCTCTCCTGGCAGAGGAAATCCCATGCAGTGTTGCCCTGGCGAGATAGTGTTGCTACAGCGAGGCCCAAGGAAAACAGCCTGCCTGGAGAAATCCTAGCAAAGCCCTGTGTTTCCCCACAGGAATGTATGTCAGTTTCAGTTCTTTGCCAGCAACGGAGCTCAGAGGCAACGTCAGATTGTGTGTATCTCAGTGAGAGAAAGAACACTGTGACTTCCCCCGTTCCTCTGACGAAAGCGCTTAGAGGGAGAAAAGCGTCCTTTGCTTTCGCTTTCCCGCAGTGAGCTCGGCAGATCTGCCCTTCGCGAAGGGCCGTTTTCCCCCGGAGAACTGCCTCGCGGTAGCCCTGTTCTGGAAGTGGAACGAGTATGCAGTGTTAGCGTTCAGCTATTGTGAAGGCTCGCTTTGGCCCAGGGCAAACGAAGCGCCGGGGGAAATCTTAGCAGAGCCCGGCGCCTTTCCACGGTTCAAAGCGTGGAACAGCAGACTCTTTTGCAAAGAAGAGAGCGCACAGGCAACAGCAGCCCGCACGTTTCTCAGTGAAAGGGAGAACTCCCTGACTTCATCCAGTCCTCTGAGCAAAGCAGGCAGAGGGAGAGAAACTTTCTTTCCTTCCTCTTTCCTGCAACGAATTCCTCCTTTGCTCTTGCAAACGCAAGGCTTCTTCTGAAAAACTACGTCGCGGTGCAGGGATCCTTCCACAGGAGCAACGGCGTAGTTTTAGCTGGAAGGGCTTGGCAGAGCAGCCGGGGAGAAAAGGCCTCTTGCGATTCTCTTTTCTTTCTGCCTGAATGCGGTCAATTGGCACTTGCCAAAGCAAGGTTTCCCAGCACAAACTACAAAGCAGCAGCTCTCTCCTGGCAGAGGAAATCCCATGCAGTGTTGCCCTGGCGAGATAGTGTTGCTACAGCGAGGCCCAGGGAAAACAGCCTGCCTGGAGAAATCCTAGCAAAGCCCTGTGTTTCCCCACAGGAATGTATGTCAGTTTCAGTTCTTTGCCAGCAACGGAGCTCAGAGGCAACGTCAGATTGTGTGTATCTCAGTGAGAGAAAGAACACTGTGACTTCCCCCGTTCCTCTGACGAAAGCGGTTAGAGGGAGAAAAGCGTCCTTTGCTTTCGCTTTCCCGCAGTGAGCTCGGCAGATCTGCCCTTCGCGAAGGGCCGTTTTCCCCCGGAGAACTGCCTCGCGGTAGCCCTGTTCTGGAAGTGGAACGAGTATGCAGTGTTAGCGTTCAGCTATTGTGAAGGCTCGCTTTGGCCCAGGGCAAACGAAGCGCCGGGGGAAATCTTAGCAGAGCCCGGCGCCTTTCCACGGTTCAAAGCGTGGAACAGCAGACTCTTTTGCAAAGAAGAGAGCGCACAGGCAACAGCAGCCCGCACGTTTCTCAGTGAAAGGGAGAACTCCCTGACTTCATCCAGTCCTCTGAGCAAAGCAGGCAGAGGGAGAGAAACTTTCTTTCCTTCCTCTTTCCTGCAACGAATTCCTCCTTTGCTCTTGCAAACGCAAGGCTTCTTCTGAAAAACTACGTCGCGGTGCAGGGATCCTTCCAGAGGAGCAACGGCATAGTTTTAGCTGGAAGGGCTTGGCAGAGCAGCCGGGGAGAAAAGGCCTCTTGCGATTCTCTTTTCTTTCTGCCTGAATGCGGTCAATTGGCACTTGCCAAAGCAAGGTTTCCCAGCACAAACTACAAAGCAGCAGCTCTCTCCTGGCAGAGGAAATCCCATGCAGTGTTGCCCTGGCGAGATAGTGTTGCTACAGCGAGGCCCAGGGAAAACAGACTGCCTAGAGAAATCCTAGCAAAGCCCTGTGTTTCCCCACAGGAATGTATGTCAGTTTCAGTTCTTTGCCAGCAACGGAGCTCAGAGGCAACATCAGATTGTGTGTATCTCAGTGAGAGAAAGAACACTGTGACTTCCCCCGTTCCTCTGACGAAAGCGGTTAGAGGGAGAAAAGCGTCCTTTGCTTTCCCTTTCCCGCAGTGAGCTCGGCAGATCTGCCCTTCGCGAAGGGCCGTTTTCCCCCGGAGAACTGCCTCGCGGTAGCCCTGTTCTGGAAGTGGAACGAGTATGCAGTGTTAGCGTTCAGCTATTGTGAAGGCTCGCTTTGGCCCAGGGCAAACGAAGCGTCGGGGGAAATCTTAGCAGAGCCCGGCGCCTTTCCACGGTTCAAAGCGTGGAACAGCAGACTCTTTTGCAAAGAAGAGAGCGCACAGGCAACAGCAGCCCGCACGTTTCTCAGTGAAAGGGAGAACTCCCTGACTTCATCCAGTCCTCTGAGCAAAGCAGGCAGAGGGAGAGAAACTTTCTTTCCTTCCTCTTTCCTGCAACGAATTCCTCCTTTGCTCTTGCAAACGCAAGGCTTCTTCTGAAAAACTACGTCGCGGTGCAGGGATCCTTCCAGAGGAGCAACGGCGTAGTTTTAGCTGGAAGGGCTTGGCAGAGCAGCCGGGGAGAAAAGGCCTCTTGCGATTCTCTTTTCTTTCTGCCTGAATGCGGTCAATTGGCACTTGCCAAAGCAAGGTTTCCCAGCACAAACTACAAAGCAGCAGCTCTCTCCTGGCAGAGGAAATCCCATGCAGTGTTGCCCTGGCGAGATAGTGTTGCTACAGCGAGGCCCAGGGAAAACAGACTGCCTAGAGAAATCCTAGCAAAGCCCTGTGTTTCCCCACAGGAATGTATGTCAGTTTCAGTTCTTTGCCAGCAACGGAGCTCAGAGGCAACATCAGATTGTGTGTATCTCAGTGAGAGAAAGAACACTGTGACTTCCCCCGTTCCTCTGACGAAAGCGGTTAGAGGGAGAAAAGCGTCCTTTGCTTTCGCTTTCCCGCAGTGAGCTCGGCAGATCTGCCCTTCGCGAAGGGCCGTTTTCCCCCGGAGAACTGCCTCGCGGTAGCCCTGTTCTGGAAGTGGAACGAGTATGCAGTGTTAGCGTTCAGCTATTGTGAAGGCTCGCTTTGGCCCAGGGCAAACGAAGCGCCGGGGGAAATCTTAGCAGAGCCCGGCGCCTTTCCACGGTTCAAAGCGTGGAACAGCAGACTCTTTTGCAAAGAAGAGAGCGCACAGGCAACAGCAGCCCGCACGTTTCTCAGTGAAAGGGAGAACTCCCTGACTTCATCCAGTCCTCTGAGCAAAGCAGGCAGAGGGAGAGAAACTTTCTTTCCTTCCTCTTTCCTGCAACGAATTCCTCCTTTGCTCTTGCAAACGCAAGGCTTCTTCTGAAAAACTACGTCGCGGTGCAGGGATCCTTCCAGAGGAGCAACGGCATAGTTTTAGCTGGAAGGGCTTGGCAGAGCAGCCGGGGAGAAAAGGCCTCTTGCGATTCTCTTTTCTTTCTGCCTGAATGCGGTCAATTGGCACTTGCCAAAGCAAGGTTTCCCAGCACAAACTACAAAGCAGCAGCTCTCTCCTGGCAGAGGAAATCCCATGCAGTGTTGCCCTGGCGAGATAGTGTTGCTACAGCGAGGCCCAGGGAAAACAGACTGCCTGGAGAAATCCTAGCAAAGCCCTGTGTTTCCCCACAGGAATGTATGTCAGTTTCAGTTCTTTGCCAGCAACGGAGCTCAGAGGCAACGTCAGATTGTGTGTATCTCAGTGAGAGAAAGAACACTGTGACTTCCCCCGTTCCTCTGACGAAAGCGCTTAGAGGGAGAAAAGCGTCCTTTGCTTTCGCTTTCCCGCAGTGAGCTCGGCAGATCTGCCCTTCGCGAAGGGCCGTTTTCCCCCGGAGAACTGCCTCGCGGTAGCCCTGTTCTGGAAGTGGAACGAGTATGCAGTGTTAGCGTTCAGCTATTGTGAAGGCTCGCTTTGGCCCAGGGCAAACGAAGCGCCGGGGGAAATCTTAGCAGAGCCCGGCGCCTTTCCACGGTTCAAAGCGTGGAACAGCAGACTCTTTTGCAAAGAAGAGAGCGCACAGGCAACAGCAGCCCGCACGTTTCTCAGTGAAAGGGAGAACTCCCTGACTTCATCCAGTCCTCTGAGCAAAGCAGGCAGAGGGAGAGAAACTTTCTTTCCTTCCTCTTTCCTGCAACGAATTCCTCCTTTGCTCTTGCAAACGCAAGGCTTCTTCTGAAAAACTACGTCGCGGTGCAGGGATCCTTCCAGAGGAGCAACGGCGTAGTTTTAGCTGGAAGGGCTTGGCAGAGCAGCCGGGGAGAAAAGGCCTCTTGCGATTCTCTTTTCTTTCTGCCTGAATGCGGTCAATTGGCACTTGCCAAAGCAAGGTTTCCCAGCACAAACTACAAAGCAGCAGCTCTCTCCTGGCAGAGGAAATCCCATGCAGTGTTGCCCTGGCGAGATAGTGTTGCTACAGCGAGGCCCAGGGAAAACAGCCTGCCTGGAGAAATCCTAGCAAAGCCCTGTGTTTCCCCACAGGAATGTATGTCAGTTTCAGTTCTTTGCCAGCAACGGAGCTCAGAGGCAACGTCAGATTGTGTGTATCTCAGTGAGAGAAAGAACACTGTGACTTCCCCCGTTCCTCTGACGAAAGCGGTTAGAGGGAGAAAAGCGTCCTTTGCTTTCGCTTTCCCGCAGTGAGCTCGGCAGATCTGCCCTTCGCGAAGGGCCGTTTTCCCCCGGAGAACTGCCTCGCGGTAGCCCTGTTCTGGAAGTGGAACGAGTATGCAGTGTTAGCGTTCAGCTATTGTGAAGGCTCGCTTTGGCCCAGGGCAAACGAAGCGCCGGGGGAAATCTTAGCAGAGCCCGGCGCCTTTCCACGGTTCAAAGCGTGGAACAGCAGACTCTTTTGCAAAGAAGAGAGCGCACAGGCAACAGCAGCCCGCACGTTTCTCAGTGAAAGGGAGAACTCCCTGACTTCATCCAGTCCTCTGAGCAAAGCAGGCAGAGGGAGAGAAACTTTCTTTCCTTCCTCTTTCCTGCAACGAATTCCTCCTTTGCTCTTGCAAACGCAAGGCTTCTTCTGAAAAACTACGTCGCGGTGCAGGGATCCTTCCAGAGGAGCAACGGCATAGTTTTAGCTGGAAGGGCTTGGCAGAGCAGCCGGGGAGAAAAGGCCTCTTGCGATTCTCTTTTCTTTCTGCCTGAATGCGGTCAATTGGCACTTGCCAAAGCAAGGTTTCCCAGCACAAACTACAAAGCAGCAGCTCTCTCCTGGCAGAGGAAATCCCATGCAGTGTTGCCCTGGCGAGATAGTGTTGCTACAGCGAGGCCCAGGGAAAACAGACTGCCTAGAGAAATCCTAGCAAAGCCCTGTGTTTCCCCACAGGAATGTATGTCAGTTTCAGTTCTTTGCCAGCAACGGAGCTCAGAGGCAACATCAGATTGTGTGTATCTCAGTGAGAGAAAGAACACTGTGACTTCCCCCGTTCCTCTGACGAAAGCGGTTAGAGGGAGAAAAGCGTCCTTTGCTTTCCCTTTCCCGCAGTGAGCTCGGCAGATCTGCCCTTCGCGAAGGGCCGTTTTCCCCCGGAGAACTGCCTCGCGGTAGCCCTGTTCTGGAAGTGGAACGAGTATGCAGTGTTAGCGTTCAGCTATTGTGAAGGCTCGCTTTGGCCCAGGGCAAACGAAGCGTCGGGGGAAATCTTAGCAGAGCCCGGCGCCTTTCCACGGTTCAAAGCGTGGAACAGCAGACTCTTTTGCAAAGAAGAGAGCGCACAGGCAACAGCAGCCCGCACGTTTCTCAGTGAAAGGGAGAACTCCCTGACTTCATCCAGTCCTCTGAGCAAAGCAGGCAGAGGGAGAGAAACTTTCTTTCCTTCCTCTTTCCTGCAACGAATTCCTCCTTTGCTCTTGCAAACGCAAGGCTTCTTCTGAAAAACTACGTCGCGGTGCAGGGATCCTTCCAGAGGAGCAACGGCGTAGTTTTAGCTGGAAGGGCTTGGCAGAGCAGCCGGGGAGAAAAGGCCTCTTGCGATTCTCTTTTCTTTCTGCCTGAATGCGGTCAATTGGCACTTGCCAAAGCAAGGTTTCCCAGCACAAACTACAAAGCAGCAGCTCTCTCCTGGCAGAGGAAATCCCATGCAGTGTTGCCCTGGCGAGATAGTGTTGCTACAGCGAGGCCCAGGGAAAACAGACTGCCTAGAGAAATCCTAGCAAAGCCCTGTGTTTCCCCACAGGAATGTATGTCAGTTTCAGTTCTTTGCCAGCAACGGAGCTCAGAGGCAACATCAGATTGTGTGTATCTCAGTGAGAGAAAGAACACTGTGACTTCCCCCGTTCCTCTGACGAAAGCGGTTAGAGGGAGAAAAGCGTCCTTTGCTTTCGCTTTCCCGCAGTGAGCTCGGCAGATCTGCCCTTCGCGAAGGGCCGTTTTCCCCCGGAGAACTGCCTCGCGGTAGCCCTGTTCTGGAAGTGGAACGAGTATGCAGTGTTAGCGTTCAGCTATTGTGAAGGCTCGCTTTGGCCCAGGGCAAACGAAGCGCCGGGGGAAATCTTAGCAGAGCCCGGCGCCTTTCCACGGTTCAAAGCGTGGAACAGCAGACTCTTTTGCAAAGAAGAGAGCGCACAGGCAACAGCAGCCCGCACGTTTCTCAGTGAAAGGGAGAACTCCCTGACTTCATCCAGTCCTCTGAGCAAAGCAGGCAGAGGGAGAGAAACTTTCTTTCCTTCCTCTTTCCTGCAACGAATTCCTCCTTTGCTCTTGCAAACGCAAGGCTTCTTCTGAAAAACTACGTCGCGGTGCAGGGATCCTTCCAGAGGAGCAACGGCATAGTTTTAGCTGGAAGGGCTTGGCAGAGCAGCCGGGGAGAAAAGGCCTCTTGCGATTCTCTTTTCTTTCTGCCTGAATGCGGTCAATTGGCACTTGCCAAAGCAAGGTTTCCCAGCACAAACTACAAAGCAGCAGCTCTCTCCTGGCAGAGGAAATCCCATGCAGTGTTGCCCTGGCGAGATAGTGTTGCTACAGCGAGGCCCAGGGAAAACAGACTGCCTGGAGAAATCCTAGCAAAGCCCTGTGTTTCCCCACAGGAATGTATGTCAGTTTCAGTTCTTTGCCAGCAACGGAGCTCAGAGGCAACGTCAGATTGTGTGTATCTCAGTGAGAGAAAGAACACTGTGACTTCCCCCGTTCCTCTGACGAAAGCGCTTAGAGGGAGAAAAGCGTCCTTTGCTTTCGCTTTCCCGCAGTGAGCTCGGCAGATCTGCCCTTCGCGAAGGGCCGTTTTCCCCCGGAGAACTGCCTCGCGGTAGCCCTGTTCTGGAAGTGGAACGAGTATGCAGTGTTAGCGTTCAGCTATTGTGAAGGCTCGCTTTGGCCCAGGGCAAACGAAGCGCCGGGGGAAATCTTAGCAGAGCCCGGCGCCTTTCCACGGTTCAAAGCGTGGAACAGCAGACTCTTTTGCAAAGAAGAGAGCGCACAGGCAACAGCAGCCCGCACGTTTCTCAGTGAAAGGGAGAACTCCCTGACTTCATCCAGTCCTCTGAGCAAAGCAGGCAGAGGGAGAGAAACTTTCTTTCCTTCCTCTTTCCTGCAACGAATTCCTCCTTTGCTCTTGCAAACGCAAGGCTTCTTCTGAAAAACTACGTCGCGGTGCAGGGATCCTTCCAGAGGAGCAACGGCGTAGTTTTAGCTGGAAGGGCTTGGCAGAGCAGCCGGGGAGAAAAGGCCTCTTGCGATTCTCTTTTCTTTCTGCCTGAATGCGGTCAATTGGCACTTGCCAAAGCAAGGTTTCCCAGCACAAACTACAAAGCAGCAGCTCTCTCCTGGCAGAGGAAATCCCATGCAGTGTTGCCCTGGCGAGATAGTGTTGCTACAGCGAGGCCCAGGGAAAACAGCCTGCCTGGAGAAATCCTAGCAAAGCCCTGTGTTTCCCCACAGGAATGTATGTCAGTTTCAGTTCTTTGCCAGCAACGGAGCTCAGAGGCAACGTCAGATTGTGTGTATCTCAGTGAGAGAAAGAACACTGTGACTTCCCCCGTTCCTCTGACGAAAGCGGTTAGAGGGAGAAAAGCGTCCTTTGCTTTCGCTTTCCCGCAGTGAGCTCGGCAGATCTGCCCTTCGCGAAGGGCCGTTTTCCCCCGGAGAACTGCCTCGCGGTAGCCCTGTTCTGGAAGTGGAACGAGTATGCAGTGTTAGCGTTCAGCTATTGTGAAGGCTCGCTTTGGCCCAGGGCAAACGAAGCGCCGGGGGAAATCTTAGCAGAGCCCGGCGCCTTTCCACGGTTCAAAGCGTGGAACAGCAGACTCTTTTGCAAAGAAGAGAGCGCACAGGCAACAGCAGCCCGCACGTTTCTCAGTGAAAGGGAGAACTCCCTGACTTCATCCAGTCCTCTGAGCAAAGCAGGCAGAGGGAGAGAAACTTTCTTTCCTTCCTCTTTCCTGCAACGAATTCCTCCTTTGCTCTTGCAAACGCAAGGCTTCTTCTGAAAAACTACGTCGCGGTGCAGGGATCCTTCCAGAGGAGCAACGGCATAGTTTTAGCTGGAAGGGCTTGGCAGAGCAGCCGGGGAGAAAAGGCCTCTTGCGATTCTCTTTTCTTTCTGCCTGAATGCGGTCAATTGGCACTTGCCAAAGCAAGGTTTCCCAGCACAAACTACAAAGCAGCAGCTCTCTCCTGGCAGAGGAAATCCCATGCAGTGTTGCCCTGGCGAGATAGTGTTGCTACAGCGAGGCCCAGGGAAAACAGACTGCCTAGAGAAATCCTAGCAAAGCCCTGTGTTTCCCCACAGGAATGTATGTCAGTTTCAGTTCTTTGCCAGCAACGGAGCTCAGAGGCAACATCAGATTGTGTGTATCTCAGTGAGAGAAAGAACACTGTGACTTCCCCCGTTCCTCTGACGAAAGCGCTTAGAGGGAGAAAAGCGTCCTTTGCTTTCGCTTTCCCGCAGTGAGCTCGGCAGATCTGCCCTTCGCGAAGGGCCGTTTTCCCCCGCAGAACTGCCTCGCGGTAGCCCTGTTCTGGAAGTGGAACGAGTATGCAGTGTTAGCGTTCAGCTATTGTGAAGGCTCGCTTTGGCCCAGGGCAAACGAAGCGCCGGGGGAAATCTTAGCAGAGCCCGGCGCCTTTCCACGGTTCAAAGCGTGGAACAGCAGACTCTTTTGCAAAGAAGAGAGCGCACAGGCAACAGCAGCCCGCACGTTTCTCAGTGAAAGGGAGAACTCCCTGACTTCATCCAGTCCTCTGAGCAAAGCAGGCAGAGGGAGAGAAACTTTCTTTCCTTCCTCTTTCCTGCAACGAATTCCTCCTTTGCTCTTGCAAACGCAAGGCTTCTTCTGAAAAACTACGTCGCGGTGCAGGGATCCTTCCAGAGGAGCAACGGCATAGTTTTAGCTGGAAGGGCTTGGCAGAGCAGCCGGGGAGAAAAGGCCTCTTGCGATTCTCTTTTCTTTCTGCCTGAATGCGGTCAATTGGCACTTGCCAAAGCAAGGTTTCCCAGCACAAACTACAAAGCAGCAGCTCTCTCCTGGCAGAGGAAATCCCATGCAGTGTTGCCCTGGCGAGATAGTGTTGCTACAGCGAGGCCCAGGGAAAACAGACTGCCTAGAGAAATCCTAGCAAAGCCCTGTGTTTCCCCACAGGAATGTATGTCAGTTTCAGTTCTTTGCCAGCAACGGAGCTCAGAGGCAACATCAGATTGTGTGTATCTCAGTGAGAGAAAGAACACTGTGACTTCCCCCGTTCCTCTGACGAAAGCGGTTAGAGGGAGAAAAGCGTCCTTTGCTTTCCCTTTCCCGCAGTGAGCTCGGCAGATCTGCCCTTCGCGAAGGGCCGTTTTCCCCCGGAGAACTGCCTCGCGGTAGCCCTGTTCTGGAAGTGGAACGAGTATGCAGTGTTAGCGTTCAGCTATTGTGAAGGCTCGCTTTGGCCCAGGGCAAACGAAGCGTCGGGGGAAATCTTAGCAGAGCCCGGCGCCTTTCCACGGTTCAAAGCGTGGAACAGCAGACTCTTTTGCAAAGAAGAGAGCGCACAGGCAACAGCAGCCCGCACGTTTCTCAGTGAAAGGGAGAACTCCCTGACTTCATCCAGTCCTCTGAGCAAAGCAGGCAGAGGGAGAGAAACTTTCTTTCCTTCCTCTTTCCTGCAACGAATTCCTCCTTTGCTCTTGCAAACGCAAGGCTTCTTCTGAAAAACTACGTCGCGGTGCAGGGATCCTTCCAGAGGAGCAACGGCGTAGTTTTAGCTGGAAGGGCTTGGCAGAGCAGCCGGGGAGAAAAGGCCTCTTGCGATTCTCTTTTCTTTCTGCCTGAATGCGGTCAATTGGCACTTGCCAAAGCAAGGTTTCCCAGCACAAACTACAAAGCAGCAGCTCTCTCCTGGCAGAGGAAATCCCATGCAGTGTTGCCCTGGCGAGATAGTGTTGCTACAGCGAGGCCCAGGGAAAACAGACTGCCTAGAGAAATCCTAGCAAAGCCCTGTGTTTCCCCACAGGAATGTATGTCAGTTTCAGTTCTTTGCCAGCAACGGAGCTCAGAGGCAACATCAGATTGTGTGTATCTCAGTGAGAGAAAGAACACTGTGACTTCCCCCGTTCCTCTGACGAAAGCGCTTAGAGGGAGAAAAGCGTCCTTTGCTTTCGCTTTCCCGCAGTGAGCTCGGCAGATCTGCCCTTCGCGAAGGGCCGTTTTCCCCCGGAGAACTGCCTCGCGGTAGCCCTGTTCTGGAAGTGGAACGAGTATGCAGTGTTAGCGTTCAGCTATTGTGAAGGCTCGCTTTGGCCCAGGGCAAACGAAGCGCCGGGGGAAATCTTAGCAGAGCCCGGCGCCTTTCCACGGTTCAAAGCGTGGAACAGCAGACTCTTTTGCAAAGAAGAGAGCGCACAGGCAACAGCAGCCCGCACGTTTCTCAGTGAAAGGGAGAACTCCCTGACTTCATCCAGTCCTCTGAGCAAAGCAGGCAGAGGGAGAGAAACTTTCTTTCCTTCCTCTTTCCTGCAACGAATTCCTCCTTTGCTCTTGCAAACGCAAGGCTTCTTCTGAAAAACTACGTCGCGGTGCAGGGATCCTTCCAGAGGAGCAACGGCATAGTTTTAGCTGGAAGGGCTTGGCAGAGCAGCCGGGGAGAAAAGGCCTCTTGCGATTCTCTTTTCTTTCTGCCTGAATGCGGTCAATTGGCACTTGCCAAAGCAAGGTTTCCCAGCACAAACTACAAAGCAGCAGCTCTCTCCTGGCAGAGGAAATCCCATGCAGTGTTGCCCTGGCGAGATAGTGTTGCTACAGCGAGGCCCAGGGAAAACAGACTGCCTGGAGAAATCCTAGCAAAGCCCTGTGTTTCCCCACAGGAATGTATGTCAGTTTCAGTTCTTTGCCAGCAACGGAGCTCAGAGGCAACGTCAGATTGTGTGTATCTCAGTGAGAGAAAGAACACTGTGACTTCCCCCGTTCCTCTGACGAAAGCGCTTAGAGGGAGAAAAGCGTCCTTTGCTTTCGCTTTCCCGCAGTGAGCTCGGCAGATCTGCCCTTCGCGAAGGGCCGTTTTCCCCCGGAGAACTGCCTCGCGGTAGCCCTGTTCTGGAAGTGGAACGAGTATGCAGTGTTAGCGTTCAGCTATTGTGAAGGCTCGCTTTGGCCCAGGGCAAACGAAGCGCCGGGGGAAATCTTAGCAGAGCCCGGCGCCTTTCCACGGTTCAAAGCGTGGAACAGCAGACTCTTTTGCAAAGAAGAGAGCGCACAGGCAACAGCAGCCCGCACGTTTCTCAGTGAAAGGGAGAACTCCCTGACTTCATCCAGTCCTCTGAGCAAAGCAGGCAGAGGGAGAGAAACTTTCTTTCCTTCCTCTTTCCTGCAACGAATTCCTCCTTTGCTCTTGCAAACGCAAGGCTTCTTCTGAAAAACTACGTCGCGGTGCAGGGATCCTTCCAGAGGAGCAACGGCGTAGTTTTAGCTGGAAGGGCTTGGCAGAGCAGCCGGGGAGAAAAGGCCTCTTGCGATTCTCTTTTCTTTCTGCCTGAATGCGGTCAATTGGCACTTGCCAAAGCAAGGTTTCCCAGCACAAACTACAAAGCAGCAGCTCTCTCCTGGCAGAGGAAATCCCATGCAGTGTTGCCCTGGCGAGATAGTGTTGCTACAGCGAGGCCCAGGGAAAACAGCCTGCCTGGAGAAATCCTAGCAAAGCCCTGTGTTTCCCCACAGGAATGTATGTCAGTTTCAGTTCTTTGCCAGCAACGGAGCTCAGAGGCAACGTCAGATTGTGTGTATCTCAGTGAGAGAAAGAACACTGTGACTTCCCCCGTTCCTCTGACGAAAGCGGTTAGAGGGAGAAAAGCGTCCTTTGCTTTCGCTTTCCCGCAGTGAGCTCGGCAGATCTGCCCTTCGCGAAGGGCCGTTTTCCCCCGGAGAACTGCCTCGCGGTAGCCCTGTTCTGGAAGTGGAACGAGTATGCAGTGTTAGCGTTCAGCTATTGTGAAGGCTCGCTTTGGCCCAGGGCAAACGAAGCGCCGGGGGAAATCTTAGCAGAGCCCGGCGCCTTTCCACGGTTCAAAGCGTGGAACAGCAGACTCTTTTGCAAAGAAGAGAGCGCACAGGCAACAGCAGCCCGCACGTTTCTCAGTGAAAGGGAGAACTCCCTGACTTCATCCAGTCCTCTGAGCAAAGCAGGCAGAGGGAGAGAAACTTTCTTTCCTTCCTCTTTCCTGCAACGAATTCCTCCTTTGCTCTTGCAAACGCAAGGCTTCTTCTGAAAAACTACGTCGCGGTGCAGGGATCCTTCCAGAGGAGCAACGGCATAGTTTTAGCTGGAAGGGCTTGGCAGAGCAGCCGGGGAGAAAAGGCCTCTTGCGATTCTCTTTTCTTTCTGCCTGAATGCGGTCAATTGGCACTTGCCAAAGCAAGGTTTCCCAGCACAAACTACAAAGCAGCAGCTCTCTCCTGGCAGAGGAAATCCCATGCAGTGTTGCCCTGGCGAGATAGTGTTGCTACAGCGAGGCCCAGGGAAAACAGACTGCCTAGAGAAATCCTAGCAAAGCCCTGTGTTTCCCCACAGGAATGTATGTCAGTTTCAGTTCTTTGCCAGCAACGGAGCTCAGAGGCAACATCAGATTGTGTGTATCTCAGTGAGAGAAAGAACACTGTGACTTCCCCCGTTCCTCTGACGAAAGCGCTTAGAGGGAGAAAAGCGTCCTTTGCTTTCGCTTTCCCGCAGTGAGCTCGGCAGATCTGCCCTTCGCGAAGGGCCGTTTTCCCCCGCAGAACTGCCTCGCGGTAGCCCTGTTCTGGAAGTGGAACGAGTATGCAGTGTTAGCGTTCAGCTATTGTGAAGGCTCGCTTTGGCCCAGGGCAAACGAAGCGCCGGGGGAAATCTTAGCAGAGCCCGGCGCCTTTCCACGGTTCAAAGCGTGGAACAGCAGACTCTTTTGCAAAGAAGAGAGCGCACAGGCAACAGCAGCCCGCACGTTTCTCAGTGAAAGGGAGAACTCCCTGACTTCATCCAGTCCTCTGAGCAAAGCAGGCAGAGGGAGAGAAACTTTCTTTCCTTCCTCTTTCCTGCAACGAATTCCTCCTTTGCTCTTGCAAACGCAAGGCTTCTTCTGAAAAACTACGTCGCGGTGCAGGGATCCTTCCAGAGGAGCAACGGCATAGTTTTAGCTGGAAGGGCTTGGCAGAGCAGCCGGGGAGAAAAGGCCTCTTGCGATTCTCTTTTCTTTCTGCCTGAATGCGGTCAATTGGCACTTGCCAAAGCAAGGTTTCCCAGCACAAACTACAAAGCAGCAGCTCTCTCCTGGCAGAG
Source organism: Loxodonta africana (assembly GCF_030014295.1). Taxonomy (NCBI): domain Eukaryota; kingdom Metazoa; phylum Chordata; class Mammalia; order Proboscidea; family Elephantidae; genus Loxodonta; species Loxodonta africana. The sequence goes on along the minus strand of NC_087350.1, from coordinate 560,229 downwards.
GAAATCCCATGCAGTGTTGCCCTGGCGAGATAGTGTTGCTACAGCGAGGCCCAGGGAAAACAGACTGCCTAGAGAAATCCTAGCAAAGCCCTGTGTTTCCCCACAGGAATGTATGTCAGTTTCAGTTCTTTGCCAGCAACGGAGCTCAGAGGCAACATCAGATTGTGTGTATCTCAGTGAGAGAAAGAACACTGTGACTTCCCCCGTTCCTCTGACGAAAGCGGTTAGAGGGAGAAAAGCGTCCTTTGCTTTCCCTTTCCCGCAGTGAGCTCGGCAGATCTGCCCTTCGCGAAGGGCCGTTTTCCCCCGGAGAACTGCCTCGCGGTAGCCCTGTTCTGGAAGTGGAACGAGTATGCAGTGTTAGCGTTCAGCTATTGTGAAGGCTCGCTTTGGCCCAGGGCAAACGAAGCGTCGGGGGAAATCTTAGCAGAGCCCGGCGCCTTTCCACGGTTCAAAGCGTGGAACAGCAGACTCTTTTGCAAAGAAGAGAGCGCACAGGCAACAGCAGCCCGCACGTTTCTCAGTGAAAGGGAGAACTCCCTGACTTCATCCAGTCCTCTGAGCAAAGCAGGCAGAGGGAGAGAAACTTTCTTTCCTTCCTCTTTCCTGCAACGAATTCCTCCTTTGCTCTTGCAAACGCAAGGCTTCTTCTGAAAAACTACGTCGCGGTGCAGGGATCCTTCCAGAGGAGCAACGGCGTAGTTTTAGCTGGAAGGGCTTGGCAGAGCAGCCGGGGAGAAAAGGCCTCTTGCGATTCTCTTTTCTTTCTGCCTGAATGCGGTCAATTGGCACTTGCCAAAGCAAGGTTTCCCAGCACAAACTACAAAGCAGCAGCTCTCTCCTGGCAGAGGAAATCCCATGCAGTGTTGCCCTGGCGAGATAGTGTTGCTACAGCGAGGCCCAGGGAAAACAGACTGCCTAGAGAAATCCTAGCAAAGCCCTGTGTTTCCCCACAGGAATGTATGTCAGTTTCAGTTCTTTGCCAGCAACGGAGCTCAGAGGCAACATCAGATTGTGTGTATCTCAGTGAGAGAAAGAACACTGTGACTTCCCCCGTTCCTCTGACGAAAGCGGTTAGAGGGAGAAAAGCGTCCTTTGCTTTCGCTTTCCCGCAGTGAGCTCGGCAGATCTGCCCTTCGCGAAGGGCCGTTTTCCCCCGCAGAACTGCCTCGCGGTAGCCCTGTTCTGGAAGTGGAACGAGTATGCAGTGTTAGCGTTCAGCTATTGTGAAGGCTCGCTTTGGCCCAGGGCAAACGAAGCGCCGGGGGAAATCTTAGCAGAGCCCGGCGCCTTTCCACGGTTCAAAGCGTGGAACAGCAGACTCTTTTGCAAAGAAGAGAGCGCACAGGCAACAGCAGCCCGCACGTTTCTCAGTGAAAGGGAGAACTCCCTGACTTCATCCAGTCCTCTGAGCAAAGCAGGCAGAGGGAGAGAAACTTTCTTTCCTTCCTCTTTCCTGCAACGAATTCCTCCTTTGCTCTTGCAAACGCAAGGCTTCTTCTGAAAAACTACGTCGCGGTGCAGGGATCCTTCCAGAGGAGCAACGGCATAGTTTTAGCTGGAAGGGCTTGGCAGAGCAGCCGGGGAGAAAAGGCCTCTTGCGATTCTCTTTTCTTTCTGCCTGAATGCGGTCAATTGGCACTTGCCAAAGCAAGGTTTCCCAGCACAAACTACAAAGCAGCAGCTCTCTCCTGGCAGAGGAAATCCCATGCAGTGTTGCCCTGGCGAGATAGTGTTGCTACAGCGAGGCCCAGGGAAAACAGACTGCCTGGAGAAATCCTAGCAAAGCCCTGTGTTTCCCCACAGGAATGTATGTCAGTTTCAGTTCTTTGCCAGCAACGGAGCTCAGAGGCAACGTCAGATTGTGTGTATCTCAGTGAGAGAAAGAACACTGTGACTTCCCCCGTTCCTCTGACGAAAGCGCTTAGAGGGAGAAAAGCGTCCTTTGCTTTCGCTTTCCCGCAGTGAGCTCGGCAGATCTGCCCTTCGCGAAGGGCCGTTTTCCCCCGGAGAACTGCCTCGCGGTAGCCCTGTTCTGGAAGTGGAACGAGTATGCAGTGTTAGCGTTCAGCTATTGTGAAGGCTCGCTTTGGCCCAGGGCAAACGAAGCGCCGGGGGAAATCTTAGCAGAGCCCGGCGCCTTTCCACGGTTCAAAGCGTGGAACAGCAGACTCTTTTGCAAAGAAGAGAGCGCACAGGCAACAGCAGCCCGCACGTTTCTCAGTGAAAGGGAGAACTCCCTGACTTCATCCAGTCCTCTGAGCAAAGCAGGCAGAGGGAGAGAAACTTTCTTTCCTTCCTCTTTCCTGCAACGAATTCCTCCTTTGCTCTTGCAAACGCAAGGCTTCTTCTGAAAAACTACGTCGCGGTGCAGGGATCCTTCCAGAGGAGCAACGGCGTAGTTTTAGCTGGAAGGGCTTGGCAGAGCAGCCGGGGAGAAAAGGCCTCTTGCGATTCTCTTTTCTTTCTGCCTGAATGCGGTCAATTGGCACTTGCCAAAGCAAGGTTTCCCAGCACAAACTACAAAGCAGCAGCTCTCTCCTGGCAGAGGAAATCCCATGCAGTGTTGCCCTGGCGAGATAGTGTTGCTACAGCGAGGCCCAGGGAAAACAGCCTGCCTGGAGAAATCCTAGCAAAGCCCTGTGTTTCCCCACAGGAATGTATGTCAGTTTCAGTTCTTTGCCAGCAACGGAGCTCAGAGGCAACGTCAGATTGTGTGTATCTCAGTGAGAGAAAGAACACTGTGACTTCCCCCGTTCCTCTGACGAAAGCGGTTAGAGGGAGAAAAGCGTCCTTTGCTTTCGCTTTCCCGCAGTGAGCTCGGCAGATCTGCCCTTCGCGAAGGGCCGTTTTCCCCCGGAGAACTGCCTCGCGGTAGCCCTGTTCTGGAAGTGGAACGAGTATGCAGTGTTAGCGTTCAGCTATTGTGAAGGCTCGCTTTGGCCCAGGGCAAACGAAGCGCCGGGGGAAATCTTAGCAGAGCCCGGCGCCTTTCCACGGTTCAAAGCGTGGAACAGCAGACTCTTTTGCAAAGAAGAGAGCGCACAGGCAACAGCAGCCCGCACGTTTCTCAGTGAAAGGGAGAACTCCCTGACTTCATCCAGTCCTCTGAGCAAAGCAGGCAGAGGGAGAGAAACTTTCTTTCCTTCCTCTTTCCTGCAACGAATTCCTCCTTTGCTCTTGCAAACGCAAGGCTTCTTCTGAAAAACTACGTCGCGGTGCAGGGATCCTTCCAGAGGAGCAACGGCATAGTTTTAGCTGGAAGGGCTTGGCAGAGCAGCCGGGGAGAAAAGGCCTCTTGCGATTCTCTTTTCTTTCTGCCTGAATGCGGTCAATTGGCACTTGCCAAAGCAAGGTTTCCCAGCACAAACTACAAAGCAGCAGCTCTCTCCTGGCAGAGGAAATCCCATGCAGTGTTGCCCTGGCGAGATAGTGTTGCTACAGCGAGGCCCAGGGAAAACAGACTGCCTAGAGAAATCCTAGCAAAGCCCTGTGTTTCCCCACAGGAATGTATGTCAGTTTCAGTTCTTTGCCAGCAACGGAGCTCAGAGGCAACATCAGATTGTGTGTATCTCAGTGAGAGAAAGAACACTGTGACTTCCCCCGTTCCTCTGACGAAAGCGGTTAGAGGGAGAAAAGCGTCCTTTGCTTTCCCTTTCCCGCAGTGAGCTCGGCAGATCTGCCCTTCGCGAAGGGCCGTTTTCCCCCGGAGAACTGCCTCGCGGTAGCCCTGTTCTGGAAGTGGAACGAGTATGCAGTGTTAGCGTTCAGCTATTGTGAAGGCTCGCTTTGGCCCAGGGCAAACGAAGCGTCGGGGGAAATCTTAGCAGAGCCCGGCGCCTTTCCACGGTTCAAAGCGTGGAACAGCAGACTCTTTTGCAAAGAAGAGAGCGCACAGGCAACAGCAGCCCGCACGTTTCTCAGTGAAAGGGAGAACTCCCTGACTTCATCCAGTCCTCTGAGCAAAGCAGGCAGAGGGAGAGAAACTTTCTTTCCTTCCTCTTTCCTGCAACGAATTCCTCCTTTGCTCTTGCAAACGCAAGGCTTCTTCTGAAAAACTACGTCGCGGTGCAGGGATCCTTCCAGAGGAGCAACGGCGTAGTTTTAGCTGGAAGGGCTTGGCAGAGCAGCCGGGGAGAAAAGGCCTCTTGCGATTCTCTTTTCTTTCTGCCTGAATGCGGTCAATTGGCACTTGCCAAAGCAAGGTTTCCCAGCACAAACTACAAAGCAGCAGCTCTCTCCTGGCAGAGGAAATCCCATGCAGTGTTGCCCTGGCGAGATAGTGTTGCTACAGCGAGGCCCAGGGAAAACAGACTGCCTGGAGAAATCCTAGCAAAGCCCTGTGTTTCCCCACAGGAATGTATGTCAGTTTCAGTTCTTTGCCAGCAACGGAGCTCAGAGGCAACGTCAGATTGTGTGTATCTCAGTGAGAGAAAGAACACTGTGACTTCCCCCGTTCCTCTGACGAAAGCGCTTAGAGGGAGAAAAGCGTCCTTTGCTTTCGCTTTCCCGCAGTGAGCTCGGCAGATCTGCCCTTCGCGAAGGGCCGTTTTCCCCCGGAGAACTGCCTCGCGGTAGCCCTGTTCTGGAAGTGGAACGAGTATGCAGTGTTAGCGTTCAGCTATTGTGAAGGCTCGCTTTGGCCCAGGGCAAACGAAGCGCCGGGGGAAATCTTAGCAGAGCCCGGCGCCTTTCCACGGTTCAAAGCGTGGAACAGCAGACTCTTTTGCAAAGAAGAGAGCGCACAGGCAACAGCAGCCCGCACGTTTCTCAGTGAAAGGGAGAACTCCCTGACTTCATCCAGTCCTCTGAGCAAAGCAGGCAGAGGGAGAGAAACTTTCTTTCCTTCCTCTTTCCTGCAACGAATTCCTCCTTTGCTCTTGCAAACGCAAGGCTTCTTCTGAAAAACTACGTCGCGGTGCAGGGATCCTTCCAGAGGAGCAACGGCATAGTTTTAGCTGGAAGGGCTTGGCAGAGCAGCCGGGGAGAAAAGGCCTCTTGCGATTCTCTTTTCTTTCTGCCTGAATGCGGTCAATTGGCACTTGCCAAAGCAAGGTTTCCCAGCACAAACTACAAAGCAGCAGCTCTCTCCTGGCAGAGGAAATCCCATGCAGTGTTGCCCTGGCGAGATAGTGTTGCTACAGCGAGGCCCAGGGAAAACAGCCTGCCTGGAGAAATCCTAGCAAAGCCCTGTGTTTCCCCACAGGAATGTATGTCAGTTTCAGTTCTTTGCCAGCAACGGAGCTCAGAGGCAACGTCAGATTGTGTGTATCTCAGTGAGAGAAAGAACACTGTGACTTCCCCCGTTCCTCTGACGAAAGCGGTTAGAGGGAGAAAAGCGTCCTTTGCTTTCGGTTTCCCGCAGTGAGCTCGGCAGATCTGCCCTTCGCGAAGGGCCGTTTTCCCCCGGAGAACTGCCTCGCGGTAGCCCTGTTCTGGAAGTGGAACGAGTATGCAGTGTTAGCGTTCAGCTATTGTGAAGGCTCGCTTTGGCCCAGGGCAAACGAAGCGCCGGGGGAAATCTTAGCAGAGCCCGGCGCCTTTCCACGGTTCAAAGCGTGGAACAGCAGACTCTTTTGCAAAGAAGAGAGCGCACAGGCAACAGCAGCCCGCACGTTTCTCAGTGAAAGGGAGAACTCCCTGACTTCATCCAGTCCTCTGAGCAAAGCAGGCAGAGGGAGAGAAACTTTCTTTCCTTCCTCTTTCCTGCAACGAATTCCTCCTTTGCTCTTGCAAACGCAAGGCTTCTTCTGAAAAACTACGTCGCGGTGCAGGGATCCTTCCAGAGGAGCAACGGCGTAGTTTTAGCTGGAAGGGCTTGGCAGAGCAGCCGGGGAGAAAAGGCCTCTTGCGATTCTCTTTTCTTTCTGCCTGAATGCGGTCAATTGGCACTTGCCAAAGCAAGGTTTCCCAGCACAAACTACAAAGCAGCAGCTCTCTCCTGGCAGAGGAAATCCCATGCAGTGTTGCCCTGGCAAGATAGTGTTGCTACAGCGAGGCCCAGGGAAAACAGACTGCCTAGAGAAATCCTAGCAAAGCCCTGTGTTTCCCCACAGGAATGTATGTCAGTTTCAGTTCTTTGCCAGCAACGGAGCTCAGAGGCAACATCAGATTGTGTGTATCTCAGTGAGAGAAAGAACACTGTGACTTCCCCCGTTCCTCTGACGAAAGCGGTTAGAGGGAGAAAAGCGTCCTTTGCTTTCCCTTTCCCGCAGTGAGCTCGGCAGATCTGCCCTTCGCGAAGGGCCGTTTTCCCCCGCAGAACTGCCTCGCGGTAGCCCTGTTCTGGAAGTGGAACGAGTATGCAGTGTTAGCGTTCAGCTATTGTGAAGGCTCGCTTTGGCCCAGGGCAAACGAAGCGCCGGGGGAAATCTTAGCAGAGCCCGGCGCCTTTCCACGGTTCAAAGCGTGGAACAGCAGACTCTTTTGCAAAGAAGAGAGCGCACAGGCAACAGCAGCCCGCACGTTTCTCAGTGAAAGGGAGAACTCCCTGACTTCATCCAGTCCTCTGAGCAAAGCAGGCAGAGGGAGAGAAACTTTCTTTCCTTCCTCTTTCCTGCAACGAATTCCTCCTTTGCTCTTGCAAACGCAAGGCTTCTTCTGAAAAACTACGTCGCGGTGCAGGGATCCTTCCAGAGGAGCAACGGCATAGTTTTAGCTGGAAGGGCTTGGCAGAGCAGCCGGGGAGAAAAGGCCTCTTGCGATTCTCTTTTCTTTCTGCCTGAATGCGGTCAATTGGCACTTGCCAAAGCAAGGTTTCCCAGCACAAACTACAAAGCAGCAGCTCTCTCCTGGCAGAGGAAATCCCATGCAGTGTTGCCCTGGCGAGATAGTGTTGCTACAGCGAGGCCCAGGGAAAACAGACTGCCTAGAGAAATCCTAGCAAAGCCCTGTGTTTCCCCACAGGAATGTATGTCAGTTTCAGTTCTTTGCCAGCAACGGAGCTCAGAGGCAACGTCAGATTGTGTGTATCTCAGTGAGAGAAAGAACACTGTGACTTCCCCCGTTCCTCTGACGAAAGCGCTTAGAGGGAGAAAAGCGTCCTTTGCTTTCGCTTTCCCGCAGTGAGCTCGGCAGATCTGCCCTTCGCGAAGGGCCGTTTTCCCCCGGAGAACTGCCTCGCGGTAGCCCTGTTCTGGAAGTGGAACGAGTATGCAGTGTTAGCGTTCAGCTATTGTGAAGGCTCGCTTTGGCCCAGGGCAAACGAAGCGCCGGGGGAAATCTTAGCAGAGCCCGGCGCCTTTCCACGGTTCAAAGCGTGGAACAGCAGACTCTTTTGCAAAGAAGAGAGCGCACAGGCAACAGCAGCCCGCACGTTTCTCAGTGAAAGGGAGAACTCCCTGACTTCATCCAGTCCTCTGAGCAAAGCAGGCAGAGGGAGAGAAACTTTCTTTCCTTCCTCTTTCCTGCAACGAATTCCTCCTTTGCTCTTGCAAACGCAAGGCTTCTTCTGAAAAACTACGTCGCGGTGCAGGGATCCTTCCAGAGGAGCAACGGCATAGTTTTAGCTGGAAGGGCTTGGCAGAGCAGCCGGGGAGAAAAGGCCTCTTGCGATTCTCTTTTCTTTCTGCCTGAATGCGGTCAATTGGCACTTGCCAAAGCAAGGTTTCCCAGCACAAACTACAAAGCAGCAGCTCTCTCCTGGCAGAGGAAATCCCATGCAGTGTTGCCCTGGCGAGATAGTGTTGCTACAGCGAGGCCCAAGGAAAACAGCCTGCCTGGAGAAATCCTAGCAAAGCCCTGTGTTTCCCCACAGGAATGTATGTCAGTTTCAGTTCTTTGCCAGCAACGGAGCTCAGAGGCAACGTCAGATTGTGTGTATCTCAGTGAGAGAAAGAACACTGTGACTTCCCCCGTTCCTCTGACGAAAGCGCTTAGAGGGAGAAAAGCGTCCTTTGCTTTCGCTTTCCCGCAGTGAGCTCGGCAGATCTGCCCTTCGCGAAGGGCCGTTTTCCCCCGGAGAACTGCCTCGCGGTAGCCCTGTTCTGGAAGTGGAACGAGTATGCAGTGTTAGCGTTCAGCTATTGTGAAGGCTCGCTTTGGCCCAGGGCAAACGAAGCGCCGGGGAAATCTTAGCAGAGCCCGGCGCCTTTCCACGGTTCAAAGCGTGGAACAGCAGACTCTTTTGCAAAGAAGAGAGCGCACAGGCAACAGCAGCCCGCACGTTTCTCAGTGAAAGGGAGAACTCCCTGACTTCATCCAGTCCTCTGAGCAAAGCAGGCAGAGGGAGAGAAACTTTCTTTCCTTCCTCTTTCCTGCAACGAATTCCTCCTTTGCTCTTGCAAACGCAAGGCTTCTTCTGAAAAACTACGTCGCGGTGCAGGATCCTTCCAGAGGAGCAACGGCGTAGTTTTAGCTGGAAGGGCTTGGCAGAGCAGCCGGGGAGAAAAGGCCTCTTGCGATTCTCTTTTCTTTCTGCTGAATGCGGTCAATTGGCACTTGCCAAAGCAAGGTTTCCCAGCACAAACTACAAAGCAGCAGCTCTCTCCTGGCAGAGGAAATCCCATGCAGTGTTGCCCTGGCAAGATAGTGTTGCTACAGCGAGGCCCAGGGAAAACAGACTGCCTAGAGAAATCCTAGCAAAGCCCTGTGTTTCCCCACAGGAATGTATGTCAGTTTCAGTTCTTTGCCAGCAACGGAGCTCAGAGGCAACGTCAGATTGTGTGTATCTCAGTGAGAGAAAGAACACTGTGACTTCCCCCGTTCCTCTGACGAAAGCGGTTAGAGGGAGAAAAGCGTCCTTTGCTTTCGCTTTCCCGCAGTGAGCTCGGCAGATCTGCCCTTCGCGAAGGGCCGTTTTCCCCCGAGAACTGCCTCGCGGTAGCCCTGTTCTGGAAGTGGAACGAGTATGCAGTGTTAGCGTTCAGCTATTGTGAAGGCTCGCTTTGGCCCAGGGCAAACGAAGCGCCGGGGGAAAATCTTAGCAGAGCCCGGGCGCCTTTCCACGTTCAAAGCGTGGAACAGCAGACTCTTTTGCAAAGAAGAGAGCGCACAGGCAACAGCAGCCCGCACGTTTCTCAGTGAAAGGGAGAACTCCCTGACTTCATCCAGTCCTCTGAGCAAAGCAGGCAGAGGGAGAGAAACTTTCTTTCCTTCCTCTTTCCTGCAACGAATTCCTCCTTTGCTCTTGCAAACGCAAGGCTTCTTCTGAAAAACTACGTCGCGGTGCAGGGATCCTTCCAGAGGAGCAACGGCATAGTTTTAGCTGGAAGGGCTTGGCAGAGCAGCCGGGGAGAAAAGGCCTCTTGCGATTCTCTTTTCTTTCTGCCTGAATGCGGTCAATTGGCACTTGCCAAAGCAAGGTTTCCCAGCACAAACTACAAAGCAGCAGCTCTCTCCTGGCAGAGGAAATCCCATGCAGTGTTGCCCTGGCGAGATAGTGTTGCTACAGCGAGGCCCAGGGAAAACAGCCTGCCTGGAGAAATCCTAGCAAAGCCCTGTGTTTCCCCACAGGAATGTATGTCAGTTTCAGTTCTTTGCCAGCAACGGAGCTCAGAGGCAACGTCAGATTGTGTGTATCTCAGTGAGAGAAAGAACACTGTGACTTCCCCCGTTCCTCTGACGAAAGCGGTTAGAGGGAGAAAAGCGTCCTTTGCTTTCGCTTTCCCGCAGTGAGCTCGGCAGAATACTATCTCTTATGGAAGGGCCGTTTTCCCCCGCAGAACTGCCTCGCGGTAGCCCTGTTCTGGAAGTGGAACGAGTATGCAGTGTTAGCGTTCAGCTATTGTGAAGGCTCGCTTTGGCCCAGGGCAAACGAAGCGCCGGGGGAAATCTTAGCAGAGCCCGGCGCCTTTCCACGGTTCAAAGCGTGGAACAGCAGACTCTTTTGCAAAGAAGAGAGCGCACAGGCAACAGCAGCCCGCACGTTTCTCAGTGAAAGGGAGAACTCCCTGACTTCATCCAGTCCTCTGAGCAAAGCAGGCAGAGGGAGAGAAACTTTCTTTCCTTCCTCTTTCCTGCAACGAATTCCTCCTTTGCTCTTGCAAACGCAAGGCTTCTTCTGAAAAACTACGTCGCGGTGCAGGGATCCTTCCAGAGGAGCAACGGCATAGTTTTAGCTGGAAGGGCTTGGCAGAGCAGCCGGGGAGAAAAGGCCTCTTGCGATTCTCTTTTCTTTCTGCCTGAATGCGGTCAATTGGCACTTGCCAAAGCAAGGTTTCCCAGCACAAACTACAAAGCAGCAGCTCTCTCCTGGCAGAGGAAATCCCATGCAGTGTTGCCCTGGCGAGATAGTGTTGCTACAGCGAGGCCCAGGGAAAACAGACTGCCTGGAGAAATCCTAGCAAAGCCCTGTGTTTCCCCACAGGAATGTATGTCAGTTTCAGTTCTTTGCCAGCAACGGAGCTCAGAGGCAACGTCAGATTGTGTGTATCTCAGTGAGAGAAAGAACACTGTGACTTCCCCCGTTCCTCTGACGAAAGCGCTTAGAGGGAGAAAAGCGTCCTTTGCTTTCGCTTTCCCGCAGTGAGCTCGGCAGATCTGTCTTCGCGAAGGGCCGTTTTCCCCCGGAGAACTGCCTCGCGGTAGCCCTGTTCTGGAAGTGGAACGAGTATGCAGTGTTAGCGTTCAGCTATTGTGAAGGCTCGCTTTGGCCCAGGGCAAACGAAGCGCCGGGGGAAATCTTAGCAGAGCCCGGCGCCTTTCCACGGTTCAAAGCGTGGAACAGCAGACTCTTTTGCAAAGAAGAGAGCGCACAGGCAACAGCAGCCCGCACGTTTCTCAGTGAAAGGGAGAACTCCCTGACTTCATCCAGTCCTCTGAGCAAAGCAGGCAGAGGGAGAGAAACTTTCTTTCCTTCCTCTTTCCTGCAACGAATTCCTCCTTTGCTCTTGCAAACGCAAGGCTTCTTCTGAAAAACTACGTCGCGGTGCAGGGATCCTTCCAGAGGAGCAACGGCATAGTTTTAGCTGGAAGGGCTTGGCAGAGCAGCCGGGGAGAAAAGGCCTCTTGCGATTCTCTTTTCTTTCTGCCTGAATGCGGTCAATTGGCACTTGCCAAAGCAAGGTTTCCCAGCACAAACTACAAAGCAGCAGCTCTCTCCTGGCAGAGGAAATCCCATGCAGTGTTGCCCTGGCGAGATAGTGTTGCTACAGCGAGGCCCAAGGAAAACAGCCTGCCTGGAGAAATCCTAGCAAAGCCCTGTGTTTCCCCACAGGAATGTATGTCAGTTTCAGTTCTTTGCCAGCAACGGAGCTCAGAGGCAACGTCAGATTGTGTGTATCTCAGTGAGAGAAAGAACACTGTGACTTCCCCCGTTCCTCTGACGAAAGCGCTTAGAGGGAGAAAAGCGTCCTTTGCTTTCGCTTTCCCGCAGTGAGCTCGGCAGATCTGCCCTTCGCGAAGGGCCGTTTTCCCCCGGAGAACTGCCTCGCGGTAGCCCTGTTCTGGAAGTGGAACGAGTATGCAGTGTTAGCGTTCAGCTATTGTGAAGGCTCGCTTTGGCCCAGGGCAAACGAAGCGCCGGGGGAAATCTTAGCAGAGCCCGGCGCCTTTCCACGGTTCAAAGCGTGGAACAGCAGACTCTTTTGCAAAGAAGAGAGCGCACAGGCAACAGCAGCCCGCACGTTTCTCAGTGAAAGGGAGAACTCCCTGACTTCATCCAGTCCTCTGAGCAAAGCAGGCAGAGGGAGAGAAACTTTCTTTCCTTCCTCTTTCCTGCAACGAATTCCTCCTTTGCTCTTGCAAACGCAAGGCTTCTTCTGAAAAACTACGTCGCGGTGCAGGGATCCTTCCAGAGGAGCAACGGCGTAGTTTTAGCTGGAAGGGCTTGGCAGAGCAGCCGGGGAGAAAAGGCCTCTTGCGATTCTCTTTTCTTTCTGCCTGAATGCGATCAATTGGCACTTGCCAAAGCAAGGTTTCCCAGCACAAACTACAAAGCAGCAGCTCTCTCCTGGCAGAGGAAATCCCATGCAGTGTTGCCCTGGCGAGATAGTGTTGCTACAGCGAGGCCCAGGGAAAACAGACTGCCTAGAGAAATCCTAGCAAAGCCCTGTGTTTCCCCACAGGAATGTATGTCAGTTTCAGTTCTTTGCCAGCAACGGAGCTCAGAGGCAACATCAGATTGTGTGTATCTCAGTGAGAGAAAGAACACTGTGACTTCCCCCGTTCCTCTGACGAAAGCGCTTAGAGGGAGAAAAGCGTCCTTTGCTTTCGCTTTCCCGCAGTGAGCTCGGCAGATCTGCCCTTCGCGAAGGGCCGTTTTCCCCCGGAGAACTGCCTCGCGGTAGCCCTGTTCTGGAAGTGGAACGAGTATGCAGTGTTAGCGTTCAGCTATTGTGAAGGCTCGCTTTGGCCCAGGGCAAACGAAGCGCCGGGGGAAATCTTAGCAGAGCCCGGCGCCTTTCCACGGTTCAAAGCGTGGAACAGCAGACTCTTTTGCAAAGAAGAGAGCGCACAGGCAACAGCAGCCCGCACGTTTCTCAGTGAAAGGGAGAACTCCCTGACTTCATCCAGTCCTCTGAGCAAAGCAGGCAGAGGGAGAGAAACTTTCTTTCCTTCCTCTTTCCTGCAACGAATTCCTCCTTTGCTCTTGCAAACGCAAGGCTTCTTCTGAAAAACTACGTCGCGGTGCAGGGATCCTTCCAGAGGAGCAACGGCATAGTTTTAGCTGGAAGGGCTTGGCAGAGCAGCCGGGGAGAAAAGGCCTCTTGCGATTCTCTTTTCTTTCTGCCTGAATGCGGTCAATTGGCACTTGCCAAAGCAAGGTTTCCCAGCACAAACTACAAAGCAGCAGCTCTCTCCTGGCAGAGGAAATCCCATGCAGTGTTGCCCTGGCGAGATAGTGTTGCTACAGCGAGGCCCAGGGAAAACAGCCTGCCTGGAGAAATCCTAGCAAAGCCCTGTGTTTCCCCACAGGAATGTATGTCAGTTTCAGTTCTTTGCCAGCAACGGAGCTCAGAGGCAACGTCAGATTGTGTGTATCTCAGTGAGAGAAAGAACACTGTGACTTCCCCCGTTCCTCTGACGAAAGCGCTTAGAGGGAGAAAAGCGTCCTTTGCTTTCGCTTTCCCGCAGTGAGCTCGGCAGATCTGCCCTTCGCGAAGGGCCGTTTTCCCCCGGAGAACTGCCTCGCGGTAGCCCTGTTCTGGAAGTGGAACGAGTATGCAGTGTTAGCGTTCAGCTATTGTGAAGGCTCGCTTTGGCCCAGGGCAAACGAAGCGCCGGGGGAAATCTTAGCAGAGCCCGGCGCCTTTCCACGGTTCAAAGCGTGGAACAGCAGACTCTTTTGCAAAGAAGAGAGCGCACAGGCAACAGCAGCCCGCACGTTTCTCAGTGAAAGGGAGAACTCCCTGACTTCATCCAGTCCTCTGAGCAAAGCAGGCAGAGGGAGAGAAACTTTCTTTCCTTCCTCTTTCCTGCAACGAATTCCTCCTTTGCTCTTGCAAACGCAAGGCTTCTTCTGAAAAACTACGTCGCGGTGCAGGGATCCTTCCAGAGGAGCAACGGCATAGTTTTAGCTGGAAGGGCTTGGCAGAGCAGCCGGGGAGAAAAGGCCTCTTGCGATTCTCTTTTCTTTCTGCCTGAATGCGGTCAATTGGCACTTGCCAAAGCAAGGTTTCCCAGCACAAACTACAAAGCAGCAGCTCTCTCCTTGCAGAGGAAATCCCATGCAGTGTTGCCCTGGCGAGATAGTGTTGCTACAGCGAGGCCCAGGGAAAACAGACTGCCTAGAGAAATCCTAGCAAAGCCCTGTGTTTCCCCACAGGAATGTATGTCAGTTTCAGTTCTTTGCCAGCAACGGAGCTCAGAGGCAACGTCAGATTGTGTGTATCTCAGTGAGAGAAAGAACACTGTGACTTCCCCCGTTCCTCTGACGAAAGCGGTTAGAGGGAGAAAAGCGTCCTTTGCTTTCGCTTTCCCGCAGTGAGCTCGGCAGATCTGCCCTTCGCGAAGGGCCGTTTTCCCCCGCCGAACTGCCTCGCGGTAGCCCTGTTCTGGAAGTGGAACGAGTATGCAGTGTTAGCGTTCAGCTATTGTGAAGGCTCGCTTTGGCCCAGGGCAAACGAAGCGCCGGGGGAAATCTTAGCAGAGCCCGGCGCCTTTCCACGGTTCAAAGCGTGGAACAGCAGACTCTTTTGCAAAGAAGAGAGCGCACAGGCAACAGCAGCCCGCACGTTTCTCAGTGAAAGGGAGAACTCCCTGACTTCATCCAGTCCTCTGAGCAAAGCAGGCAGAGGGAGAGAAACTTTCTTTCCTTCCTCTTTCCTGCAACGAATTCCTCCTTTGCTCTTGCAAACGCAAGGCTTCTTCTGAAAAACTACGTCGCGGTGCAGGGATCCTTCCAGAGGAGCAACGGCGTAGTTTTAGCTGGAAGGGCTTGGCAGAGCAGCCGGGGAGAAAAGGCCTCTTGCGATTCTCTTTTCTTTCTGCCTGAATGCGGTCAATTGGCACTTGCCAAAGCAAGGTTTCCCAGCACAAACTACAAAGCAGCAGCTCTCTCCTGGCAGAGGAAATCCCATGCAGTGTTGCCCTGGCGAGATAGTGTTGCTACAGCGAGGCCCAGGGAAAACAGACTGCCTAGAGAAATCCTAGCAAAGCCCTGTGTTTCCCCACAGGAATGTATGTCAGTTTCAGTTCTTTGCCAGCAACGGAGCTCAGAGGCAACGTCAGATTGTGTGTATCTCAGTGAGAGAAAGAACACTGTGACTTCCCCCGTTCCTCTGACGAAAGCGCTTAGAGGGAGAAAAGCGTCCTTTGCTTTCGCTTTCCCGCATTGAGCTCGGCAGATCTGCCCTTCGCGAAGGGCCGTTTTCCCCCGCAGAACTGCCTCGCGGTAGCCCTGTTCTGGAAGTGGAACGAGTATGCAGTGTTAGCGTTCAGCTATTGTGAAGGCTCGCTTTGGCCCAGGGCAAACGAAGCGCCGGGGGAAATCTTAGCAGAGCCCGGCGCCTTTCCACGGTTCAAAGCGTGGAACAGCAGACTCTTTTGCAAAGAAGAGAGCGCACAGGCAACAGCAGCCCGCACGTTTCTCAGTGAAAGGGAGAACTCCCTGACTTCATCCAGTCCTCTGAGCAAAGCAGGCAGAGGGAGAGAAACTTTCTTTCCTTCCTCTTTCCTGCAACGAATTCCTCCTTTGCTCTTGCAAACGCAAGGCTTCTTCTGAAAAACTACGTCGCGGTGCAGGGATCCTTCCAGAGGAGCAACGGCATAGTTTTAGCTGGAAGGGCTTGGCAGAGCAGCCGGGGAGAAAAGGCCTCTTGCGATTCTCTTTTCTTTCTGCCTGAATGCGGTCAATTGGCACTTGCCAAAGCAAGGTTTCCCAGCACAAACTACAAAGCAGCAGCTCTCTCCTGGCAGAGGAAATCCCATGCAGTGTTGCCCTGGCGAGATAGTGTTGCTACAGCGAGGCCCAGGGAAAACAGACTGCCTGGAGAAATCCTAGCAAAGCCCTGTGTTTCCCCACAGGAATGTATGTCAGTTTCAGTTCTTTGCCAGCAACGGAGCTCAGAGGCAACGTCAGATTGTGTGTATCTCAGTGAGAGAAAGAACACTGTGACTTCCCCCGTTCCTCTGACGAAAGCGGTTAGAGGGAGAAAAGCGTCCTTTGCTTTCGCTTTCCCGCAGTGAGCTCGGCAGATCTGCCCTTCGCGAAGGGCCGTTTTCCCCCGGAGAACTGCCTCGCGGTAGCCCTGTTCTGGAAGTGGAACGAGTATGCAGTGTTAGCGTTCAGCTATTGTGAAGGCTCGCTTTGGCCCAGGGCAAACGAAGCGCCGGGGGAAATCTTAGCAGAGCCCGGCGCCTTTCCACGGTTCAAAGCGTGGAACAGCAGACTCTTTTGCAAAGAAGAGAGCGCACAGGCAACAGCAGCCCGCACGTTTCTCAGTGAAAGGGAGAACTCCCTGACTTCATCCAGTCCTCTGAGCAAAGCAGGCAGAGGGAGAGAAACTTTCTTTCCTTCCTCTTTCCTGCAACGAATTCCTCCTTTGCTCTTGCAAACGCAAGGCTTCTTCTGAAAAACTACGTCGCGGTGCAGGGATCCTTCCAGAGGAGCAACGGCATAGTTTTAGCTGGAAGGGCTTGGCAGAGCAGCCGGGGAGAAAAGGCCTCTTGCGATTCTCTTTTCTTTCTGCCTGAATGCGGTCAATTGGCACTTGCCAAAGCAAGGTTTCCCAGCACAAACTACAAAGCAGCAGCTCTCTCCTGGCAGAGGAAATCCCATGCAGTGTTGCCCTGGCGAGATAGTGTTGCTACAGCGAGGCCCAGGGAAAACAGACTGCCTGGAGAAATCCTAGCAAAGCCCTGTGTTTCCCCACAGGAATGTATGTCAGTTTCAGTTCTTTGCCAGCAACGGAGCTCAGAGGCAACATCAGATTGTGTGTATCTCAGTGAGAGAAAGAACACTGTGACTTCCCCCGTTCCTCTGACGAAAGCGCTTAGAGGGAGAAAAGCGTCCTTTGCTTTCCCTTTCCCGCAGTGAGCTCGGCAGATCTGCCCTTCGCGAAGGGCCGTTTTCCCCCGGAGAACTGCCTCGCGGTAGCCCTGTTCTGGAAGTGGAACGAGTATGCAGTGTTAGCGTTCAGCTATTGTGAAGGCTCGCTTTGGCCCAGGGCAAACGAAGCGCCGGGGGAAATCTTAGCAGAGCCCGGCGCCTTTCCACGGTTCAAAGCGTGGAACAGCAGACTCTTTTGCAAAGAAGAGAGCGCACAGGCAACAGCAGCCCGCACGTTTCTCAGTGAAAGGGAGAACTCCCTGACTTCATCCAGTCCTCTGAGCAAAGCAGGCAGAGGGAGAGAAACTTTCTTTCCTTCCTCTTTCCTGCAACGAATTCCTCCTTTGCTCTTGCAAACGCAAGGCTTCTTCTGAAAAACTACGTCGCGGTGCAGGGATCCTTCCAGAGGAGCAACGGCATAGTTTTAGCTGGAAGGGCTTGGCAGAGCAGCCGGGGAGAAAAGGCCTCTTGCGATTCTCTTTTCTTTCTGCCTGAATGCGGTCAATTGGCACTTGCCAAAGCAAGGTTTCCCAGCACAAACTACAAAGCAGCAGCTCTCTCCTGGCAGAGGAAATCCCATGCAGTGTTGCCCTGGCGAGATAGTGTTGCTACAGCGAGGCCCAGGGAAAACAGACTGCCTAGAGAAATCCTAGCAAAGCCCTGTGTTTCCCCACAGGAATGTATGTCAGTTTCAGTTCTTTGCCAGCAACGGAGCTCAGAGGCAACGTCAGATTGTGTGTATCTCAGTGAGAGAAAGAACACTGTGACTTCCCCTGTTCCTCTGACGAAAGCGCTTAGAGGGAGAAAAGCGTCCTTTGCTTTCGCTTTCCCGCAGTGAGCTCGGCAGATCTGCCCTTCGCGAAGGGCCGTTTTCCCCCGGAGAACTGCCTCGCGGTAGCCCTGTTCTGGAAGTGGAACGAGTATGCAGTGTTAGCGTTCAGCTATTGTGAAGGCTCGCTTTGGCCCAGGGCAAACGAAGCGCCGGGGGAAATCTTAGCAGAGCCCGGCGCCTTTCCACGGTTCAAAGCGTGGAACAGCAGACTCTTTTGCAAAGAAGAGAGCGCACAGGCAACAGCAGCCCGCACGTTTCTCAGTGAAAGGGAGAACTCCCTGACTTCATCCAGTCCTCTGAGCAAAGCAGGCAGAGGGAGAGAAACTTTCTTTCCTTCCTCTTTCCTGCAACGAATTCCTCCTTTGCTCTTGCAAACGCAAGGCTTCTTCTGAAAAACTACGTCGCGGTGCAGGGATCCTTCCAGAGGAGCAACGGCATAGTTTTAGCTGGAAGGGCTTGGCAGAGCAGCCGGGGAGAAAAGGCCTCTTGCGATTCTCTTTTCTTTCTGCCTGAATGCGGTCAATTGGCACTTGCCAAAGCAAGGTTTCCCAGCACAAACTACAAAGCAGCAGCTCTCTCCTGGCAGAGGAAATCCCATGCAGTGTTGCCCTGGCGAGATAGTGTTGCTACAGCGAGGCCCAGGGAAAACAGACTGCCTGGAGAAATCCTAGCAAAGCCCTGTGTTTCCCCACAGGAATGTATGTCAGTTTCAGTTCTTTGCCAGCAACGGAGCTCAGAGGCAACGTCAGATTGTGTGTATCTCAGTGAGAGAAAGAACACTGTGACTTCCCCCGTTCCTCTGACGAAAGCGCTTAGAGGGAGAAAAGCGTCCTTTGCTTTCGCTTTCCCGCAGTGAGCTCGGCAGATCTGCCCTTCGCGAAGGGCCGTTTTCCCCCGGAGAACTGCCTCGCGGTAGCCCTGTTCTGGAAGTGGAACGAGTATGCAGTGTTAGCGTTCAGCTATTGTGAAGGCTCGCTTTGGCCCAGGGCAAACGAAGCGCCGGGGGAAATCTTAGCAGAGCCCGGCGCCTTTCCACGGTTCAAAGCGTGGAACAGCAGACTCTTTTGCAAAGAAGAGAGCGCACAGGCAACAGCAGCCCGCACGTTTCTCAGTGAAAGGGAGAACTCCCTGACTTCATCCAGTCCTCTGAGCAAAGCAGGCAGAGGGAGAGAAACTTTCTTTCCTTCCTCTTTCCTGCAACGAATTCCTCCTTTGCTCTTGCAAACGCAAGGCTTCTTCTGAAAAACTACGTCGCGGTGCAGGGATCCTTCCAGAGGAGCAACGGCATAGTTTTAGCTGGAAGGGCTTGGCAGAGCAGCCGGGGAGAAAAGGCCTCTTGCGATTCTCTTTTCTTTCTGCCTGAATGCGGTCAATTGGCACTTGCCAAAGCAAGGTTTCCCAGCACAAACTACAAAGCAGCAGCTCTCTCCTGGCAGAGGAAATCCCATGCAGTGTTGCCCTGGCGAGATAGTGTTGCTACAGCGAGGCCCAGGGAAAACAGACTGCCTGGAGAAATCCTAGCAAAGCCCTGTGTTTCCCCACAGGAATGTATGTCAGTTTCAGTTCTTTGCCAGCAACGGAGCTCAGAGGCAACATCAGATTGTGTGTATCTCAGTGAGAGAAAGAACACTGTGACTTCCCCCGTTCCTCTGACGAAAGCGCTTAGAGGGAGAAAAGCGTCCTTTGCTTTCCCTTTCCCGCAGTGAGCTCGGCAGATCTGCCCTTCGCGAAGGGCCGTTTTCCCCCGGAGAACTGCCTCGCGGTAGCCCTGTTCTGGAAGTGGAACGAGTATGCAGTGTTAGCGTTCAGCTATTGTGAAGGCTCGCTTTGGCCCAGGGCAAACGAAGCGCCGGGGGAAATCTTAGCAGAGCCCGGCGCCTTTCCACGGTTCAAAGCGTGGAACAGCAGACTCTTTTGCAAAGAAGAGAGCGCACAGGCAACAGCAGCCCGCACGTTTCTCAGTGAAAGGGAGAACTCCCTGACTTCATCCAGTCCTCTGAGCAAAGCAGGCAGAGGGAGAGAAACTTTCTTTCCTTCCTCTTTCCTGCAACGAATTCCTCCTTTGCTCTTGCAAACGCAAGGCTTCTTCTGAAAAACTACGTCGCGGTGCAGGGATCCTTCCAGAGGAGCAACGGCATAGTTTTAGCTGGAAGGGCTTGGCAGAGCAGCCGGGGAGAAAAGGCCTCTTGCGATTCTCTTTTCTTTCTGCCTGAATGCGGTCAATTGGCACTTGCCAAAGCAAGGTTTCCCAGCACAAACTACAAAGCAGCAGCTCTCTCCTGGCAGAGGAAATCCCATGCAGTGTTGCCCTGGCGAGATAGTGTTGCTACAGCGAGGCCCAGGGAAAACAGACTGCCTAGAGAAATCCTAGCAAAGCCCTGTGTTTCCCCACAGGAATGTATGTCAGTTTCAGTTCTTTGCCAGCAACGGAGCTCAGAGGCAACGTCAGATTGTGTGTATCTCAGTGAGAGAAAGAACACTGTGACTTCCCCCGTTCCTCTGACGAAAGCGCTTAGAGGGAGAAAAGCGTCCTTTGCTTTCGCTTTCCCGCAGTGAGCTCGGCAGATCTGCCCTTCGCGAAGGGCCGTTTTCCCCCGGAGAACTGCCTCGCGGTAGCCCTGTTCTGGAAGTGGAACGAGTATGCAGTGTTAGCGTTCAGCTATTGTGAAGGCTCGCTTTGGCCCAGGGCAAACGAAGCGCCGGGGGAAATCTTAGCAGAGCCCGGCGCCTTTCCACGGTTCAAAGCGTGGAACAGCAGACTCTTTTGCAAAGAAGAGAGCGCACAGGCAACAGCAGCCCGCACGTTTCTCAGTGAAAGGGAGAACTCCCTGACTTCATCCAGTCCTCTGAGCAAAGCAGGCAGAGGGAGAGAAACTTTCTTTCCTTCCTCTTTCCTGCAACGAATTCCTCCTTTGCTCTTGCAAACGCAAGGCTTCTTCTGAAAAACTACGTCGCGGTGCAGGGATCCTTCCAGAGGAGCAACGGCATAGTTTTAGCTGGAAGGGCTTGGCAGAGCAGCCGGGGAGAAAAGGCCTCTTGCGATTCTCTTTTCTTTCTGCCTGAATGCGGTCAATTGGCACTTGCCAAAGCAAGGTTTCCCAGCACAAACTACAAAGCAGCAGCTCTCTCCTGGCAGAGGAAATCCCATGCAGTGTTGCCCTGGCGAGATAGTGTTGCTACAGCGAGGCCCAGGGAAAACAGACTGCCTGGAGAAATCCTAGCAAAGCCCTGTGTTTCCCCACAGGAATGTATGTCAGTTTCAGTTCTTTGCCAGCAACGGAGCTCAGAGGCAACGTCAGATTGTGTGTATCTCAGTGAGAGAAAGAACACTGTGACTTCCCCCGTTCCTCTGACGAAAGC
The DNA here is from genome assembly GCF_030014295.1 of Loxodonta africana. NCBI lineage: Eukaryota > Metazoa > Chordata > Mammalia > Proboscidea > Elephantidae > Loxodonta > Loxodonta africana. The sequence continues at coordinate 539,608 of NC_087350.1, read as the reverse complement.
GCTTAGAGGGAGAAAAGCGTCCTTTGCTTTCGCTTTCCCGCAGTGAGCTCGGCAGATCTGCCCTTCGCGAAGGGCCGTTTTCCCCCGCAGAACTGCCTCGCGGTAGCCCTGTTCTGGAAGTGGAACGAGTATGCAGTGTTAGCGTTCAGCTATTGTGAAGGCTCGCTTTGGCCCAGGGCAAACGAAGCGCCGGGGGAAATCTTAGCAGAGCCCGGCGCCTTTCCACGGTTCAAAGCGTGGAACAGCAGACTCTTTTGCAAAGAAGAGAGCGCACAGGCAACAGCAGCCCGCACGTTTCTCAGTGAAAGGGAGAACTCCCTGACTTCATCCAGTCCTCTGAGCAAAGCAGGCAGAGGGAGAGAAACTTTCTTTCCTTCCTCTTTCCTGCAACGAATTCCTCCTTTGCTCTTGCAAACGCAAGGCTTCTTCTGAAAAACTACGTCGCGGTGCAGGGATCCTTCCAGAGGAGCAACGGCATAGTTTTAGCTGGAAGGGCTTGGCAGAGCAGCCGGGGAGAAAAGGCCTCTTGCGATTCTCTTTTCTTTCTGCCTGAATGCGGTCAATTGGCACTTGCCAAAGCAAGGTTTCCCAGCACAAACTACAAAGCAGCAGCTCTCTCCTGGCAGAGGAAATCCCATGCAGTGTTGCCCTGGCGAGATAGTGTTGCTACAGCGAGGCCCAGGGAAAACAGCCTGCCTGGAGAAATCCTAGCAAAGCCCTGTGTTTCCCCACAGGAATGTATGTCAGTTTCAGTTCTTTGCCAGCAACGGAGCTCAGAGGCAACGTCAGATTGTGTGTATCTCAGTGAGAGAAAGAACACTGTGACTTCCCCCGTTCCTCTGACGAAAGCGGTTAGAGGGAGAAAAGCGTCCTTTGCTTTCGCTTTCCCGCAGTGAGCTCGGCAGATCTGCCCTTCGCGAAGGGCCGTTTTCCCCCGCAGAACTGCCTCGCGGTAGCCCTGTTCTGGAAGTGGAACGAGTATGCAGTGTTAGCGTTCAGCTATTGTGAAGGCTCGCTTTGGCCCAGGGCAAACGAAGCGCCGGGGGAAATCTTAGCAGAGCCCGGCGCCTTTCCACGGTTCAAAGCGTGGAACAGCAGACTCTTTTGCAAAGAAGAGAGCGCACAGGCAACAGCAGCCCGCACGTTTCTCAGTGAAAGGGAGAACTCCCTGACTTCATCCAGTCCTCTGAGCAAAGCAGGCAGAGGGAGAGAAACTTTCTTTCCTTCCTCTTTCCTGCAACGAATTCCTCCTTTGCTCTTGCAAACGCAAGGCTTCTTCTGAAAAACTACGTCGCGGTGCAGGGATCCTTCCAGAGGAGCAACGGCATAGTTTTAGCTGGAAGGGCTTGGCAGAGCAGCCGGGGAGAAAAGGCCTCTTGCGATTCTCTTTTCTTTCTGCCTGAATGCGGTCAATTGGCACTTGCCAAAGCAAGGTTTCCCAGCACAAACTACAAAGCAGCAGCTCTCTCCTGGCAGAGGAAATCCCATGCAGTGTTGCCCTGGCGAGATAGTGTTGCTACAGCGAGGCCCAGGGAAAACAGCCTGCCTGGAGAAATCCTAGCAAAGCCCTGTGTTTCCCCACAGGAATGTATGTCAGTTTCAGTTCTTTGCCAGCAACGGAGCTCAGAGGCAACGTCAGATTGTGTGTATCTCAGTGAGAGAAAGAACACTGTGACTTCCCCCGTTCCTCTGACGAAAGCGGTTAGAGGGAGAAAAGCGTCCTTTGCTTTCCCTTTCCCGCAGTGAGCTCGGCAGATCTGCCCTTCGCGAAGGGCCGTTTTCCCCCGGAGAACTGCCTCGCGGTAGCCCTGTTCTGGAAGTGGAACGAGTATGCAGTGTTAGCGTTCAGCTATTGTGAAGGCTCGCTTTGGCCCAGGGCAAACGAAGCGCCGGGGGAAATCTTAGCAGAGCCCGGCGCCTTTCCACGGTTCAAAGCGTGGAACAGCAGACTCTTTTGCAAAGAAGAGAGCGCACAGGCAACAGCAGCCCGCACGTTTCTCAGTGAAAGGGAGAACTCCCTGACTTCATCCAGTCCTCTGAGCAAAGCAGGCAGAGGGAGAGAAACTTTCTTTCCTTCCTCTTTCCTGCAACGAATTCCTCCTTTGCTCTTGCAAACGCAAGGCTTCTTCTGAAAAACTACGTCGCGGTGCAGGGATCCTTCCAGAGGAGCAACGGCATAGTTTTAGCTGGAAGGGCTTGGCAGAGCAGCCGGGGAGAAAAGGCCTCTTGCGATTCTCTTTTCTTTCTGCCTGAATGCGGTCAATTGGCACTTGCCAAAGCAAGGTTTCCCAGCACAAACTACAAAGCAGCAGCTCTCTCCTGGCAGAGGAAATCCCATGCAGTGTTGCCCTGGCGAGATAGTGTTGCTACAGCGAGGCCCAGGGAAAACAGACTGCCTGGAGAAATCCTAGCAAAGCCCTGTGTTTCCCCACAGGAATGTATGTCAGTTTCAGTTCTTTGCCAGCAACGGAGCTCAGAGGCAACGTCAGATTGTGTGTATCTCAGTGAGAGAAAGAACACTGTGACTTCCCCCGTTCCTCTGACGAAAGCGCTTAGAGGGAGAAAAGCGTCCTTTGCTTTCGCTTTCCCGCAGTGAGCTCGGCAGATCTGCCCTTCGCGAAGGGCCGTTTTCCCCCGGAGAACTGCCTCGCGGTAGCCCTGTTCTGGAAGTGGAACGAGTATGCAGTGTTAGCGTTCAGCTATTGTGAAGGCTCGCTTTGGCCCAGGGCAAACGAAGCGCCGGGGGAAATCTTAGCAGAGCCCGGCGCCTTTCCACGGTTCAAAGCGTGGAACAGCAGACTCTTTTGCAAAGAAGAGAGCGCACAGGCAACAGCAGCCCGCACGTTTCTCAGTGAAAGGGAGAACTCCCTGACTTCATCCAGTCCTCTGAGCAAAGCAGGCAGAGGGAGAGAAACTTTCTTTCCTTCCTCTTTCCTGCAACGAATTCCTCCTTTGCTCTTGCAAACGCAAGGCTTCTTCTGAAAAACTACGTCGCGGTGCAGGGATCCTTCCAGAGGAGCAACGGCATAGTTTTAGCTGGAAGGGCTTGGCAGAGCAGCCGGGGAGAAAAGGCCTCTTGCGATTCTCTTTTCTTTCTGCCTGAATGCGGTCAATTGGCACTTGCCAAAGCAAGGTTTCCCAGCACAAACTACAAAGCAGCAGCTCTCTCCTGGCAGAGGAAATCCCATGCAGTGTTGCCCTGGCGAGATAGTGTTGCTACAGCGAGGCCCAGGGAAAACAGACTGCCTGGAGAAATCCTAGCAAAGCCCTGTGTTTCCCCACAGGAATGTATGTCAGTTTCAGTTCTTTGCCAGCAACGGAGCTCAGAGGCAACGTCAGATTGTGTGTATCTCAGTGAGAGAAAGAACACTGTGACTTCCCCCGTTCCTCTGACGAAAGCGCTTAGAGGGAGAAAAGCGTCCTTTGCTTTCGCTTTCCCGCAGTGAGCTCGGCAGATCTGCCCTTCGCGAAGGGCCGTTTTCCCCCGCAGAACTGCCTCGCGGTAGCCCTGTTCTGGAAGTGGAACGAGTATGCAGTGTTAGCGTTCAGCTATTGTGAAGGCTCGCTTTGGCCCAGGGCAAACGAAGCGCCGGGGGAAATCTTAGCAGAGCCCGGCGCCTTTCCACGGTTCAAAGCGTGGAACAGCAGACTCTTTTGCAAAGAAGAGAGCGCACAGGCAACAGCAGCCCGCACGTTTCTCAGTGAAAGGGAGAACTCCCTGACTTCATCCAGTCCTCTGAGCAAAGCAGGCAGAGGGAGAGAAACTTTCTTTCCTTCCTCTTTCCTGCAACGAATTCCTCCTTTGCTCTTGCAAACGCAAGGCTTCTTCTGAAAAACTACGTCGCGGTGCAGGGATCCTTCCAGAGGAGCAACGGCGTAGTTTTAGCTGGAAGGGCTTGGCAGAGCAGCCGGGGAGAAAAGGCCTCTTGCGATTCTCTTTTCTTTCTGCCTGAATGCGATCAATTGGCACTTGCCAAAGCAAGGTTTCCCAGCACAAACTACAAAGCAGCAGCTCTCTCCTGGCAGAGGAAATCCCATGCAGTGTTGCCCTGGCGAGATAGTGTTGCTACAGCGAGGCCCAGGGAAAACAGACTGCCTGGAGAAATCCTAGCAAAGCCCTGTGTTTCCCCACAGGAATGTATGTCAGTTTCAGTTCTTTGCCAGCAACGGAGCTCAGAGGCAACGTCAGATTGTGTGTATCTCAGTGAGAGAAAGAACACTGTGACTTCCCCCGTTCCTCTGACGAAAGCGGTTAGAGGGAGAAAAGCGTCCTTTGCTTTCGCTTTCCCGCAGTGAGCTCGGCAGATCTGCCCTTCGCGAAGGGCCGTTTTCCCCCGCAGAACTGCCTCGCGGTAGCCCTGTTCTGGAAGTGGAACGAGTATGCAGTGTTAGCGTTCAGCTATTGTGAAGGCTCGCTTTGGCCCAGGGCAAACGAAGCGCCGGGGGAAATCTTAGCAGAGCCCGGCGCCTTTCCACGGTTCAAAGCGTGGAACAGCAGACTCTTTTGCAAAGAAGAGAGCGCACAGGCAACAGCAGCCCGCACGTTTCTCAGTGAAAGGGAGAACTCCCTGACTTCATCCAGTCCTCTGAGCAAAGCAGGCAGAGGGAGAGAAACTTTCTTTCCTTCCTCTTTCCTGCAACGAATTCCTCCTTTGCTCTTGCAAACGCAAGGCTTCTTCTGAAAAACTACGTCGCGGTGCAGGGATCCTTCCAGAGGAGCAACGGCATAGTTTTAGCTGGAAGGGCTTGGCAGAGCAGCCGGGGAGAAAAGGCCTCTTGCGATTCTCTTTTCTTTCTGCCTGAATGCGGTCAATTGGCACTTGCCAAAGCAAGGTTTCCCAGCACAAACTACAAAGCAGCAGCTCTCTCCTGGCAGAGGAAATCCCATGCAGTGTTGCCCTGGCGAGATAGTGTTGCTACAGCGAGGCCCAGGGAAAACAGACTGCCTGGAGAAATCCTAGCAAAGCCCTGTGTTTCCCCACAGGAATGTATGTCAGTTTCAGTTCTTTGCCAGCAACGGAGCTCAGAGGCAACGTCAGATTGTGTGTATCTCAGTGAGAGAAAGAACACTGTGACTTCCCCCGTTCCTCTGACGAAAGCGCTTAGAGGGAGAAAAGCGTCCTTTGCTTTCGCTTTCCCGCAGTGAGCTCGGCAGATCTGCCCTTCGCGAAGGGCCGTTTTCCCCCGGAGAACTGCCTCGCGGTAGCCCTGTTCTGGAAGTGGAACGAGTATGCAGTGTTAGCGTTCAGCTATTGTGAAGGCTCGCTTTGGCCCAGGGCAAACGAAGCGCCGGGGGAAATCTTAGCAGAGCCCGGCGCCTTTCCACGGTTCAAAGCGTGGAACAGCAGACTCTTTTGCAAAGAAGAGAGCGCACAGGCAACAGCAGCCCGCACGTTTCTCAGTGAAAGGGAGAACTCCCTGACTTCATCCAGTCCTCTGAGCAAAGCAGGCAGAGGGAGAGAAACTTTCTTTCCTTCCTCTTTCCTGCAACGAATTCCTCCTTTGCTCTTGCAAACGCAAGGCTTCTTCTGAAAAACTACGTCGCGGTGCAGGGATCCTTCCAGAGGAGCAACGGCGTAGTTTTAGCTGGAAGGGCTTGGCAGAGCAGCCGGGGAGAAAAGGCCTCTTGCGATTCTCTTTTCTTTCTGCCTGAATGCGATCAATTGGCACTTGCCAAAGCAAGGTTTCCCAGCACAAACTACAAAGCAGCAGCTCTCTCCTGGCAGAGGAAATCCCATGCAGTGTTGCCCTGGCGAGATAGTGTTGCTACAGCGAGGCCCAGGGAAAACAGACTGCCTAGAGAAATCCTAGCAAAGCCCTGTGTTTCCCCACAGGAATGTATGTCAGTTTCAGTTCTTTGCCAGCAACGGAGCTCAGAGGCAACATCAGATTGTGTGTATCTCAGTGAGAGAAAGAACACTGTGACTTCCCCCGTTCCTCTGACGAAAGCGCTTAGAGGGAGAAAAGCGTCCTTTGCTTTCGCTTTCCCGCAGTGAGCTCGGCAGATCTGCCCTTCGCGAAGGGCCGTTTTCCCCCGGAGAACTGCCTCGCGGTAGCCCTGTTCTGGAAGTGGAACGAGTATGCAGTGTTAGCGTTCAGCTATTGTGAAGGCTCGCTTTGGCCCAGGGCAAACGAAGCGCCGGGGGAAATCTTAGCAGAGCCCGGCGCCTTTCCACGGTTCAAAGCGTGGAACAGCAGACTCTTTTGCAAAGAAGAGAGCGCACAGGCAACAGCAGCCCGCACGTTTCTCAGTGAAAGGGAGAACTCCCTGACTTCATCCAGTCCTCTGAGCAAAGCAGGCAGAGGGAGAGAAACTTTCTTTCCTTCCTCTTTCCTGCAACGAATTCCTCCTTTGCTCTTGCAAACGCAAGGCTTCTTCTGAAAAACTACGTCGCGGTGCAGGGATCCTTCCAGAGGAGCAACGGCATAGTTTTAGCTGGAAGGGCTTGGCAGAGCAGCCGGGGAGAAAAGGCCTCTTGCGATTCTCTTTTCTTTCTGCCTGAATGCGGTCAATTGGCACTTGCCAAAGCAAGGTTTCCCAGCACAAACTACAAAGCAGCAGCTCTCTCCTGGCAGAGGAAATCCCATGCAGTGTTGCCCTGGCGAGATAGTGTTGCTACAGCGAGGCCCAGGGAAAACAGACTGCCTGGAGAAATCCTAGCAAAGCCCTGTGTTTCCCCACAGGAATGTATGTCAGTTTCAGTTCTTTGCCAGCAACGGAGCTCAGAGGCAACGTCAGATTGTGTGTATCTCAGTGAGAGAAAGAACACTGTGACTTCCCCCGTTCCTCTGACGAAAGCGCTTAGAGGGAGAAAAGCGTCCTTTGCTTTCGCTTTCCCGCAGTGAGCTCGGCAGATCTGCCCTTCGCGAAGGGCCGTTTTCCCCCGGAGAACTGCCTCGCGGTAGCCCTGTTCTGGAAGTGGAACGAGTATGCAGTGTTAGCGTTCAGCTATTGTGAAGGCTCGCTTTGGCCCAGGGCAAACGAAGCGCCGGGGGAAATCTTAGCAGAGCCCGGCGCCTTTCCACGGTTCAAAGCGTGGAACAGCAGACTCTTTTGCAAAGAAGAGAGCGCACAGGCAACAGCAGCCCGCACGTTTCTCAGTGAAAGGGAGAACTCCCTGACTTCATCCAGTCCTCTGAGCAAAGCAGGCAGAGGGAGAGAAACTTTCTTTCCTTCCTCTTTCCTGCAACGAATTCCTCCTTTGCTCTTGCAAACGCAAGGCTTCTTCTGAAAAACTACGTCGCGGTGCAGGGATCCTTCCAGAGGAGCAACGGCATAGTTTTAGCTGGAAGGGCTTGGCAGAGCAGCCGGGGAGAAAAGGCCTCTTGCGATTCTCTTTTCTTTCTGCCTGAATGCGGTCAATTGGCACTTGCCAAAGCAAGGTTTCCCAGCACAAACTACAAAGCAGCAGCTCTCTCCTTGCAGAGGAAATCCCATGCAGTGTTGCCCTGGCGAGATAGTGTTGCTACAGCGAGGCCCAGGGAAAACAGACTGCCTAGAGAAATCCTAGCAAAGCCCTGTGTTTCCCCACAGGAATGTATGTCAGTTTCAGTTCTTTGCCAGCAACGGAGCTCAGAGGCAACGTCAGATTGTGTGTATCTCAGTGAGAGAAAGAACACTGTGACTTCCCCCGTTCCTCTGACGAAAGCGGTTAGAGGGAGAAAAGCGTCCTTTGCTTTCGCTTTCCCGCAGTGAGCTCGGCAGATCTGCCCTTCGCGAAGGGCCGTTTTCCCCCGCCGAACTGCCTCGCGGTAGCCCTGTTCTGGAAGTGGAACGAGTATGCAGTGTTAGCGTTCAGCTATTGTGAAGGCTCGCTTTGGCCCAGGGCAAACGAAGCGCCGGGGGAAATCTTAGCAGAGCCCGGCGCCTTTCCACGGTTCAAAGCGTGGAACAGCAGACTCTTTTGCAAAGAAGAGAGCGCACAGGCAACAGCAGCCCGCACGTTTCTCAGTGAAAGGGAGAACTCCCTGACTTCATCCAGTCCTCTGAGCAAAGCAGGCAGAGGGAGAGAAACTTTCTTTCCTTCCTCTTTCCTGCAACGAATTCCTCCTTTGCTCTTGCAAACGCAAGGCTTCTTCTGAAAAACTACGTCGCGGTGCAGGGATCCTTCCAGAGGAGCAACGGCGTAGTTTTAGCTGGAAGGGCTTGGCAGAGCAGCCGGGGAGAAAAGGCCTCTTGCGATTCTCTTTTCTTTCTGCCTGAATGCGGTCAATTGGCACTTGCCAAAGCAAGGTTTCCCAGCACAAACTACAAAGCAGCAGCTCTCTCCTGGCAGAGGAAATCCCATGCAGTGTTGCCCTGGCGAGATAGTGTTGCTACAGCGAGGCCCAGGGAAAACAGACTGCCTGGAGAAATCCTAGCAAAGCCCTGTGTTTCCCCACAGGAATGTATGTCAGTTTCAGTTCTTTGCCAGCAACGGAGCTCAGAGGCAACGTCAGATTGTGTGTATCTCAGTGAGAGAAAGAACACTGTGACTTCCCCCGTTCCTCTGACGAAAGCGCTTAGAGGGAGAAAAGCGTCCTTTGCTTTCGCTTTCCCGCATTGAGCTCGGCAGATCTGCCCTTCGCGAAGGGCCGTTTTCCCCCGCAGAACTGCCTCGCGGTAGCCCTGTTCTGGAAGTGGAACGAGTATGCAGTGTTAGCGTTCAGCTATTGTGAAGGCTCGCTTTGGCCCAGGGCAAACGAAGCGCCGGGGGAAATCTTAGCAGAGCCCGGCGCCTTTCCACGGTTCAAAGCGTGGAACAGCAGACTCTTTTGCAAAGAAGAGAGCGCACAGGCAACAGCAGCCCGCACGTTTCTCAGTGAAAGGGAGAACTCCCTGACTTCATCCAGTCCTCTGAGCAAAGCAGGCAGAGGGAGAGAAACTTTCTTTCCTTCCTCTTTCCTGCAACGAATTCCTCCTTTGCTCTTGCAAACGCAAGGCTTCTTCTGAAAAACTACGTCGCGGTGCAGGGATCCTTCCAGAGGAGCAACGGCATAGTTTTAGCTGGAAGGGCTTGGCAGAGCAGCCGGGGAGAAAAGGCCTCTTGCGATTCTCTTTTCTTTCTGCCTGAATGCGGTCAATTGGCACTTGCCAAAGCAAGGTTTCCCAGCACAAACTACAAAGCAGCAGCTCTCTCCTGGCAGAGGAAATCCCATGCAGTGTTGCCCTGGCGAGATAGTGTTGCTACAGCGAGGCCCAGGGAAAACAGACTGCCTGGAGAAATCCTAGCAAAGCCCTGTGTTTCCCCACAGGAATGTATGTCAGTTTCAGTTCTTTGCCAGCAACGGAGCTCAGAGGCAACGTCAGATTGTGTGTATCTCAGTGAGAGAAAGAACACTGTGACTTCCCCCGTTCCTCTGACGAAAGCGGTTAGAGGGAGAAAAGCGTCCTTTGCTTTCGCTTTCCCGCAGTGAGCTCGGCAGATCTGCCCTTCGCGAAGGGCCGTTTTCCCCCGCAGAACTGCCTCGCGGTAGCCCTGTTCTGGAAGTGGAACGAGTATGCAGTGTTAGCGTTCAGCTATTGTGAAGGCTCGCTTTGGCCCAGGGCAAACGAAGCGCCGGGGGAAATCTTAGCAGAGCCCGGCGCCTTTCCACGGTTCAAAGCGTGGAACAGCAGACTCTTTTGCAAAGAAGAGAGCGCACAGGCAACAGCAGCCCGCACGTTTCTCAGTGAAAGGGAGAACTCCCTGACTTCATCCAGTCCTCTGAGCAAAGCAGGCAGAGGGAGAGAAACTTTCTTTCCTTCCTCTTTCCTGCAACGAATTCCTCCTTTGCTCTTGCAAACGCAAGGCTTCTTCTGAAAAACTACGTCGCGGTGCAGGGATCCTTCCAGAGGAGCAACGGCATAGTTTTAGCTGGAAGGGCTTGGCAGAGCAGCCGGGGAGAAAAGGCCTCTTGCGATTCTCTTTTCTTTCTGCCTGAATGCGGTCAATTGGCACTTGCCAAAGCAAGGTTTCCCAGCACAAACTACAAAGCAGCAGCTCTCTCCTGGCAGAGGAAATCCCATGCAGTGTTGCCCTGGCGAGATAGTGTTGCTACAGCGAGGCCCAGGGAAAACAGACTGCCTGGAGAAATCCTAGCAAAGCCCTGTGTTTCCCCACAGGAATGTATGTCAGTTTCAGTTCTTTGCCAGCAACGGAGCTCAGAGGCAACATCAGATTGTGTGTATCTCAGTGAGAGAAAGAACACTGTGACTTCCCCCGTTCCTCTGACGAAAGCGCTTAGAGGGAGAAAAGCGTCCTTTGCTTTCGCTTTCCCGCAGTGAGCTCGGCAGATCTGCCCTTCGCGAAGGGCCGTTTTCCCCCGGAGAACTGCCTCGCGGTAGCCCTGTTCTGGAAGTGGAACGAGTATGCAGTGTTAGCGTTCAGCTATTGTGAAGGCTCGCTTTGGCCCAGGGCAAACGAAGCGCCGGGGGAAATCTTAGCAGAGCCCGGCGCCTTTCCACGGTTCAAAGCGTGGAACAGCAGACTCTTTTGCAAAGAAGAGAGCGCACAGGCAACAGCAGCCCGCACGTTTCTCAGTGAAAGGGAGAACTCCCTGACTTCATCCAGTCCTCTGAGCAAAGCAGGCAGAGGGAGAGAAACTTTCTTTCCTTCCTCTTTCCTGCAACGAATTCCTCCTTTGCTCTTGCAAACGCAAGGCTTCTTCTGAAAAACTACGTCGCGGTGCAGGGATCCTTCCAGAGGAGCAACGGCATAGTTTTAGCTGGAAGGGCTTGGCAGAGCAGCCGGGGAGAAAAGGCCTCTTGCGATTCTCTTTTCTTTCTGCCTGAATGCGGTCAATTGGCACTTGCCAAAGCAAGGTTTCCCAGCACAAACTACAAAGCAGCAGCTCTCTCCTGGCAGAGGAAATCCCATGCAGTGTTGCCCTGGCGAGATAGTGTTGCTACAGCGAGGCCCAGGGAAAACAGACTGCCTGGAGAAATCCTAGCAAAGCCCTGTGTTTCCCCACAGGAATGTATGTCAGTTTCAGTTCTTTGCCAGCAACGGAGCTCAGAGGCAACGTCAGATTGTGTGTATCTCAGTGAGAGAAAGAACACTGTGACTTCCCCCGTTCCTCTGACGAAAGCGCTTAGAGGGAGAAAAGCGTCCTTTGCTTTCGCTTTCCCGCAGTGAGCTCGGCAGATCTGCCCTTCGCGAAGGGCCGTTTTCCCCCGGAGAACTGCCTCGCGGTAGCCCTGTTCTGGAAGTGGAACGAGTATGCAGTGTTAGCGTTCAGCTATTGTGAAGGCTCGCTTTGGCCCAGGGCAAACGAAGCGCCGGGGGAAATCTTAGCAGAGCCCGGCGCCTTTCCACGGTTCAAAGCGTGGAACAGCAGACTCTTTTGCAAAGAAGAGAGCGCACAGGCAACAGCAGCCCGCACGTTTCTCAGTGAAAGGGAGAACTCCCTGACTTCATCCAGTCCTCTGAGCAAAGCAGGCAGAGGGAGAGAAACTTTCTTTCCTTCCTCTTTCCTGCAACGAATTCCTCCTTTGCTCTTGCAAACGCAAGGCTTCTTCTGAAAAACTACGTCGCGGTGCAGGGATCCTTCCAGAGGAGCAACGGCATAGTTTTAGCTGGAAGGGCTTGGCAGAGCAGCCGGGGAGAAAAGGCCTCTTGCGATTCTCTTTTCTTTCTGCCTGAATGCGGTCAATTGGCACTTGCCAAAGCAAGGTTTCCCAGCACAAACTACAAAGCAGCAGCTCTCTCCTGGCAGAGGAAATCCCATGCAGTGTTGCCCTGGCGAGATAGTGTTGCTACAGCGAGGCCCAGGGAAAACAGACTGCCTGGAGAAATCCTAGCAAAGCCCTGTGTTTCCCCACAGGAATGTATGTCAGTTTCAGTTCTTTGCCAGCAACGGAGCTCAGAGGCAACGTCAGATTGTGTGTATCTCAGTGAGAGAAAGAACACTGTGACTTCCCCCGTTCCTCTGACGAAAGCGCTTAGAGGGAGAAAAGCGTCCTTTGCTTTCGCTTTCCCGCAGTGAGCTCGGCAGATCTGCCCTTCGCGAAGGGCCGTTTTCCCCCGGAGAACTGCCTCGCGGTAGCCCTGTTCTGGAAGTGGAACGAGTATGCAGTGTTAGCGTTCAGCTATTGTGAAGGCTCGCTTTGGCCCAGGGCAAACGAAGCGCCGGGGGAAATCTTAGCAGAGCCCGGCGCCTTTCCACGGTTCAAAGCGTGGAACAGCAGACTCTTTTGCAAAGAAGAGAGCGCACAGGCAACAGCAGCCCGCACGTTTCTCAGTGAAAGGGAGAACTCCCTGACTTCATCCAGTCCTCTGAGCAAAGCAGGCAGAGGGAGAGAAACTTTCTTTCCTTCCTCTTTCCTGCAACGAATTCCTCCTTTGCTCTTGCAAACGCAAGGCTTCTTCTGAAAAACTACGTCGCGGTGCAGGGATCCTTCCAGAGGAGCAACGGCATAGTTTTAGCTGGAAGGGCTTGGCAGAGCAGCCGGGGAGAAAAGGCCTCTTGCGATTCTCTTTTCTTTCTGCCTGAATGCGGTCAATTGGCACTTGCCAAAGCAAGGTTTCCCAGCACAAACTACAAAGCAGCAGCTCTCTCCTGGCAGAGGAAATCCCATGCAGTGTTGCCCTGGCGAGATAGTGTTGCTACAGCGAGGCCCAGGGAAAACAGACTGCCTGGAGAAATCCTAGCAAAGCCCTGTGTTTCCCCACAGGAATGTATGTCAGTTTCAGTTCTTTGCCAGCAACGGAGCTCAGAGGCAACGTCAGATTGTGTGTATCTCAGTGAGAGAAAGAACACTGTGACTTCCCCCGTTCCTCTGACGAAAGCGCTTAGAGGGAGAAAAGCGTCCTTTGCTTTCGCTTTCCCGCAGTGAGCTCGGCAGATCTGCCCTTCGCGAAGGGCCGTTTTCCCCCGGAGAACTGCCTCGCGGTAGCCCTGTTCTGGAAGTGGAACGAGTATGCAGTGTTAGCGTTCAGCTATTGTGAAGGCTCGCTTTGGCCCAGGGCAAACGAAGCGCCGGGGGAAATCTTAGCAGAGCCCGGCGCCTTTCCACGGTTCAAAGCGTGGAACAGCAGACTCTTTTGCAAAGAAGAGAGCGCACAGGCAACAGCAGCCCGCACGTTTCTCAGTGAAAGGGAGAACTCCCTGACTTCATCCAGTCCTCTGAGCAAAGCAGGCAGAGGGAGAGAAACTTTCTTTCCTTCCTCTTTCCTGCAACGAATTCCTCCTTTGCTCTTGCAAACGCAAGGCTTCTTCTGAAAAACTACGTCGCGGTGCAGGGATCCTTCCAGAGGAGCAACGGCATAGTTTTAGCTGGAAGGGCTTGGCAGAGCAGCCGGGGAGAAAAGGCCTCTTGCGATTCTCTTTTCTTTCTGCCTGAATGCGGTCAATTGGCACTTGCCAAAGCAAGGTTTCCCAGCACAAACTACAAAGCAGCAGCTCTCTCCTGGCAGAGGAAATCCCATGCAGTGTTGCCCTGGCGAGATAGTGTTGCTACAGCGAGGCCCAGGGAAAACAGACTGCCTGGAGAAATCCTAGCAAAGCCCTGTGTTTCCCCACAGGAATGTATGTCAGTTTCAGTTCTTTGCCAGCAACGGAGCTCAGAGGCAACGTCAGATTGTGTGTATCTCAGTGAGAGAAAGAACACTGTGACTTCCCCCGTTCCTCTGACGAAAGCGCTTAGAGGGAGAAAAGCGTCCTTTGCTTTCGCTTTCCCGCAGTGAGCTCGGCAGATCTGCCCTTCGCGAAGGGCCGTTTTCCCCCGGAGAACTGCCTCGCGGTAGCCCTGTTCTGGAAGTGGAACGAGTATGCAGTGTTAGCGTTCAGCTATTGTGAAGGCTCGCTTTGGCCCAGGGCAAACGAAGCGCCGGGGGAAATCTTAGCAGAGCCCGGCGCCTTTCCACGGTTCAAAGCGTGGAACAGCAGACTCTTTTGCAAAGAAGAGAGCGCACAGGCAACAGCAGCCCGCACGTTTCTCAGTGAAAGGGAGAACTCCCTGACTTCATCCAGTCCTCTGAGCAAAGCAGGCAGAGGGAGAGAAACTTTCTTTCCTTCCTCTTTCCTGCAACGAATTCCTCCTTTGCTCTTGCAAACGCAAGGCTTCTTCTGAAAAACTACGTCGCGGTGCAGGGATCCTTCCAGAGGAGCAACGGCATAGTTTTAGCTGGAAGGGCTTGGCAGAGCAGCCGGGGAGAAAAGGCCTCTTGCGATTCTCTTTTCTTTCTGCCTGAATGCGGTCAATTGGCACTTGCCAAAGCAAGGTTTCCCAGCACAAACTACAAAGCAGCAGCTCTCTCCTGGCAGAGGAAATCCCATGCAGTGTTGCCCTGGCGAGATAGTGTTGCTACAGCGAGGCCCAGGGAAAACAGACTGCCTGGAGAAATCCTAGCAAAGCCCTGTGTTTCCCCACAGGAATGTATGTCAGTTTCAGTTCTTTGCCAGCAACGGAGCTCAGAGGCAACGTCAGATTGTGTGTATCTCAGTGAGAGAAAGAACACTGTGACTTCCCCCGTTCCTCTGACGAAAGCGCTTAGAGGGAGAAAAGCGTCCTTTGCTTTCGCTTTCCCGCAGTGAGCTCGGCAGATCTGCCCTTCGCGAAGGGCCGTTTTCCCCCGGAGAACTGCCTCACGGTAGCCCTGTTCTGGAAGTGGAACGAGTATGCAGTGTTAGCGTTCAGCTATTGTGAAGGCTCGCTTTGGCCCAGGGCAAACGAAGCGCCGGGGGAAATCTTAGCAGAGCCCGGCGCCTTTCCACGGTTCAAAGCGTGGAACAGCAGACTCTTTTGCAAAGAAGAGAGCGCACAGGCAACAGCAGCCCGCACGTTTCTCAGTGAAAGGGAGAACTCCCTGACTTCATCCAGTCCTCTGAGCAAAGCAGGCAGAGGGAGAGAAACTTTCTTTCCTTCCTCTTTCCTGCAACGAATTCCTCCTTTGCTCTTGCAAACGCAAGGCTTCTTCTGAAAAACTACGTCGCGGTGCAGGGATCCTTCCAGAGGAGCAACGGCATAGTTTTAGCTGGAAGGGCTTGGCAGAGCAGCCGGGGAGAAAAGGCCTCTTGCGATTCTCTTTTCTTTCTGCCTGAATGCGGTCAATTGGCACTTGCCAAAGCAAGGTTTCCCAGCACAAACTACAAAGCAGCAGCTCTCTCCTGGCAGAGGAAATCCCATGCAGTGTTGCCCTGGCGAGATAGTGTTGCTACAGCGAGGCCCAGGGAAAACAGACTGCCTGGAGAAATCCTAGCAAAGCCCTGTGTTTCCCCACAGGAATGTATGTCAGTTTCAGTTCTTTGCCAGCAACGGAGCTCAGAGGCAACGTCAGATTGTGTGTATCTCAGTGAGAGAAAGAACACTGTGACTTCCCCCGTTCCTCTGACGAAAGCGGTTAGAGGGAGAAAAGCGTCCTTTGCTTTCGCTTTCCCGCAGTGAGCTCGGCAGATCTGCCCTTCGCGAAGGGCCGTTTTCCCCCGGAGAACTGCCTCGCGGTAGCCCTGTTCTGGAAGTGGAACGAGTATGCAGTGTTAGCGTTCAGCTATTGTGAAGGCTCGCTTTGGCCCAGGGCAAACGAAGCGCCGGGGAAATCTTAGCAGAGCCCGGCGCCTTTCCACGGTTCAAAGCGTGGAACAGCAGACTCTTTTGCAAAGAAGAGAGCGCACAGGCAACAGCAGACCGCACGTTTCTCAGTGAAAGGGAGAACTCCCTGACTTCATCCAGTCCTCTGAGCAAAGCAGGCAGAGGGAGAGAAACTTTCTTTCCTTCCTCTTTCCTGCAACGAATTCCTCCTTTGCTCTTGCAAACGCAAGGCTTCTTCTGAAAAACTACGTCGCGGTGCAGGGATCCTTCCAGAGGAGCAACGGCATAGTTTTAGCTGGAAGGGCTTGGCAGAGCAGCCGGGGAGAAAAGGCCTCTTGCGATTCTCTTTTCTTTCTGCCTGAATGCGGTCAATTGGCACTTGCCAAAGCAAGGTTTCCCAGCACAAACTACAAAGCAGCAGCTCTCTCCTGGCAGAGGAAATCCCATGCAGTGTTGCCCTGGCGAGATAGTGTTGCTACAGCGAGGCCCAGGGAAAACAGACTGCCTAGAGAAATCCTAGCAAAGCCCTGTGTTTCCCCACAGGAATGTATGTCAGTTTCAGTTCTTTGCCAGCAACGGAGCTCAGAGGCAACGTCAGATTGTGTGTATCTCAGTGAGAGAAAGAACACTGTGACTTCCCCCGTTCCTCTGACGAAAGCGCTTAGAGGGAGAAAAGCGTCCTTTGCTTTCGCTTTCCCGCAGTGAGCTCGGCAGATCTGCCCTTCGCGAAGGGCCGTTTTCCCCCGCAGAACTGCCTCGCGGTAGCCCTGTTCTGGAAGTGGAACGAGTATGCAGTGTTAGCGTTCAGCTATTGTGAAGGCTCGCTTTGGCCCAGGGCAAACGAAGCGCCGGGGAAATCTTAGCAGAGCCCGGCGCCTTTCCACGGTTCAAAGCGTGGAACAGCAGACTCTTTTGCAAAGAAGAGAGCGCACAGGCAACAGCAGCCCGCACGTTTCTCAGTGAAAGGGAGAACTCCCTGACTTCATCCAGTCCTCTGAGCAAAGCAGGCAGAGGGAGAGAAACTTTCTTTCCTTCCTCTTTCCTGCAACGAATTCCTCCTTTGCTCTTGCAAACGCAAGGCTTCTTCTGAAAAACTACGTCGCGGTGCAGGGATCCTTCCAGAGGAGCAACGGCATAGTTTTAGCTGGAAGGGCTTGGCAGAGCAGCCGGGGAGAAAAGGCCTCTTGCGATTCTCTTTTCTTTCTGCCTGAATGCGGTCAATTGGCACTTGCCAAAGCAAGGTTTCCCAGCACAAACTACAAAGCAGCAGCTCTCTCCTGGCAGAGGAAATCCCATGCAGTGTTGCCCTGGCGAGATAGTGTTGCTACAGCGAGGCCCAGGGAAAACAGCCTGCCTGGAGAAATCCTAGCAAAGCCCTGTGTTTCCCCACAGGAATGTATGTCAGTTTCAGTTCTTTGCCAGCAACGGAGCTCAGAGGCAACGTCAGATTGTGTGTATCTCAGTGAGAGAAAGAACACTGTGACTTCCCCCGTTCCTCTGACGAAAGCGCTTAGAGGGAGAAAAGCGTCCTTTGCTTTCGCTTTCCCGCAGTGAGCTCGGCAGATCTGCCCTTCGCGAAGGGCCGTTTTCCCCCGCAGAACTGCCTCGCGGTAGCCCTGTTCTGGAAGTGGAACGAGTATGCAGTGTTAGCGTTCAGCTATTGTGAAGGCTCGCTTTGGCCCAGGGCAAACGAAGCGCCGGGGGAAATCTTAGCAGAGCCCGGCGCCTTTCCACGGTTCAAAGCGTGGAACAGCAGACTCTTTTGCAAAGAAGAGAGCGCACAGGCAACAGCAGCCCGCACGTTTCTCAGTGAAAGGGAGAACTCCCTGACTTCATCCAGTCCTCTGAGCAAAGCAGGCAGAGGGAGAGAAACTTTCTTTCCTTCCTCTTTCCTGCAACGAATTCCTCCTTTGCTCTTGCAAACGCAAGGCTTCTTCTGAAAAACTACGTCGCGGTGCAGGGATCCTTCCAGAGGAGCAACGGCATAGTTTTAGCTGGAAGGGCTTGGCAGAGCAGCCGGGGAGAAAAGGCCTCTTGCGATTCTCTTTTCTTTCTGCCTGAATGCGGTCAATTGGCACTTGCCAAAGCAAGGTTTCCCAGCATAAACTACAAAGCAGCAGCTCTCTCCTGGCAGAGGAAATCCCATGCAGTGTTGCCCTGGCGAGATAGTGTTGCTACAGCGAGGCCCAGGGAAAACAGCCTGCCTGGAGAAATCCTAGCAAAGCCCTGTGTTTCCCCACAGGAATGTATGTCAGTTTCAGTTCTTTGCCAGCAACGGAGCTCAGAGGCAACGTCAGATTGTGTGTATCTCAGTGAGAGAAAGAACACTGTGACTTCCCCCGTTCCTCTGACGAAAGCGGTTAGAGGGAGAAAAGCGTCCTTTGCTTTCCCTTTCCCGCAGTGAGCTCGGCAGATCTGCCCTTCGCGAAGGGCCGTTTTCCCCCGGAGAACTGCCTCGCGGTAGCCCTGTTCTGGAAGTGGAACGAGTATGCAGTGTTAGCGTTCAGCTATTGTGAAGGCTCGCTTTGGCCCAGGGCAAACGAAGCGCCGGGGGAAATCTTAGCAGAGCCCGGCGCCTTTCCACGGTTCAAAGCGTGGAACAGCAGACTCTTTTGCAAAGAAGAGAGCGCACAGGCAACAGCAGCCCGCACGTTTCTCAGTGAAAGGGAGAACTCCCTGACTTCATCCAGTCCTCTGAGCAAAGCAGGCAGAGGGAGAGAAACTTTCTTTCCTTCCTCTTTCCTGCAACGAATTCCTCCTTTGCTCTTGCAAACGCAAGGCTTCTTCTGAAAAACTACGTCGCGGTGCAGGGATCCTTCCAGAGGAGCAACGGCGTAGTTTTAGCTGGAAGGGCTTGGCAGAGCAGCCGGGGAGAAAAGGCCTCTTGCGATTCTCTTTTCTTTCTGCCTGAATGCGATCAATTGGCACTTGCCAAAGCAAGGTTTCCCAGCACAAACTACAAAGCAGCAGCTCTCTCCTGGCAGAGGAAATCCCATGCAGTGTTGCCCTGGCGAGATAGTGTTGCTACAGCGAGGCCCAGGGAAAACAGACTGCCTGGAGAAATCCTAGCAAAGCCCTGTGTTTCCCCACAGGAATGTATGTCAGTTTCAGTTCTTTGCCAGCAACGGAGCTCAGAGGCAACGTCAGATTGTGTGTATCTCAGTGAGAGAAAGAACACTGTGACTTCCCCCGTTCCTCTGACGAAAGCGCTTAGAGGGAGAAAAGCGTCCTTTGCTTTCGCTTTCCCGCAGTGAGCTCGGCAGATCTGCCCTTCGCGAAGGGCCGTTTTCCCCCGCAGAACTGCCTCGCGGTAGCCCTGTTCTGGAAGTGGAACGAGTATGCAGTGTTAGCGTTCAGCTATTGTGAAGGCTCGCTTTGGCCCAGGGCAAACGAAGCGCCGGGGGAAATCTTAGCAGAGCCCGGCGCCTTTCCACGGTTCAAAGCGTGGAACAGCAGACTCTTTTGCAAAGAAGAGAGCGCACAGGCAACAGCAGCCCGCACGTTTCTCAGTGAAAGGGAGAACTCCCTGACTTCATCCAGTCCTCTGAGCAAAGCAGGCAGAGGGAGAGAAACTTTCTTTCCTTCCTCTTTCCTGCAACGAATTCCTCCTTTGCTCTTGCAAACGCAAGGCTTCTTCTGAAAAACTACGTCGCGGTGCAGGGATCCTTCCAGAGGAGCAACGGCGTAGTTTTAGCTGGAAGGGCTTGGCAGAGCAGCCGGGGAGAAAAGGCCTCTTGCGATTCTCTTTTCTTTCTGCCTGAATGCGATCAATTGGCACTTGCCAAAGCAAGGTTTCCCAGCACAAACTACAAAGCAGCAGCTCTCTCCTGGCAGAGGAAATCCCATGCAGTGTTGCCCTGGCGAGATAGTGTTGCTACAGCGAGGCCCAGGGAAAACAGACTGCCTGGAGAAATCCTAGCAAAGCCCTGTGTTTCCCCACAGGAATGTATGTCAGTTTCAGTTCTTTGCCAGCAACGGAGCTCAGAGGCAACGTCAGATTGTGTGTATCTCAGTGAGAGAAAGAACACTGTGACTTCCCCCGTTCCTCTGACGAAAGCGGTTAGAGGGAGAAAAGCGTCCTTTGCTTTCGCTTTCCCGCAGTGAGCTCGGCAGATCTGCCCTTCGCGAAGGGCCGTTTTCCCCCGCAGAACTGCCTCGCGGTAGCCCTGTTCTGGAAGTGGAACGAGTATGCAGTGTTAGCGTTCAGCTATTGTGAAGGCTCGCTTTGGCCCAGGGCAAACGAAGCGCCGGGGGAAATCTTAGCAGAGCCCGGCGCCTTTCCACGGTTCAAAGCGTGGAACAGCAGACTCTTTTGCAAAGAAGAGAGCGCACAGGCAACAGCAGCCCGCACGTTTCTCAGTGAAAGGGAGAACTCCCTGACTTCATCCAGTCCTCTGAGCAAAGCAGGCAGAGGGAGAGAAACTTTCTTTCCTTCCTCTTTCCTGCAACGAATTCCTCCTTTGCTCTTGCAAACGCAAGGCTTCTTCTGAAAAACTACGTCGCGGTGCAGGGATCCTTCCAGAGGAGCAACGGCGTAGTTTTAGCTGGAAGGGCTTGGCAGAGCAGCCGGGGAGAAAAGGCCTCTTGCGATTCTCTTTTCTTTCTGCCTGAATGCGATCAATTGGCACTTGCCAAAGCAAGGTTTCCCAGCACAAACTACAAAGCAGCAGCTCTCTCCTGGCAGAGGAAATCCCATGCAGTGTTGCCCTGGCGAGATAGTGTTGCTACAGCGAGGCCCAGGGAAAACAGACTGCCTGGAGAAATCCTAGCAAAGCCCTGTGTTTCCCCACAGGAATGTATGTCAGTTTCAGTTCTTTGCCAGCAACGGAGCTCAGAGGCAACGTCAGATTGTGTGTATCTCAGTGAGAGAAAGAACACTGTGACTTCCCCCGTTCCTCTGACGAAAGCGGTTAGAGGGAGAAAAGCGTCCTTTGCTTTCGCTTTCCCGCAGTGAGCTCGGCAGATCTGCCCTTCGCGAAGGGCCGTTTTCCCCCGGAGAACTGCCTCGCGGTAGCCCTGTTCTGGAAGTGGAACGAGTATGCAGTGTTAGCGTTCAGCTATTGTGAAGGCTCGCTTTGGCCCAGGGCAAACGAAGCGCCGGGGGAAATCTTAGCAGAGCCCGGCGCCTTTCCACGGTTCAAAGCGTGGAACAGCAGACTCTTTTGCAAAGAAGAGAGCGCACAGGCAACAGCAGCCCGCACGTTTCTCAGTGAAAGGGAGAACTCCCTGACTTCATCCAGTCCTCTGAGCAAAGCAGGCAGAGGGAGAGAAACTTTCTTTCCTTCCTCTTTCCTGCAACGAATTCCTCCTTTGCTCTTGCAAACGCAAGGCTTCTTCTGAAAAACTACGTCGCGGTGCAGGGATCCTTCCAGAGGAGCAACGGCATAGTTTTAGCTGGAAGGGCTTGGCAGAGCAGCCGGGGAGAAAAGGCCTCTTGCGATTCTCTTTTCTTTCTGCCTGAATGCGGTCAATTGGCACTTGCCAAAGCAAGGTTTCCCAGCACAAACTACAAAGCAGCAGCTCTCTCCTGGCAGAGGAAATCCCATGCAGTGTTGCCCTGGCGAGATAGTGTTGCTACAGCGAGGCCCAGGGAAAACAGACTGCCTGGAGAAATCCTAGCAAAGCCCTGTGTTTCCCCACAGGAATGTATGTCAGTTTCAGTTCTTTGCCAGCAACGGAGCTCAGAGGCAACGTCAGATTGTGTGTATCTCAGTGAGAGAAAGAACACTGTGACTTCCCCCGTTCCTCTGACGAAAGCGCTTAGAGGGAGAAAAGCGTCCTTTGCTTTCCCTTTCCCGCAGTGAGCTCGGCAGATCTGCCCTTCGCGAAGGGCCGTTTTCCCCCGGAGAACTGCCTCGCGGTAGCCCTGTTCTGGAAGTGGAACGAGTATGCAGTGTTAGCGTTCAGCTATTGTGAAGGCTCGCTTTGGCCCAGGGCAAACGAAGCGCCGGGGGAAATCTTAGCAGAGCCCGGCGCCTTTCCACGGTTCAAAGCGTGGAACAGCAGACTCTTTTGCAAAGAAGAGAGCGCACAGGCAACAGCAGCCCGCACGTTTCTCAGTGAAAGGGAGAACTCCCTGACTTCATCCAGTCCTCTGAGCAAAGCAGGCAGAGGGAGAGAAACTTTCTTTCCTTCCTCTTTCCTGCAACGAATTCCTCCTTTGCTCTTGCAAACGCAAGGCTTCTTCTGAAAAACTACGTCGCGGTGCAGGGATCCTTCCAGAGGAGCAACGGCATAGTTTTAGCTGGAAGGGCTTGGCAGAGCAGCCGGGGAGAAAAGGCCTCTTGCGATTCTCTTTTCTTTCTGCCTGAATGCGGTCAATTGGCACTTGCCAAAGCAAGGTTTCCCAGCACAAACTACAAAGCAGCAGCTCTCTCCTGGCAGAGGAAATCCCATGCAGTGTTGCCCTGGTGAGATAGTGTTGCTACAGCGAGGCCCAGGGAAAACAGACTGCCTAGAGAAATCCTAGCAAAGCCCTGTGTTTCCCCACAGGAATGTATGTCAGTTTCAGTTCTTTGCCAGCAACGGAGCTCAGAGGCAACGTCAGATTGTGTGTATCTCAGTGAGAGAAAGAACACTGTGACTTCCCCCGTTCCTCTGACGAAAGCGCTTAGAGGGAGAAAAGCGTCCTTTGCTTTCGCTTTCCCGCAGTGAGCTCGGCAGATCTGCCCTTCGCGAAGGGCCGTTTTCCCCCGCAGAACTGCCTCGCGGTAGCCCTGTTCTGGAAGTGGAACGAGTATGCAGTGTTAGCGTTCAGCTATTGTGAAGGCTCGCTTTGGCCCAGGGCAAACGAAGCGCCGGGGGAAATCTTAGCAGAGCCCGGCGCCTTTCCACGGTTCAAAGCGTGGAACAGCAGACTCTTTTGCAAAGAAGAGAGCGCACAGGCAACAGCAGCCCGCACGTTTCTCAGTGAAAGGGAGAACTCCCTGACTTCATCCAGTCCTCTGAGCAAAGCAGGCAGAGGGAGAGAAACTTTCTTTCCTTCCTCTTTCCTGCAACGAATTCCTCCTTTGCTCTTGCAAACGCAAGGCTTCTTCTGAAAAACTACGTCGCGGTGCAGGGATCCTTCCAGAGGAGCAACGGCATAGTTTTAGCTGGAAGGGCTTGGCAGAGCAGCCGGGGAGAAAAGGCCTCCTGCGATTCTCTTTTCTTTCTGCCTGAATGCGGTCAATTGGCACTTGCCAAAGCAAGGTTTCCCAGCACAAACTACAAAGCAGCAGCTCTCTCCTGGCAGAGGAAATCCCATGCAGTGTTGCCCTGGCGAGATAGTGTTGCTACAGCGAGGCCCAGGGAAAACAGACTGCCTAGAGAAATCCTAGCAAAGCCCTGTGTTTCCCCACAGGAATGTATGTCAGTTTCAGTTCTTTGCCAGCAACGGAGCTCAGAGGCAACGTCAGATTGTGTGTATCTCAGTGAGAGAAAGAACACTGTGACTTCCCCCGTTCCTCTGACGAAAGCGGTTAGAGGGAGAAAAGCGTCCTTTGCTTTCGCTTTCCCGCAGTGAGCTCGGCAGATCTGCCCTTCGCGAAGGGCCGTTTTCCCCCGGAGAACTGCCTCGCGGTAGCCCTGTTCTGGAAGTGGAACGAGTATGCAGTGTTAGCGTTCAGCTATTGTGAAGGCTCGCTTTGGCCCAGGGCAAACGAAGCGCCGGGGAAATCTTAGCAGAGCCCGGCGCCTTTCCACGGTTCAAAGCGTGGAACAGCAGACTCTTTTGCAAAGAAGAGAGCGCACAGGCAACAGCAGACCGCACGTTTCTCAGTGAAAGGGAGAACTCCCTGACTTCATCCAGTCCTCTGAGCAAAGCAGGCAGAGGGAGAGAAACTTTCTTTCCTTCCTCTTTCCTGCAACGAATTCCTCCTTTGCTCTTGCAAACGCAAGGCTTCTTCTGAAAAACTACGTCGCGGTGCAGGGATCCTTCCAGAGGAGCAACGGCATAGTTTTAGCTGGAAGGGCTTGGCAGAGCAGCCGGGGAGAAAAGGCCCCTTGCGATTCTCTTTTCTTTCTGCCTGAATGCGGCCAATTGGCACTTGCCAAAGCAAGGTTTCCCAGCACAAACTACAAAGCAGCAGCTCCCTCCTGGCAGAGGAAATCCCATGCAGTGTTGCCCTGGCGAGATAGTGTTGCTACAGCGAGGCCCAGGGAAAACAGACTGCCTAGAGAAATCCTAGCAAAGCCCTGTGTTTCCCCACAGGAATGTATGTCAGTTTCAGTTCTTTGCCAGCAACGGAGCTCAGAGGCAACGTCAGATTGTGTGTATCTCAGTGAGAGAAAGAACACTGTGCGTTCCCCCGTTCCTCTGACGAAAGCGGTTAGAGGGAGAAAAGCGTCCTTTGCTTTCGCTTTCCCGCAGTGAGCTCGGCAGATCTGTCTTCGCCAAGGCCCTTTTTCCCCCGGAGAACTGCCTCGCGGTAGCCCTGTTCTGGAAGTGGAACGAGTATGCAGTGTTAGCGTTCAGCTATTGTGAAGGCTCGCTTTGGCCCAGGGCAAACGAAGCGCCGGGGGAAATCTTAGCAGAGCCCGGCGCCTTTCCACGGTTCAAAGCGTGGAACAGCAGACTCTTTTGCAAAGAACAGAGCGCCCAGGCAACAGCAGCCTGCACGTTTCTCAGTGAAAGGGAGAACTTCCTAACTTCATCCAGTCCTCTGAGCAAAGCAGGCAGAGGGAGAGAAACTTTCTTTCCTTCCTCTTTCCTGCAACGAATTCCTCCTTTGCTCTTGCAAACGCAGGGCTTCTTCTGAAAAACTACGTCGCGGTGCAGGGATCCTTCCAGAGGAGCAACGGCATAGTTTTAGCTGGAAGGGCTTGGCAGAGCAGCCGGGGAGAAAAGGCCTCTTGCGATTCTCTTTTCTTTCTGCCTGAATGCGGTCAATTGGCACTTGCCAAAGCAAGGTTTCCCAGCACAAACTACAAAGCAGCAGCTCCCTCCTGGCAGGGGAAATCCCATGCAGTGTTTCCCTGGCGAGATAGTGTTGCTACAGCGAGGCCCAGGGAAAACAGACTGCCTAGAGAAATCCTAGCAAAGCCCTGTGTTTCCCCACAGGAATGTATGTCAGTTTCAGTTCTTTGCCAGCAACGGAGCTCAGAGGCAACGTCAGATTGTGTGTATCTCAGTGAGAGAAAGAACACTGTCACTTCCCCCGTTCCTCTGACGAAAGCGGTTAGAGGGAGAAAAGCGTCCTTTGCTTTCGCTTTCCCGCAGTGAGCTCGGCAGATCTGCCTTCGCGAAAGGCCGTTTTCCCCCGGAGAACTGCCTCGCGGTAGCCCTGTTCTGGAAGTGGAACGAGTATGCAGTGTTAGCGTTCAGCTATTGTGAAGGCTCGCTTTGGCCCAGGGCAAACGAAGCACCGGGGGAAATCTTAGCAGAGCCCGGCGCCTTTCCACGGTTCAAAGCGTGGAACAGCAGACTCTTTTGCAAAGAACAGAGCGCCCAGGCAACAGCAGCCTGCACGTTTCTCAGGGAAAGGGAGAACTTCCTAACTTCATCCAGTCCTCTGAGCAAAGCAGGCAGAGGGAGAGAAACTTTCTTTCCTTCCTCTTTCCTGCAACGAATTCCTCCTTTGCTCTTGCAAACGCAAGGCTTCTTCTGAAAAACTACGTCGCGGTGCAGGGATCCTTCCAGAGGAGCAACGGCATAGTTTTAGCTGGAAGGGCTTGGCAGAGCAGCCGGGGAGAAAAGGCCTCTTGCGATTCTCTTTTCTTTCTGCCTGAATGCGGTCAATTGGCACTTGCCAAAGCAAGGTTTCCCAGCACAAACTACAAAGCAGCAGCTCCCTCCTGGCAGAGGAAATCCCATGCAGTGTTGCCCTGGCGAGATAGTGTTGCTACAGCGAGGCCCAGGGAAAACAGACTGCCTAGAGAAATCCTAGCAAAGCCCTGTGTTTCCCAATACTATCTCTCTATAGTTTCAGTTCTTTGCCAGCAACGGAGCTCAGAGGCAACGTCAGATTGTGTGTATCTCAGTGAGAGAAAGAACACTGTGACTTCCCCTGTTCCTCTGACAAAAGCGGTTAGAGGGAGAAAAGCGTCCTTTGCTTTCGCTTTCCCGCAGTGAGCTCGGCAGATCTGCCCTTCGCGAAGGGCCGTTTTCCCCCGGAGAACTGCCTCGCGGTAGCCCTGTTCTGGAAGTGGAACGAGTATGCAGTGTTAGCGTTCAGCTATTGTGAAGGCTCGCTTTGGCCCAGGGCAAACGAAGCGCCGGGGGAAATCTTAGCAGAGCCCGGCGCCTTTCCACGGTTCAAAGCGTGGAACAGCAGACTCTTTTGCAAAGAACAGAGCGCCCAGGCAACAGCAGCCCGCACGTTTCTCAGTGAAAGGGAGAACTTCGTAACTTCATCCAGTCCTCTGAGCAAAGCAGGCAGAGGGAGAGAAACTTTCTTTCCTTCCTCTTTCCTGCAACGAATTCCTCCTTTGCTCTTGCAAACGCAAGGCTTCTTCTGAAAAACTAGGTCGCGGTGCAGGGATCCTTCCAGAGGAGCAACGGCATAGTTTTAGCTGGAAGGGCTTGGCAGAGCAGCCGGGGAGAAAAGGCCTCTTGCGATTCTCTTTTCTTTCTGCCTGAATGCGGTCAATTGGCACTTGCCAAAGCAAGGTTTCCCAGCACAAACTACAAAGCAGCAGCTCCCTCCTGGCAGGGGAAATCCCATGCAGTGTTTCCCTGGCGAGATAGTGTTGCTACAGCGAGGCCCAGGGAAACCAGACTGCCTAGAGAAATCCTAGCAAAGCCCTGTGTTTCCCCACAGGAATGTATGTCAGTTTCAGTTCTTTGCCAGCAACGGAGCTCAGAGGCAACGTCAGATTGTGTGTATCTCAGTGAGAGAAAGAACACTGTGACTTCCCCCGTTCCTCTGACGAAAGCGGTTAGAGGGAGAAAAGCGTCCTTTGCTTTCGCTTTCCCGCAGTGAGCTCGGCAGATCTGCCTTCGCGAAAGGCCGTTTTCCCCCGGAGAACTGCCTCGCGGTAGCCCTGTTCTGGAAGTGGAACCAGTATGCAGTGTTAGCGTTCAGCTATTGTGAAGGCTCGCTTTGGCACAGGGCAAACGAAGCGCCGGGGGAAATCTTAGCAGAGCCCGGCGCCTTTCCACGGTTCAAAGCGTGGAACAGCAGACTCTTTTGCAAAGAACAGAGCGATCAGGCAACAGCAGCCTGCACGTTTCTCAGTGAAAGGGAGAACTTCGTAACTTCATCCAGTCCTCTGAGCAAAGCAGGCAGAGGGAGAGAAACTTTCTTTCCTTCCTCTTTCCTGCAACGAATTCCTCCTTTGCTCTTGCAAACGCAAGGCTTCTTCTGAAAAACTAGGTCGCGGTGCAGGGATCCTTCCAGAGGAGCAACGGCATAGTTTTAGCTGGAAGGGCTTGGCAGAGCAGCCGGGGAGAAAAGGCCTCTTGCGATTCTGTTTTCTTTCTGCCTGAATGCGGTCAATTGGCACTTGCCAAAGCAAGGTTTCCCAGCACAAACTACAAAGCAGCAGCTCCCTCCTGGCAGGGGAAATCCCATGCAGTGTTGCCCTGGCGAGATAGTGTTGCTACAGCGAGGCCCAGGGAAAACAGACTGCCTAGAGAAATCCTAGCAAAGCCCTGTGTTTCCCCACAGGAATGTATGTCAGTTTCAGTTCTTTGCCAGCAACGGAGCTCAGAGGCAACGTCAGATTGTGTGTATCTCAGTGAGAGAAAGAACACTGTGACTTCCCCCGTTCCTCTGATGAAAGCGGTTAGAGGGAGAAAAGCGTCCTTTGCTTTCGCTTTCCCGCAGTGAGCTCGGCAGATCTGCCTTCGCGAAATGCCGTTTTCCCCCGGAGAACTGCCTCGCGGTAGCCCTGTTCTGGAAGTGGAACGAGTATGCAGTGTTAGCGTTCAGCTATTGTGAAGGCTCTCTTTGGCCCAGGGCAAACGAAGCACCGGGGGAAATCTTAGCAGAGCCCGGCGCTTTTCCACGGTTCAAAGCGTGGAACAGCAGACTCTTTTGCAAAGAACAGAGCGCCCAGGCAACAGCAGCCTGCACGTTTCTCAGGGAAAGGGAGAACTTGCTAACTTCATCCAGTCCTCTGAGCAAAGTAGGCAGAGGGAGAGAAACTTTCTTTCCTTCCTCTTTCCTGCAACGAATTCCTCCTTTGCTCTTGCAAACGCAAGGCTTCTTCTGAAGAAATACTTCGCGGTGCAGAGATCCTTCCAGAGGAGCAACGGCATAGTTTTAGCTGGAAGGGCTTGGCAGAGCAGCCGGGGAGAAAAGGCCCCTTGCGATTCTCTTTTCTTTCTGCCTGAATGCGGTCAATTGGCACTTGCCAAAGCAAGGTTTCCCAGCACAAACTACAAAGCAGCAGCTCCCTCCTGGCAGGGGAAATCCCATGCAGTGTTTCCCTGGCGAGATAGTGTTGCTACAGCGAGGCCCAGGGAAAACAGACTGCCTAGAGAAATCCTAGCAAAGCCCTGTGTTTCCCCACAGGAATGTATGTCAGTTTCAGTTCTTTGCCAGCAACGGAGCTCAGAGGCAACGTCAGATTGTGTGTATCTCAGTGAGAGAAAGAACACTGTCACTTCCCCTGTTCCTCTGACAAAAGCGGTTAGAGGGAGAAAAGCGTCCTTTGCTTTCGCTTTCCCGCAGTGAGCTCGGCAGATCTGCCTACGCGAAAGGCCGTTTTCCCCCGGAGAACTGCCTCGCGGTAGCCCTGTTCTGGAAGTGGAACGAGTATGCAGTGTTAGCGTTCAGCTATTGTGAAGGCTCTCTTTGGCCCAGGGCAAACGAAGCGCCGGGGGAAATCTTAGCAGAGCCCGGCGCCTTTCCACGGTTCAAAGCGTGGAACAGCAGACTCTTTTGCAAAGAACAGAGCGCCCAGGCAACAGCAGCCTGCACGTTTCTCAGGGAAAGGGAGAACTTCCTAACTTCATCCAGTCCTCTGAGCAAAGCAGGCAGAGGGAGAGAAACTTTCTTTCCTTCCTCTTTCCTGCAACGAATTCCTCCTTTGCTCTTGCAAACGCAAGGCTTCTTCTGAAAAACTAGGTCGCGGTGCAGGGATCCTTCCAGAGGAGCAACGGCATAGTTTTAGCTGGAAGGGCTTGGCAGAGCAGCCGGGGAGAAAAGGCCTCTTGCGATTCTCTTTTCTTTCTGCCTGAATGCGGTCAATTGGCACTTGCCAAAGCAAGGTTTCCCAGCACAAACTACAAAGCAGCAGCTCCCTCCTGGCAGGGGAAATCCCATGCAGTGTTTCCCTGGCGAGATAGTGTTGCTACAGCGAGGCCCAGGGAAAACAGACTGCCTAGAGAAATCCTAGCAAAGCCCTGTGTTTCCCCACAGGAATGTATGTCAGTTTCAGTTCTTTGCCAGCAACGGAGCTCAGAGGCAACGTCAGATTGTGTGTATCTCAGTGAGAGAAAGAACACTGTCACTTCCCCTGTTCCTCTGACAAAAGCGGTTAGAGGGAGAAAAGCGTCCTTTGCTTTCGCTTTCCCGCAGTGAGCTCGGCAGATCTGCCTACGCGAAAGGCCGTTTTCCCCCGGAGAACTGCCTCGCGGTAGCCCTGTTCTGGAAGTGGAACGAGTATGCAGTGTTAGCGTTCAGCTATTGTGAAGGCTCTCTTTGGCCCAGGGCAAACGAAGCGCCGGGGGAAATCTTAGCAGAGCCCGGCGCCTTTCCACGGTTCAAAGCGTGGAACAGCAGACTCTTTTGCAAAGAACAGAGCGCCCAGGCAACAGCAGCCTGCACGTTTCTCAGGGAAAGGGAGAACTTCCTAACTTCATCCAGTCCTCTGAGCAAAGCAGGCAGAGGGAGAGAAACTTTCTTTCCTTCCTCTTTCCTGCAACGAATTCCTCCTTTGCTCTTGCAAACGCAAGGCTTCTTCTGAAAAACTACGTCGCGGTGCAGGGATCCTTCCAGAGGAGCAACGGCATAGTTTTAGCTGGAAGGGCTTGGCAGAGCAGCCGGGGAGAAAAGGCCCCTTGCGATTCTCTTTTCTTTCTGCCTGAATGCGGTCAATTGGCACTTGCCAAAGCAAGGTTTCCCAGCACAAACTACAAAGCAGCAGCTCCCTCCTGGCAGAGGAAATCCCATGCAGTGTTGCCCTGGCGAGATAGTGTTGCTACAGCGAGGCCCAGGGAAAACAGACTGCCTAGAGAAATCCTAGCAAAGCCCTGTGTTTCCCCACAGGAATGTATGTCAGTTTCAGTTCTTTGCCAGCAACGGAGCTCAGAGGCAACGTCAGATTGTGTGTATCTCAGTGAGAGAAAGAACACTGTGACTTCCCCCGTTCCTCTGACGAAAGCGGTTAGAGGGAGAAAAGCGTCCTTTGCTTTCGCTTTCCCGCAGTGAGCTCGGCAGATCTGCCTTCGCGAAAGGCCGTTTTCCCCCGGAGAACTGCCTCGCGGTAGCCCTGTTCTGGAAGTGGAACGAGTATGCAGTGTTAGCGTTCAGCTATTGTGAAGGCTCTCTTTGGCCCAGGGCAAACGAAGCGCCGGGGGAAATCTTAGCAGAGCCCGGCGCCTTTCCACGGTTCAAAGCCTGGAACTGCAGACTCTTTTGCAAAGAAGAGAGCGCACAGGCAACAGCAGCCTGCACGTTTCTCAGTGAAAGGGAGAACTTGCTAACTTCATCCAGTCCTCTGAGCAAAGCAGGCAGAGGGAGAGAAACTTTCTTTCCTTCCTCTTTCCTGCAACGAATTCCTCCTTTGCTCTTGCAAACGCAAGGCTTCTTCTGAAAAACTACGTCGCGGTGCAGGGATCCTTCCAGAGGAGCAACGGCATAGTTTTAGCTGGAAGGGCTTGGCAGAGCAGCCGGGGAGAAAAGGCCCCTTGCGATTCTCTTTTCTTTCTGCCTGAATGCGGTCAATTGGCACTTGCCAAAGCAAGGTTTCCCAGCACAAACTACAAAGCAGCAGCTCTCTCCTGGCAGAGGAAATCCCATGCAGTGTTGCCCTGGCGAGATAGTGTTGCTACAGCGAGGCCCAGGGAAAACAGACTGCCTAGAGAAATCCTAGCAAAGCCCTGTGTTTCCCCACAGGAATGTATGTCAGTTTCAGTTCTTTGCCAGCAACGGAGCTCAGAGGCAACGTCAGATTGTGTGTATCTCAGTGAGAGAAAAAACACTGTGCGTTCCCCCGTTCCTCTGACGAAAGCGGTTAGAGGGAGAAAAGCGTCCTTTGCTTTCGCTTTCCCGCAGTGAGCTCGGCAGATCTGTCTTCGCCAAGGCCCTTTTTCCCCCGGAGAACTGCCTCGCGGTAGCCCTGTTCTGGAAGTGGAACGAGTATGCAGTGTTAGCGTTCAGCTATTGTGAAGGCTCGCTTTGGCCCAGGGCAAACGAAGCGCCGGGGGAAATCTTAGCAGAGCCCGGCGCCTTTCCACGGTTCAAAGCGTGGAACAGCAGACTCTTTTGCAAAGAACAGAGCGCCCAGGCAACAGCAGCCTGCACGTTTCTCAGTGAAAGGGAGAACTTCCTAACTTCATCCAGTCCTCTGAGCAAAGCAGGCAGAGGGAGAGAAACTTTCTTTCCTTCCTCTTTCCTGCAACGAATTCCTCCTTTGCTCTTGCAAACGCAAGGCTTCTTCTGAAAAACTAGGTCGCGGTGCAGGGATCCTTCCAGAGGAGCAACGGCATAGTTTTAGCTGGAAGGGCTTGGCAGAGCAGCCGGGGAGAAAAGGCCTCTTGCGATTCTCTTTTCTTTCTGCCTGAATGCGGTCAATTGGCACTTGCCAAAGCAAGGTTTCCCAGCACAAACTACAAAGCAGCAGCTCTCTCCTGGCAGAGGAAATCCCATGCAGTGTTGCCCTGGCGAGATAGTGTTGCTACAGCGAGGCCCAGGGAAAACAGACTGCCTAGAGAAATCCTAGCAAAGCCCTGTGTTTCCCCACAGGAATGTATGTCAGTTTCAGTTCTTTGCCAGCAACGGAGCTCAGAGGCAACGTCAGATTGTGTGTATCTCAGTGAGAGAAAGAACACTGTCACTTCCCCCGTTCCTCTGACGAAAGCGGTTAGAGGGAGAAAAGCGTCCTTTGCTTTCGCTTTCCCGCAGTGAGCTCGGCAGATCTGCCTACGCGAAAGGCCGTTTTCCCCCGGAGAACTGCCTCGCGGTAGCCCTGTTCTGGAAGTGGAACGAGTATGCAGTGTTAGCGTTCAGCTATTGTGAAGGCTCTCTTTGGCCCAGGGCAAACGAAGCACCGGGGGAAATCTTAGCAGAGCCCGCGGCCTTTCCACGGTTCAAAGCGTGGAACAGCAGACTCTTTTGCAAAGAACAGAGCGCCCAGGCAACAGCAGCCTGCACGTTTCTCAGTGAAAGGGAGAACTTCCTAACTTCATCCAGTCCTCTGAGCAAAGCAGGCAGAGGGAGAGAAACTTTCTTTCCTTCCTCTTTCCTGCAACGAATTCCTCCTTTGCTCTTGCAAACGCAAGGCTTCTTCTGATAAACTAGGTCGCGGTGCAGGGATCCTTCCAGAGGAGCAACGGCATAGTTTTAGCTGGAAGGGCTTGGCAGAGCAGCCGGCGAGAAAAGGCCTCTTGCGATTCTCTTTTCTTTCTGCCTGAATGCGGTCAATTGGCACTT
Organism: Loxodonta africana; assembly: GCF_030014295.1. NCBI lineage: Eukaryota > Metazoa > Chordata > Mammalia > Proboscidea > Elephantidae > Loxodonta > Loxodonta africana. The sequence goes on along the minus strand of NC_087350.1, from coordinate 507,598 downwards.
GCCAAAGCAAGGTTTCCCAGCACAAACTACAAAGCAGCAGCTCCCTCCTGGCAGGGGAAATCCCATGCAGTGTTGCCCTGGCGAGATAGTGTTGCTACAGCGAGGCCCAGGGAAAACAGACTGCCTAGAGAAATCCTAGCAAAGCCCTGTGTTTCCCCACAGGAATGTATGTCAGTTTCAGTTCTTTGCCAGCAACGGAGCTCAGAGGCAACGTCAGATTGTGTGTATCTCAGTGAGAGAAAGAACACTGTCACTTCCCCCGTTCCTCTGACGAAAGCGGTTAGAGGGAGAAAAGCGTCCTTTGCTTTCGCTTTCCCGCAGTGAGCTCGGCAGATCTGCCTTCGCGAAAGGCCGTTTTCCCCCGGAGAACTGCCTCGCGGTAGCCCTGTTCTGGAAGTGGAACGAGTATGCAGTGTTAGCGTTCAGCTATTGTGAAGGCTCTCTTTGGCCCAGGGCAAACGAAGCACCGGGGGAAATCTTAGCAGAGCCCGGCGCCTTTCCACGGTTCAAAGCGTGGAACAGCAGACTCTTTTGCAAAGAACGGAGCGCCCAGGCAACAGCAGCCCGCACGTTTCTCAGGGAAAGGGAGAACTTGCTAACTTCATCCAGTCCTCTGAGCAAAGCAGGCAGAGGGAGAGAAACTTTCTTTCCTTCCTCTTTCCTGCAACGAATTCCTCCTTTGCTCTTGCAAACGCAAGGCTTCTTCTGAAAAACTAGGTCGCGGTGCAGGGATCCTTCCAGAGGAGCAACGGCATAGTTTTAGCTGGAAGGGCTTGGCAGAGCAGCCGGGGAGAAAAGGCCCCTTGCGATTCTCTTTTCTTTCTGCCTGAATGCGGTCAATTGGCACTTGCCAAAGCAAGGTTTCCCAGCACAAACTACAAAGCAGCAGCTCCCTCCTGGCAGAGGAAATCCCATGCAGTGTTGCCCTGGCGAGATAGTGTTGCTACAGCGAGGCCCAGGGAAAACAGACTGCCTAGAGAAATCCTAGCAAAGCCCTGTGTTTCCCCACAGGAATGTATGTCAGTTTCAGTTCTTTGACAGCAACGGAGCTCAGAGGCAACGTCAGATTGTGTGTATCTCAGTGAGGGAAAGAACACTGTGACTTCCCCCGTTCCTCTGACGAAAGCGGTTAGAGGGAGAAAAGCGTCCTTTGCTTTCGCTTTCCCGCAGTGAGCTCGGCAGATCTGCCTTCGCGAAAGGCCGTTCTCCCCCGGAGAACTGCCTCGCGGTAGCCCTGTTCTGGAAGTGGAACGAGTATGCAGTGTTAGCGTTCAGCTATTGTGAAGGCTCGCTTTGGCCCAGGGCAAACGAAGCGCCGGGGGAAATCTTAGCAGAGCCCGGCGCCTTTCCACGGTTCAAAGCGTGGAACAGCAGACTTCTGCAAAGAACAGAGCGCCCAGGCAACAGCAGCCTGCACGTTTCTCAGTGAAAGGGAGAACTTCCTAACTTCATCCAGTCCTCTGAGCAAAGCAGGCAGAGGGAGAGAAACTTTCTTTCCTTCCTCTTTCCTGCAACGAATTCCTCCTTTGCTCTTGCAAACGCAAGGCTTCTTCTGAAAAACTAGGTCGCGGTGCAGGGATCCTTCCAGAGGAGCAACGGCATAGTTTTAGCTGGAAGGGCTTGGCAGAGCAGCCGGCGAGAAAAGGCCTCTTGCGATTCTCTTTTCTTTCTGCCTGAATGCGGTCAATTGGCACTTGTCAAAGCAAGGTTTCCCAGCACAAACTACAAAGCAGCAGCTCCCTCCTGGCAGGGGAAATCCCATGCAGTGTTTCCCTGGCGAGATAGTGTTGCTACAGCGAGGCCCAGGGAAAACAGACTGCCTAGAGAAATCCTAGCAAAGCCCTGTGTTTCCCCACAGGAATGTATGTCAGTTTCAGTTCTTTGCCAGCAACGGAGCTCAGAGGCAACGTCAGATTGTGTGTATCTCAGTGAGGGAAAGAACACTGTGACTTCCCCCGTTCCTCTGACGAAAGCGGTTAGAGGGAGAAAAGCGTCCTTTGCTTTCGCTTTCCCGCAGTGAGCTCGGCAGATCTGCCTTCGCGAAAGGCCGTTCTCCCCCGGAGAACTGCCTCGCGGTAGCCCTGTTCTGGAAGTGGAACGAGTATGCAGTGTTAGCGTTCAGCTATTGTGAAGGCTCTCTTTGGCCCAGGGCAAACGAAGCGCCGGGGGAAATCTTAGCAGAGCCCGGCGCCTTTCCACGGTTCAAAGCGTGGAACAGCAGACTCTTTTGCAAAGAACAGAGCGCCCAGGCAACAGCAGCCTGCACGTTTCTCAGTGAAAGGGAGAACTTCCTAACTTCATCCAGTCCTCTGAGCAAAGCAGGCAGAGGGAGAGAAACTTTCTTTCCTTCCTCTTTCCTGCAACGAATTCCTCCTTTGCTCTTGCAAACGCAAGGCTTCTTCTGAAAAACTAGGTCGCGGTGCAGGGATCCTTCCAGAGGAGCAACGGCATAGTTTTAGCTGGAAGGGCTTGGCAGAGCAGCCGGGGAGAAAAGGCCCCTTGCGATTCTCTTTTCTTTCTGCCTGAATGCGGTCAATTGGCACTTGCCAAAGCAAGGTTTCCCAGCACAAACTACAAAGCAGCAGCTCTCTCCTGGCAGAGGAAATCCCATGCAGTGTTGCCCTGGCGACATAGTGTTGCTACAGCGAGGCCCAGGGAAAACAGACTGCCTAGAGAAATCCTAGCAACGCCCTGTGTTTCCCCACAGGAATGTATGTCAGTTTCAGTTCTTTGCCAGCAACGGAGCTCAGAGGCAACGTCAGATTCTGTGTATCTCAGTGAGAGAAAGAACACTGTGACTTCCCCCGTTCCTCTGACAAAAGCGGTTAGAGGGAGAAAAGCGTCCTTTGCTTTCGCTTTCCCGCAGTGAGCTCGGCAGATCTGCCTACGCGAAAGGCCGTTTTCCCCCGGAGAACTGCCTCGCGGTAGCCCTGTTCTGGAAGTGGAACGAGTATGCAGTGTTAGCGTTCAGCTATTGTGAAGGCTCTCTTTGGCCCAGGGCAAACGAAGCACCGGGGAAATCTTAGCAGAGCCCGCGGCCTTTCCACGGTTCAAAGCGTGGAACAGCAGACTCTTTTGCAAAGAACAGAGCGCCCAGGCAACAGCAGCCTGCACGTTTCTCAGGGAAAGGGAGAACTTCCTAACTTCATCCAGTCCTCTGAGCAAAGCAGGCAGAGGGAGAGAAACTTTCTTTCCTTCCTCTTTCCTGCAACGAATTCCTCCTTTGCTCTTGCAAACGCAAGGCTTCTTCTGATAAACTAGGTCGCGGTGCAGGGATCCTTCCAGAGGAGCAACGGCATAGTTTTAGCTGGAAGGGCTTGGCAGAGCAGCCGGGGAGAAAAGGCCTCTTGCGATTCTCTTTTCTTTCTGCCTGAATGCGGTCAATTGGCACTTGCCAAAGCAAGGTTTCCCAGCACAAACTACAAAGCAGCAGCTCCCTCCTGGCAGGGGAAATCCCATGCAGTGTTGCCCTGGCGAGATAGTGTTGCTACAGCGAGGCCCAGGGAAAACAGACTGCCTAGAGAAATCCTAGCAAAGCCCTGTGTTTCCCCACAGGAATGTATGTCAGTTTCAGTTCTTTGCCAGCAACGGAGCTCAGAGGCAACGTCAGATTGTGTGTATCTCAGTGAGAGAAAGAACACTGTCACTTCCCCCGTTCCTCTGACGAAAGCGGTTAGAGGGAGAAAAGCGTCCTTTGCTTTCGCTTTCCCGCAGTGAGCTCGGCAGATCTGCCTTCGCGAAAGGCCGTTTTCCCCCGGAGAACTGCCTCGCGGTAGCCCTGTTCTGGAAGTGGAACGAGTATGCAGTGTTAGCGTTCAGCTATTGTGAAGGCTCTCTTTGGCCCAGGGCAAACGAAGCACCGGGGGAAATCTTAGCAGAGCCCGGCGCCTTTCCACGGTTCAAAGCGTGGAACAGCAGACTCTTTTGCAAAGAACGGAGCGCCCAGGCAACAGCAGCCCGCACGTTTCTCAGGGAAAGGGAGAACTTGCTAACTTCATCCAGTCCTCTGAGCAAAGCAGGCAGAGGGAGAGAAACTTTCTTTCCTTCCTCTTTCCTGCAACGAATTCCTCCTTTGCTCTTGCAAACGCAAGGCTTCTTCTGAAAAACTAGGTCGCGGTGCAGGGATCCTTCCAGAGGAGCAACGGCATAGTTTTAGCTGGAAGGGCTTGGCAGAGCAGCCGGGGAGAAAAGGCCCCTTGCGATTCTCTTTTCTTTCTGCCTGAATGCGGTCAATTGGCACTTGCCAAAGCAAGGTTTCCCAGCACAAACTACAAAGCAGCAGCTCCCTCCTGGCAGGGGAAATCCCATGCAGTGTTGCCCTGGTGAGATAGTGTTGCTACAGCGAGGCCCAGGGAAAACAGACTGCCTAGAGAAATCCTAGCAAAGCCCTGTGTTTCCCCACAGGAATGTATGTCAGTTTCAGTTCTTTGCCAGCAACGGAGCTCAGAGGCAACGTCAGATTGTGTGTATCTCAGTGAGAGAAAGAACACTGTCACTTCCCCCGTTCCTCTGACGAAAGCGGTTAGAGGGAGAAAAGCGTCCTTTGCTTTCGCTTTCCCGCAGTGAGCTCGGCAGATCTGCCTTCGCGAAAGGCCGTTTTCCCCCGGAGAACTGCCTCGCGGTAGCCCTGTTCTGGAAGTGGAACGAGTATGCAGTGTTAGCGTTCAGCTATTGTGAAGGCTCTCTTTGGCCCAGGGCAAACGAAGCACCGGGGGAAATCTTAGCAGAGCCCGGCGCCTTTCCACGGTTCAAAGCGTGGAACAGCAGACTCTTTTGCAAAGAACGGAGCGCCCAGGCAACAGCAGCCCGCACGTTTCTCAGGGAAAGGGAGAACTTGCTAACTTCATCCAGTCCTCTGAGCAAAGCAGGCAGAGGGAGAGAAACTTTCTTTCCTTCCTCTTTCCTGCAACGAATTCCTCCTTTGCTCTTGCAAACGCAAGGCTTCTTCTGAAAAACTAGGTCGCGGTGCAGGGATCCTTCCAGAGGAGCAACGGCATAGTTTTAGCTGGAAGGGCTTGGCAGAGCAGCCGGGGAGAAAAGGCCCCTTGCGATTCTCTTTTCTTTCTGCCTGAATGCGGTCAATTGGCACTTGCCAAAGCAAGGTTTCCCAGCACAAACTACAAAGCAGCAGCTCCCTCCTGGCAGAGGAAATCCCATGCAGTGTTGCCCTGGCGAGATAGTGTTGCTACAGCGAGGCCCAGGGAAAACAGACTGCCTAGAGAAATCCTAGCAAAGCCCTGTGTTTCCCCACAGGAATGTATGTCAGTTTCAGTTCTTTGACAGCAACGGAGCTCAGAGGCAACGTCAGATTGTGTGTATCTCAGTGAGGGAAAGAACACTGTGACTTCCCCCGTTCCTCTGACGAAAGCGGTTAGAGGGAGAAAAGCGTCCTTTGCTTTCGCTTTCCCGCAGTGAGCTCGGCAGATCTGCCTTCGCGAAAGGCCGTTCTCCCCCGGAGAACTGCCTCGCGGTAGCCCTGTTCTGGAAGTGGAACGAGTATGCAGTGTTAGCGTTCAGCTATTGTGAAGGCTCGCTTTGGCCCAGGGCAAACGAAGCGCCGGGGGAAATCTTAGCAGAGCCCGGCGCCTTTCCACGGTTCAAAGCGTGGAACAGCAGACTTCTGCAAAGAACAGAGCGCCCAGGCAACAGCAGCCTGCACGTTTCTCAGTGAAAGGGAGAACTTCCTAACTTCATCCAGTCCTCTGAGCAAAGCAGGCAGAGGGAGAGAAACTTTCTTTCCTTCCTCTTTCCTGCAACGAATTCCTCCTTTGCTCTTGCAAACGCAAGGCTTCTTCTGAAAAACTAGGTCGCGGTGCAGGGATCCTTCCAGAGGAGCAACGGCATAGTTTTAGCTGGAAGGGCTTGGCAGAGCAGCCGGCGAGAAAAGGCCTCTTGCGATTCTCTTTTCTTTCTGCCTGAATGCGGTCAATTGGCACTTGTCAAAGCAAGGTTTCCCAGCACAAACTACAAAGCAGCAGCTCCCTCCTGGCAGGGGAAATCCCATGCAGTGTTTCCCTGGCGAGATAGTGTTGCTACAGCGAGGCCCAGGGAAAACAGACTGCCTAGAGAAATCCTAGCAAAGCCCTGTGTTTCCCCACAGGAATGTATGTCAGTTTCAGTTCTTTGCCAGCAACGGAGCTCAGAGGCAACGTCAGATTGTGTGTATCTCAGTGAGGGAAAGAACACTGTGACTTCCCCCGTTCCTCTGACGAAAGCGGTTAGAGGGAGAAAAGCGTCCTTTGCTTTCGCTTTCCCGCAGTGAGCTCGGCAGATCTGCCTTCGCGAAAGGCCGTTCTCCCCCGGAGAACTGCCTCGCGGTAGCCCTGTTCTGGAAGTGGAACGAGTATGCAGTGTTAGCGTTCAGCTATTGTGAAGGCTCTCTTTGGCCCAGGGCAAACGAAGCGCCGGGGGAAATCTTAGCAGAGCCCGGCGCCTTTCCACGGTTCAAAGCGTGGAACAGCAGACTCTTTTGCAAAGAACAGAGCGCCCAGGCAACAGCAGCCTGCACGTTTCTCAGTGAAAGGGAGAACTTCCTAACTTCATCCAGTCCTCTGAGCAAAGCAGGCAGAGGGAGAGAAACTTTCTTTCCTTCCTCTTTCCTGCAACGAATTCCTCCTTTGCTCTTGCAAACGCAAGGCTTCTTCTGAAAAACTAGGTCGCGGTGCAGGGATCCTTCCAGAGGAGCAACGGCATAGTTTTAGCTGGAAGGGCTTGGCAGAGCAGCCGGGGAGAAAAGGCCCCTTGCGATTCTCTTTTCTTTCTGCCTGAATGCGGTCAATTGGCACTTGCCAAAGCAAGGTTTCCCAGCACAAACTACAAAGCAGCAGCTCTCTCCTGGCAGAGGAAATCCCATGCAGTGTTGCCCTGGCGACATAGTGTTGCTACAGCGAGGCCCAGGGAAAACAGACTGCCTAGAGAAATCCTAGCAACGCCCTGTGTTTCCCCACAGGAATGTATGTCAGTTTCAGTTCTTTGCCAGCAACGGAGCTCAGAGGCAACGTCAGATTGTGTGTATCTCAGTGAGAGAAAGAACACTGTGACTTCCCCCGTTCCTCTGACAAAAGCGGTTAGAGGGAGAAAAGCGTCCTTTGCTTTCGCTTTCCCGCAGTGAGCTCGGCAGATCTGCCTACGCGAAAGGCCGTTTTCCCCCGGAGAACTGCCTCGCGGTAGCCCTGTTCTGGAAGTGGAACGAGTATGCAGTGTTAGCGTTCAGCTATTGTGAAGGCTCTCTTTGGCCCAGGGCAAACGAAGCACCGGGGAAATCTTAGCAGAGCCCGCGGCCTTTCCACGGTTCAAAGCGTGGAACAGCAGACTCTTTTGCAAAGAACAGAGCGCCCAGGCAACAGCAGCCTGCACGTTTCTCAGGGAAAGGGAGAACTTCCTAACTTCATCCAGTCCTCTGAGCAAAGCAGGCAGAGGGAGAGAAACTTTCTTTCCTTCCTCTTTCCTGCAACGAATTCCTCCTTTGCTCTTGCAAACGCAAGGCTTCTTCTGATAAACTAGGTCGCGGTGCAGGGATCCTTCCAGAGGAGCAACGGCATAGTTTTAGCTGGAAGGGCTTGGCAGAGCAGCCGGGGAGAAAAGGCCTCTTGCGATTCTCTTTTCTTTCTGCCTGAATGCGGTCAATTGGCACTTGCCAAAGCAAGGTTTCCCAGCACAAACTACAAAGCAGCAGCTCCCTCCTGGCAGGGGAAATCCCATGCAGTGTTGCCCTGGCGAGATAGTGTTGCTACAGCGAGGCCCAGGGAAAACAGACTGCCTAGAGAAATCCTAGCAAAGCCCTGTGTTTCCCCACAGGAATGTATGTCAGTTTCAGTTCTTTGCCAGCAACGGACCTCAGAGGCAACGTCAGATTGTGTGTATCTCAGTGAGAGAAAGAACATTGTCACTTCCCCCGTTCCTCTGACGAAAGCGGTTAGAGGGAGAAAAGCGTCCTTTGCTTTCGCTTTCCCGCAGTGAGCTCGGCAGATCTGCCTTCGCGAAAGGCGGTTTTCCCCCGGAGAACTGCCTCGCGGTAGCCCTGTTCTGGAAGTGGAACGAGTATGCAGTGTTAGCGTTCAGCTATTGTGAAGGCTCTCTTTGGCCCAGGGCAAACGAAGCACCGGGGGAAATCTTAGCAGAGCCCGGCGCCTTTCCACGGTTCAAAGCGTGGAACAGCAGACTCTTTTGCAAAGAACAGAGCGCCCAGGCAACAGCAGCCTGCACGTTTCTCAGGGAAAGGGAGAACTTCCTAACTTCATCCAGTCCTCTGAGCAAAGCAGGCAGAGGGAGAGAAACTTTCTTTCCTTCCTCTTTCCTGCAACGAATTCCTCCTTTGCTCTTGCAAACGCAAGGCTTCTTCTGAAAAACTACGTCGCGGTGCAGGGATCCTTCCAGAGGAGCAACGGCATAGTTTTAGCTGGAAGGGCTTGGCAGAGCAGCCGGGGAGAAAAGGCCTCTTGCGATTCTCTTTTCTTTCTGCCTGAATGCGGTCAATTGGCACTTGCCAAAGCAAGGTTTCCCAGCACAAACTACAAAGCAGCAGCTCTCTCCTGGCAGGGGAAATCCCATGCAGTGTTGCCCTGGCGAGATAGTGTTGCTACAGCGAGGCCCAGGGAAAACAGACTGCCTAGAGAAATCCTAGCAAAGCCCTGTGTTTCCCCACAGGAATGTATGTCAGTTTCAGTTCTTTGCCAGCAACGGAGCTCAGAGGCAACGTCAGATTGTGTGTATCTCAGTGAGAGAAAGAACACTTTCACTTCCCCTGTTCCTCTGACAAAAGCGGTTAGAGGGAGAAAAGCGTCCTTTGCTTTCGCTTTCCCGCAGTGAGCTCGGCAGATCTGCCTACGCGAAAGGCCGTTTTCCCCCGGAGAACTGCCTCGCGGTAGCCCTGTTCTGGAAGTGGAACGAGTATGCAGTGTTAGCGTTCAGCTATTGTGAAGGCTCTCTTTGGCCCAGGGCAAACGAAGCACCGGGGGAAATCTTAGCAGAGCCCGGCGCCTTTCCACCGTTCAAAGCGTGGAACAGCAGACTCTTTTGCAAAGAACAGAGCGCCCAGGCAACAGCAGCCTGCACGTTTCTCAGTGAAAGGGAGAACTTCCTAACTTCACCCAGTCCTCTGAGCAAAGCAGGCAGAGGGAGAGAAACTTTCTTTCCTTCCTCTTTCCTGCAACGAATTCCTCCTTTGCTCTTGCAAACGCAAGGCTTCTTCTGAAAAACTACGTCGCGGTGCAGGGATCCTTCCAGAGGAGCAACGGCATAGTTTTAGCTGGAAGGGCTTGGCAGAGCAGCCGGGGAGAAAAGGCCTCTTGCGATTCTCTTTTCTTTCTGCCTGAATGCGGTCAATTGGCACTTGCCAAAGCAAGGTTTCCCAGCACAAACTACAAAGCAGCAGCTCCCTCCTGGCAGAGGAAATCCCATGCAGTGTTGCCCTGGCGAGATAGTGTTGCTACAGCGAGGCCCAGGGAAAACAGACTGCCTAGAGAAATCCTAGCAAAGCCCTGTGTTTCCCCACAGGAATGTATGTCAGTTTCAGTTCTTTGCCAGCAACGGAGCTCAGAGGCAACGTCAGATTGTGTGTATCTCAGTGAGAGAAAGAACACTGTGACTTCCCCCGTTCCTCTGACGAAAGCGGTTAGAGGGAGAAAAGCGTCCTTTGCTTTCGCTTTCCCGCAGTGAGCTCGGCAGATCTGTCTTCGCCAAGGCCCTTTTTCCCCCGGAGAACTGCCTCGCGGTAGCCCTGTTCTGGAAGTGGAACGAGTATGCAGTGTTAGCGTTCAGCTATTGTGAAGGCTCGCTTTGGCCCAGGGCAAACGAAGCGCCGGGGGAAATCTTAGCAGAGCCCGGCGCCTTTCCACGGTTCAAAGCGTGGAACAGCAGACTCTTTTGCAAAGAACAGAGCGCCCAGGCAACAGCAGCCTGCACGTTTCTCAGTGAAAGGGAGAACTTCCTAACTTCATCCAGTCCTCTGAGCAAAGCAGGCAGAGGGAGAGAAACTTTCTTTCCTTCCTCTTTCCTGCAACGAATTCCTCCTTTGCTCTTGCAAACGCAAGGCTTCTTCTGAAAAACTACGTCGCGGTGCAGGGATCCTTCCAGAGGAGCAACGGCATAGTTTTAGCTGGAAGGGCTTGGCAGAGCAGCCGGCGAGAAAAGGCCTCTTGCGATTCTCTTTTCTTTCTGCCTGAATGCGGTCAATTGGCACTTGTCAAAGCAAGGTTTCCCAGCACAAACTACAAAGCAGCAGCTCCCTCCTGGCAGGGGAAATCCCATGCAGTGTTTCCCTGGCGAGATAGTGTTGCTACAGCGAGGCCCAGGGAAAACAGACTGCCTAGAGAAATCCTAGCAAAGCCCTGTGTTTCCCCACAGGAATGTATGTCAGTTTCAGTTCTTTGCCAGCAACGGAGCTCAGAGGCAACGTCAGATTGTGTGTATCTCAGTGAGGGAAAGAACACTGTGACTTCCCCCGTTCCTCTGACGAAAGCGGTTAGAGGGAGAAAAGCGTCCTTTGCTTTCGCTTTCCCGCAGTGAGCTCGGCAGATCTGCCTTCGCGAAAGGCCGTTTTCCCCCGGAGAACTGCCTCGCGGTAGCCCTGTTCTGGAAGTGGAACGAGTATGCAGTGTTAGCGTTCAGCTATTGTGAAGGCTCTCTTTGGCCCAGGGCAAACGAAGCGCCGGGGGAAATCTTAGCAGAGCCCGGCGCCTTTCCACGGTTCAAAGCGTGGAACAGCAGACTCTTTTGCAAAGAACAGAGCGCCCAGGCAACAGCAGCCCGCACGTTTCTCAGGGAAAGGGAGAACTTCCTAACTTCATCCAGTCCTCTGAGCAAAGCAGGCAGAGGGAGAGAAACTTTCTTTCCTTCCTCTTTCCTGCAACGAATTCCTCCTTTGCTCTTGCAAACGCAAGGCTTCTTCTGAAAAACTACGTCGCGGTGCAGGGATCCTTCCAGAGGAGCAACGGCATAGTTTTAGCTGGAAGGGCTTGGCAGAGCAGCCGGGGAGAAAAGGCCCCTTGCGATTCTCTTTTCTTTCTGCCTGAATGCGGTCAATTGGCACTTGCCAAAGCAAGGTTTCCCAGCACAAACTACAAAGCAGCAGCTCCCTCCTGGCAGAGGAAATCCCATGCAGTGTTGCCCTGGCGAGATAGTGTTGCTACAGCGAGGCCCAGGGAAAACAGACTGCCTAGAGAAATCCTAGCAAAGCCCTGTGTTTCCCCACAGGAATGTATGTCAGTTTCAGTTCTTTGCCAGCAACGGAGCTCAGAGGCAACGTCAGATTGTGTGTATCTCAGTGAGAGAAAGAACACTGTCACTTCCCCCGTTCCTCTGACGAAAGCGGTTAGAGGGAGAAAAGCGTCCTTTGCTTTCGCTTTCCCGCAGTGAGCTCGGCAGATCTGCCTTCGCGAAAGGCCGTTTTCCCCCGGAGAACTGCCTCGCGGTAGCCCTGTTCTGGAAGTGGAACGAGTATGCAGTGTTAGCGTTCAGCTATTGTGAAGGCTCTCTTTGGCCCAGGGCAAACGAAGCACCGGGGGAAATCTTAGCAGAGCCCGGCGCCTTTCCACGGTTCAAAGCGTGGAACAGCAGACTCTTTTGCAAAGAACAGAGCGCCCAGGCAACAGCAGCCTGCACGTTTCTCAGGGAAAGGGAGAACTTGCTAACTTCATCCAGTCCTCTGAGCAAAGCAGGCAGAGGGAGAGAAACTTTCTTTCCTTCCTCTTTCCTGCAACGAATTCCTCCTTTGCTCTTGCAAACGCAAGGCTTCTTCTGAAAAACTACGTCGCGGTGCAGGGATCCTTCCAGAGGAGCAACGGCATAGTTTTAGCTGGAAGGGCTTGGCAGAGCAGCCGGGGAGAAAAGGCCTCTTGCGATTCTCTTTTCTTTCTGCCTGAATGCGGTCAATTGGCACTTGCCAAAGCAAGGTTTCCCAGCACAAACTACAAAGCAGCAGCTCCCTCCTGGCAGAGGAAATCCCATGCAGTGTTGCCCTGGCGAGATAGTGTTGCTACAGCGAGGCCCAGGGAAAACAGACTGCCTAGAGAAATCCTAGCAAAGCCCTGTGTTTCCCCACAGGAATGTATGTCAGTTTCAGTTCTTTGCCAGCAACGGAGCTCAGAGGCAACGTCAGATTGTGTGTATCTCAGTGAGAGAAAGAACACTGTCACTTCCCCTGTTCCTCTGACAAAAGCGGTTAGAGGGAGAAAAGCGTCCTTTGCTTTCGCTTTCCCGCAGTGAGCTCGGCAGATCTGCCTACGCGAAAGGCCGTTTTCCCCCGGAGAACTGCCTCGCGGTAGCCCTGTTCTGGAAGTGGAACGAGTATGCAGTGTTAGCGTTCAGCTATTGTGAAGGCTCTCTTTGGCCCAGGGCAAACGAAGCACCGGGGGAAATCTTAGCAGAGCCCGGCGCCTTTCCACGGTTCAAAGCGTGGAACAGCAGACTCTTTTGCAAAGAACAGAGCGCCCAGGCAACAGCAGCCTGCACGTTTCTCAGTGAAAGGGAGAACTTCCTAACTTCACCCAGTCCTCTGAGCAAAGCAGGCAGAGGGAGAGAAACTTTCTTTCCTTCCTCTTTCCTGCAACGAATTCCTCCTTTGCTCTTGCAAACGCAAGGCTTCTTCTGAAAAACTAGGTCGCGGTGCAGGGATCCTTCCAGAGGAGCAACGGCATAGTTTTAGCTGGAAGGGCTTGGCAGAGCAGCCGGGGAGAAAAGGCCTCTTGCGATTCTCTTTTCTTTCTGCCTGAATGCGGTCAATTGGCACTTGCCAAAGCAAGGTTTCCCAGCACAAACTACAAAGCAGCAGCTCCCTCCTGGCAGGGGAAATCCCATGCAGTGTTTCCCTGGCGAGATAGTGTTGCTACAGCGAGGCCCAGGGAAAACAGACTGCCTAGAGAAATCCTAGCAAAGCCTTGTGTTTCCCCACAGGAATGTATGTCAGTTTCAGTTCTTTGCCAGCAACGGAGCTCAGAGGCAACGTCAGATTGTGTGTAATCAGTGAGGGAAAGAACACTGTGACTTCCCCCGTTCCTCTGACGAAAGCGGTTAGAGGGAGAAAAGCGTCCTTTGCTTTCGCTTTCCCGCAGTGAGCTCGGCAGATCTGTCTTCGCCAAGGCCCTTTTTCCCCCGGAGAACTGCCTCGCGGTAGCCCTGTTCTGGAAGTGGAACGAGTATGCAGTGTTAGCGTTCAGCTATTGTGAAGGCTCGCTTTGGCCCAGGGCAAACGAAGCGCCGGGGGAAATCTTAGCAGAGCCCGGCGCCTTTCCACGGTTCAAAGCCTGGAACAGCAGACTCTTTTGCAAAGAACAGAGCGCCCAGGCAACAGCAGCCTGCACGTTTCTCAGTGAAAGGGAGAACTTCCTAACTTCATCCAGTCCTCTGAGCAAAGCAGGCAGAGGGAGAGAAACTTTCTTTCCTTCCTCTTTCCTGCAACGAATTCCTCCTTTGCTCTTGCAAACGCAAGGCTTCTTCTGAAAAACTACGTCGCGGTGCAGGGATCCTTCCAGAGGAGCAACGGCATAGTTTTAGCTGGAAGGGCTTGGCAGAGCAGCCGGCGAGAAAAGGCCTCTTGCGATTCTCTTTTCTTTCTGCCTGAATGCGGTCAATTGGCACTTGTCAAAGCAAGGTTTCCCAGCACAAACTACAAAGCAGCAGCTCCCTCCTGGCAGGGGAAATCCCATGCAGTGTTTCCCTGGCGAGATAGTGTTGCTACAGCGAGGCCCAGGGAAAACAGACTGCCTAGAGAAATCCTAGCAAAGCCCTGTGTTTCCCCACAGGAATGTATGTCAGTTTCAGTTCTTTGCCAGCAACGGAGCTCAGAGGCAACGTCAGATTGTGTGTATCTCAGTGAGGGAAAGAACACTGTGACTTCCCCCGTTCCTCTGACGAAAGCGGTTAGAGGGAGAAAAGCGTCCTTTGCTTTCGCTTTCCCGCAGTGAGCTCGGCAGAATTGCCTTCACGAAAGGCCGTTTTCCCCCGGAGAACTGCCTCGCGGTAGCCCTGTTCTGGAAGTGGAACGAGTATGCAGTGTTAGCGTTCAGCTATTGTGAAGGCTCTCTTTGGCCCAGGGCAAACGAAGCGCCGGGGGAAATCTTAGCAGAGCCCGGCGCCTTTCCACGGTTCAAAGCGTGGAACAGCAGACTCTTTTGCAAAGAACAGAGCGCCCAGGCAACAGCAGCCTGCACGTTTCTCAGTGAAAGGGAGAACTTCCTAACTTCATCCAGTCCTCTGAGCAAAGCAGGCAGAGGGAGAGAAACTTTCTTTCCTTCCTCTTTCCTGCAACGAATTCCTCCTTTGCTCTTGCAAACGCAAGGCTTCTTCTGAAAAACTAGGTCGCGGTGCAGGGATCCTTCCAGAGGAGCAACGGCATAGTTTTAGCTGGAAGGGCTTGGCAGAGCAGCCGGGGAGAAAAGGCCCCTTGCGATTCTCTTTTCTTTCTGCCTGAATGCGGCCAATTGGCACTTGCCAAAGCAAGGTTTCCCAGCACAAACTACAAAGCAGCAGCTCCCTCCTGGCAGAGGAAATCCCATGCAGTGTTGCCCTGGCGAGATAGTGTTGCTACAGCGAGGCCCAGGGAAAACAGACTGCCTAGAGAAATCCTAGCAAAGCCCTGTGTTTCCCCACAGGAATGTATGTCAGTTTCAGTTCTTTGCCAGCAACGGAGCTCAGAGGCAACGTCAGATTGTGTGTATCTCAGTGAGAGAAAGAACACTGTCACTTCCCCTGTTCCTCTGACAAAAGCGGTTAGAGGGAGAAAAGCGTCCTTTGCTTTCGCTTTCCCGCAGTGAGCTCGGCAGATCTGCCTACGCGAAAGGCCGTTTTCCCCCGGAGAACTGCCTCGCGGTAGCCCTGTTCTGGAAGTGGAACGAGTATGCAGTGTTAGCGTTCAGCTATTGTGAAGGCTCTCTTTGGCCCAGGGCAAACGAAGCACCGGGGGAAATCTTAGCAGAGCCCGGCGCCTTTCCACCGTTCAAAGCGTGGAACAGCAGACTCTTTTGCAAAGAACAGAGCGCCCAGGCAACAGCAGCCTGCACGTTTCTCAGTGAAAGGGAGAACTTCCTAACTTCACCCAGTCCTCTGAGCAAAGCAGGCAGAGGGAGAGAAACTTTCTTTCCTTCCTCTTTCCTGCAACGAATTCCTCCTTTGCTCTTGCAAACGCAAGGCTTCTTCTGAAAAACTAGGTCGCGGTGCAGGGATCCTTCCAGAGGAGCAACGGCATAGTTTTAGCTGGAAGGGCTTGGCAGAGCAGCCGGGGAGAAAAGGCCTCTTGCGATTCTCTTTTCTTTCTGCCTGAATGCGGTCAATTGGCACTTGCCAAAGCAAGGTTTCCCAGCACAAACTACAAAGCAGCAGCTCCCTCCTGGCAGGGGAAATCCCATGCAGTGTTTCCCTGGCGAGATAGTGTTGCTACAGCGAGGCCCAGGGAAAACAGACTGCCTAGAGAAATCCTAGCAAAGCCCTGTGTTTCCCCACAAGAATGTATGTCAGTTTCAGTTCTTTGCCAGCAACGGAGCTCAGAGGCAACGTCAGATTGTGTGTAATCAGTGAGGGAAAGAACACTGTGACTTCCCCCGTTCCTCTGACGAAAGCGGTTAGAGGGAGAAAAGCGTCCTTTGCTTTCGCTTTCCCGCAGTGAGCTCGGCAGATCTGTCTTCGCCAAGGCCCTTTTTCCCCCGGAGAACTGCCTCGCGGTAGCCCTGTTCTGGAAGTGGAACGAGTATGCAGTGTTAGCGTTCAGCTATTGTGAAGGCTCGCTTTGGCCCAGGGCAAACGAAGCGCCGGGGGAAATCTTAGCAGAGCCCGGCGCCTTTCCACGGTTCAAAGCGTGGAACAGCAGACTCTTTTGCAAAGAACAGAGCGCCCAGGCAACAGCAGCCTGCACGTTTCTCAGTGAAAGGGAGAACTTCCTAACTTCATCCAGTCCTCTGAGCAAAGCAGGCAGAGGGAGAGAAACTTTCTTTCCTTCCTCTTTCCTGCAACGAATTCCTCCTTTGCTCTTGCAAACGCAAGGCTTCTTCTGAAAAACTACGTCGCGGTGCAGGGATCCTTCCAGAGGAGCAACGGCATAGTTTTAGCTGGAAGGGCTTGGCAGAGCAGCCGGCGAGAAAAGGCCTCTTGCGATTCTCTTTTCTTTCTGCCTGAATGCGGTCAATTGGCACTTGTCAAAGCAAGGTTTCCCAGCACAAACTACAAAGCAGCAGCTCCCTCCTGGCAGGGGAAATCCCATGCAGTGTTTCCCTGGCGAGATAGTGTTGCTACAGCGAGGCCCAGGGAAAACAGACTGCCTAGAGAAATCCTAGCAAAGCCCTGTGTTTCCCCACAGGAATGTATGTCAGTTTCAGTTCTTTGCCAGCAACGGAGCTCAGAGGCAACGTCAGATTGTGTGTATCTCAGTGAGGGAAAGAACACTGTGACTTCCCCCGTTCCTCTGACGAAAGCGGTTAGAGGGAGAAAAGCGTCCTTTGCTTTCGCTTTCCCGCAGTGAGCTCGGCAGAATTGCCTTCACGAAAGGCCGTTTTCCCCCGGAGAACTGCCTCGCGGTAGCCCTGTTCTGGAAGTGGAACGAGTATGCAGTGTTAGCGTTCAGCTATTGTGAAGGCTCTCTTTGGCCCAGGGCAAACGAAGCGCCGGGGGAAATCTTAGCAGAGCCCGGCGCCTTTCCACGGTTCAAAGCGTGGAACAGCAGACTCTTTTGCAAAGAACAGAGCGCCCAGGCAACAGCAGCCTGCACGTTTCTCAGTGAAAGGGAGAACTTCCTAACTTCATCCAGTCCTCTGAGCAAAGCAGGCAGAGGGAGAGAAACTTTCTTTCCTTCCTCTTTCCTGCAACGAATTCCTCCTTTGCTCTTGCAAACGCAAGGCTTCTTCTGAAAAACTAGGTCGCGGTGCAGGGATCCTTCCAGAGGAGCAACGGCATAGTTTTAGCTGGAAGGGCTTGGCAGAGCAGCCGGGGAGAAAAGGCCCCTTGCGATTCTCTTTTCTTTCTGCCTGAATGCGGCCAATTGGCACTTGCCAAAGCAAGGTTTCCCAGCACAAACTACAAAGCAGCAGCTCCCTCCTGGCAGAGGAAATCCCATGCAGTGTTGCCCTGGCGAGATAGTGTTGCTACAGCGAGGCCCAGGGAAAACAGACTGCCTAGAGAAATCCTAGCAAAGCCCTGTGTTTCCCCACAGGAATGTATGTCAGTTTCAGTTCTTTGCCAGCAACGGAGCTCAGAGGCAACGTCAGATTGTGTGTATCTCAGTGAGAGAAAGAACACTGTGCGTTCCCCCGTTCCTCTGACGAAAGCGGTTAGAGGGAGAAAAGCGTCCTTTGCTTTCGCTTTCCCGCAGTGAGCTCGGCAGATCTGTCTTCGCCAAGGCCCTTTTTCCCCCGGAGAACTGCCTCGCGGTAGCCCTGTTCTGGAAGTGGAACGAGTATGCAGTGTTAGCGTTCAGCTATTGTGAAGGCTCGCTTTGGCCCAGGGCAAACGAAGCGCCGGGGGAAATCTTAGCAGAGCCCGGCGCCTTTCCACGGTTCAAAGCGTGGAACAGCAGACTCTTTTGCAAAGAACAGAGCGCCCAGGCAACAGCAGCCTGCACGTTTCTCAGTGAAAGGGAGAACTTCCTAACTTCATCCAGTCCTCTGAGCAAAGCAGGCAGAGGGAGAGAAACTTTCTTTCCTTCCTCTTTCCTGCAACGAATTCCTCCTTTGCTCTTGCAAACGCAAGGCTTCTTCTGAAAAACTACGTCGCGGTGCAGGGATCCTTCCAGAGGAGCAACGGCATAGTTTTAGCTGGAAGGGCTTGGCAGAGCAGCCGGGGAGAAAAGGCCTCTTGCGATTCTCTTTTCTTTCTGCCTGAATGCGGTCAATTGGCACTTGTCAAAGCAAGGTTTCCCAGCACAAACTACAAAGCAGCAGCTCCCTCCTGGCAGGGGAAATCCCATGCAGTGTTTCCCTGGCGAGATAGTGTTGCTACAGCGAGGCCCAGGGAAAACAGACTGCCTAGAGAAATCCTAGCAAAGCCCTGTGTTTCCCCACAGGAATGTATGTCAGTTTCAGTTCTTTGCCAGCAACGGAGCTCAGAGGCAACGTCAGATTGTGTGTATCTCAGTGAGAGAAAGAACACTGTGCGTTCCCCCGTTCCTCTGACGAAAGCGGTTAGAGGGAGAAAAGCGTCCTTTGCTTTCGCTTTCCCGCAGTGAGCTCGGCAGATCTGTCTTCGCCAAGGCCCTTTTTCCCCCGGAGAACTGCCTCGCGGTAGCCCTGTTCTGGAAGTGGAACGAGTATGCAGTGTTAGCGTTCAGCTATTGTGAAGGCTCGCTTTGGCCCAGGGCAAACGAAGCGCCGGGGGAAATCTTAGCAGAGCCCGGCGCCTTTCCACGGTTCAAAGCGTGGAACAGCAGACTCTTTTGCAAAGAACAGAGCGCCCAGGCAACAGCAGCCTGCACGTTTCTCAGTGAAAGGGAGAACTTCCTAACTTCATCCAGTCCTCTGAGCAAAGCAGGCAGAGGGAGAGAAACTTTCTTTCCTTCCTCTTTCCTGCAACGAATTCCTCCTTTGCTCTTGCAAACGCAAGGCTTCTTCTGAAAAACTAGGTCGCGGTGCAGGGATCCTTCCAGAGGAGCAACGGCATAGTTTTAGCTGGAAGGGCTTGGCAGAGCAGCCGGGGAGAAAAGGCCTCTTGCGATTCTCTTTTCTTTCTGCCTGAATGCGGTCAATTGGCACTTGCCAAAGCAAGGTTTCCCAGCACAAACTACAAAGCAGCAGCTCTCTCCTGGCAGAGGAAATCCCATGCAGTGTTGCCCTGGCGAGATAGTGTTGCTACAGCGAGGCCCAGGGAAAACAGACTGCCTGGAGAAATCCTAGCAAAGCCCTGTGTTTCCCCACAGGAATGTATGTCAGTTTCAGTTCTTTGCCAGCAACGGAGCTCAGAGGCAACGTCAGATTGTGTGTATCTCAGTGAGAGAAAGAACACTGTGACTTCCCCCGTTCCTCTGACGAAAGCGCTTAGAGGGAGAAAAGCGTCCTTTGCTTTCGCTTTCCCGCAGTGAGCTCGGCAGATCTGCCCTTCGCGAAGGGCCGTTTTCCCCCGCAGAACTGCCTCGCGGTAGCCCTGTTCTGGAAGTGGAACGAGTATGCAGTGTTAGCGTTCAGCTATTGTGAAGGCTCGCTTTGGCCCAGGGCAAACGAAGCGCCGGGGGAAATCTTAGCAGAGCCCGGCGCCTTTCCACGGTTCAAAGCGTGGAACAGCAGACTCTTTTGCAAAGAAGAGAGCGCACAGGCAACAGCAGCCCGCACGTTTCTCAGTGAAAGGGAGAACTCCCTGACTTCATCCAGTCCTCTGAGCAAAGCAGGCAGAGGGAGAGAAACTTTCTTTCCTTCCTCTTTCCTGCAACGAATTCCTCCTTTGCTCTTGCAAACGCAAGGCTTCTTCTGAAAAACTACGTCGCGGTGCAGGGATCCTTCCAGAGGAGCAACGGCGTAGTTTTAGCTGGAAGGGCTTGGCAGAGCAGCCGGGGAGAAAAGGCCTCTTGCGATTCTCTTTTCTTTCTGCCTGAATGCGATCAATTGGCACTTGCCAAAGCAAGGTTTCCCAGCACAAACTACAAAGCAGCAGCTCTCTCCTGGCAGAGGAAATCCCATGCAGTGTTGCCCTGGCGAGATAGTGTTGCTACAGCGAGGCCCAGGGAAAACAGACTGCCTGGAGAAATCCTAGCAAAGCCCTGTGTTTCCCCACAGGAATGTATGTCAGT
This sequence comes from Loxodonta africana, assembly GCF_030014295.1. Lineage (NCBI taxonomy): Eukaryota > Metazoa > Chordata > Mammalia > Proboscidea > Elephantidae > Loxodonta > Loxodonta africana. Next base: position 487,902 of record NC_087350.1, on the reverse strand, counting down.
TTCAGTTCTTTGCCAGCAACGGAGCTCAGAGGCAACGTCAGATTGTGTGTATCTCAGTGAGAGAAAGAACACTGTGACTTCCCCCGTTCCTCTGACGAAAGCGCTTAGAGGGAGAAAAGCGTCCTTTGCTTTCGCTTTCCCGCAGTGAGCTCGGCAGATCTGCCCTTCGCGAAGGGCCGTTTTCCCCCGCAGAACTGCCTCGCGGTAGCCCTGTTCTGGAAGTGGAACGAGTATGCAGTGTTAGCGTTCAGCTATTGTGAAGGCTCGCTTTGGCCCAGGGCAAACGAAGCGCCGGGGGAAATCTTAGCAGAGCCCGGCGCCTTTCCACGGTTCAAAGCGTGGAACAGCAGACTCTTTTGCAAAGAAGAGAGCGCACAGGCAACAGCAGCCCGCACGTTTCTCAGTGAAAGGGAGAACTCCCTGACTTCATCCAGTCCTCTGAGCAAAGCAGGCAGAGGGAGAGAAACTTTCTTTCCTTCCTCTTTCCTGCAACGAATTCCTCCTTTGCTCTTGCAAACGCAAGGCTTCTTCTGAAAAACTACGTCGCGGTGCAGGGATCCTTCCAGAGGAGCAACGGCATAGTTTTAGCTGGAAGGGCTTGGCAGAGCAGCCGGGGAGAAAAGGCCTCTTGCGATTCTCTTTTCTTTCTGCCTGAATGCGGTCAATTGGCACTTGCCAAAGCAAGGTTTCCCAGCACAAACTACAAAGCAGCAGCTCTCTCCTGGCAGAGGAAATCCCATGCAGTGTTGCCCTGGCGAGATAGTGTTGCTACAGCGAGGCCCAGGGAAAACAGCCTGCCTGGAGAAATCCTAGCAAAGCCCTGTGTTTCCCCACAGGAATGTATGTCAGTTTCAGTTCTTTGCCAGCAACGGAGCTCAGAGGCAACGTCAGATTGTGTGTATCTCAGTGAGAGAAAGAACACTGTGACTTCCCCCGTTCCTCTGACGAAAGCGGTTAGAGGGAGAAAAGCGTCCTTTGCTTTCGCTTTCCCGCAGTGAGCTCGGCAGATCTGCCCTTCGCGAAGGGCCGTTTTCCCCCGCAGAACTGCCTCGCGGTAGCCCTGTTCTGGAAGTGGAACGAGTATGCAGTGTTAGCGTTCAGCTATTGTGAAGGCTCGCTTTGGCCCAGGGCAAACGAAGCGCCGGGGGAAATCTTAGCAGAGCCCGGCGCCTTTCCACGGTTCAAAGCGTGGAACAGCAGACTCTTTTGCAAAGAAGAGAGCGCACAGGCAACAGCAGCCCGCACGTTTCTCAGTGAAAGGGAGAACTCCCTGACTTCATCCAGTCCTCTGAGCAAAGCAGGCAGAGGGAGAGAAACTTTCTTTCCTTCCTCTTTCCTGCAACGAATTCCTCCTTTGCTCTTGCAAACGCAAGGCTTCTTCTGAAAAACTACGTCGCGGTGCAGGGATCCTTCCAGAGGAGCAACGGCATAGTTTTAGCTGGAAGGGCTTGGCAGAGCAGCCGGGGAGAAAAGGCCTCTTGCGATTCTCTTTTCTTTCTGCCTGAATGCGGTCAATTGGCACTTGCCAAAGCAAGGTTTCCCAGCACAAACTACAAAGCAGCAGCTCTCTCCTGGCAGAGGAAATCCCATGCAGTGTTGCCCTGGCGAGATAGTGTTGCTACAGCGAGGCCCAGGGAAAACAGCCTGCCTGGAGAAATCCTAGCAAAGCCCTGTGTTTCCCCACAGGAATGTATGTCAGTTTCAGTTCTTTGCCAGCAACGGAGCTCAGAGGCAACGTCAGATTGTGTGTATCTCAGTGAGAGAAAGAACACTGTGACTTCCCCCGTTCCTCTGACGAAAGCGGTTAGAGGGAGAAAAGCGTCCTTTGCTTTCCCTTTCCCGCAGTGAGCTCGGCAGATCTGCCCTTCGCGAAGGGCCGTTTTCCCCCGGAGAACTGCCTCGCGGTAGCCCTGTTCTGGAAGTGGAACGAGTATGCAGTGTTAGCGTTCAGCTATTGTGAAGGCTCGCTTTGGCCCAGGGCAAACGAAGCGCCGGGGGAAATCTTAGCAGAGCCCGGCGCCTTTCCACGGTTCAAAGCGTGGAACAGCAGACTCTTTTGCAAAGAAGAGAGCGCACAGGCAACAGCAGCCCGCACGTTTCTCAGTGAAAGGGAGAACTCCCTGACTTCATCCAGTCCTCTGAGCAAAGCAGGCAGAGGGAGAGAAACTTTCTTTCCTTCCTCTTTCCTGCAACGAATTCCTCCTTTGCTCTTGCAAACGCAAGGCTTCTTCTGAAAAACTACGTCGCGGTGCAGGGATCCTTCCAGAGGAGCAACGGCGTAGTTTTAGCTGGAAGGGCTTGGCAGAGCAGCCGGGGAGAAAAGGCCTCTTGCGATTCTCTTTTCTTTCTGCCTGAATGCGGTCAATTGGCACTTGCCAAAGCAAGGTTTCCCAGCACAAACTACAAAGCAGCAGCTCTCTCCTGGCAGAGGAAATCCCATGCAGTGTTGCCCTGGCGAGATAGTGTTGCTACAGCGAGGCCCAGGGAAAACAGACTGCCTGGAGAAATCCTAGCAAAGCCCTGTGTTTCCCCACAGGAATGTATGTCAGTTTCAGTTCTTTGCCAGCAACGGAGCTCAGAGGCAACGTCAGATTGTGTGTATCTCAGTGAGAGAAAGAACACTGTGACTTCCCCCGTTCCTCTGACGAAAGCGCTTAGAGGGAGAAAAGCGTCCTTTGCTTTCGCTTTCCCGCAGTGAGCTCGGCAGATCTGCCCTTCGCGAAGGGCCGTTTTCCCCCGCAGAACTGCCTCGCGGTAGCCCTGTTCTGGAAGTGGAACGAGTATGCAGTGTTAGCGTTCAGCTATTGTGAAGGCTCGCTTTGGCCCAGGGCAAACGAAGCGCCGGGGGAAATCTTAGCAGAGCCCGGCGCCTTTCCACGGTTCAAAGCGTGGAACAGCAGACTCTTTTGCAAAGAAGAGAGCGCACAGGCAACAGCAGCCCGCACGTTTCTCAGTGAAAGGGAGAACTCCCTGACTTCATCCAGTCCTCTGAGCAAAGCAGGCAGAGGGAGAGAAACTTTCTTTCCTTCCTCTTTCCTGCAACGAATTCCTCCTTTGCTCTTGCAAACGCAAGGCTTCTTCTGAAAAACTACGTCGCGGTGCAGGGATCCTTCCAGAGGAGCAACGGCGTAGTTTTAGCTGGAAGGGCTTGGCAGAGCAGCCGGGGAGAAAAGGCCTCTTGCGATTCTCTTTTCTTTCTGCCTGAATGCGATCAATTGGCACTTGCCAAAGCAAGGTTTCCCAGCACAAACTACAAAGCAGCAGCTCTCTCCTGGCAGAGGAAATCCCATGCAGTGTTGCCCTGGCGAGATAGTGTTGCTACAGCGAGGCCCAGGGAAAACAGACTGCCTGGAGAAATCCTAGCAAAGCCCTGTGTTTCCCCACAGGAATGTATGTCAGTTTCAGTTCTTTGCCAGCAACGGAGCTCAGAGGCAACGTCAGATTGTGTGTATCTCAGTGAGAGAAAGAACACTGTGACTTCCCCCGTTCCTCTGACGAAAGCGGTTAGAGGGAGAAAAGCGTCCTTTGCTTTCGCTTTCCCGCAGTGAGCTCGGCAGATCTGCCCTTCGCGAAGGGCCGTTTTCCCCCGCAGAACTGCCTCGCGGTAGCCCTGTTCTGGAAGTGGAACGAGTATGCAGTGTTAGCGTTCAGCTATTGTGAAGGCTCGCTTTGGCCCAGGGCAAACGAAGCGCCGGGGGAAATCTTAGCAGAGCCCGGCGCCTTTCCACGGTTCAAAGCGTGGAACAGCAGACTCTTTTGCAAAGAAGAGAGCGCACAGGCAACAGCAGCCCGCACGTTTCTCAGTGAAAGGGAGAACTCCCTGACTTCATCCAGTCCTCTGAGCAAAGCAGGCAGAGGGAGAGAAACTTTCTTTCCTTCCTCTTTCCTGCAACGAATTCCTCCTTTGCTCTTGCAAACGCAAGGCTTCTTCTGAAAAACTACGTCGCGGTGCAGGGATCCTTCCAGAGGAGCAACGGCATAGTTTTAGCTGGAAGGGCTTGGCAGAGCAGCCGGGGAGAAAAGGCCTCTTGCGATTCTCTTTTCTTTCTGCCTGAATGCGGTCAATTGGCACTTGCCAAAGCAAGGTTTCCCAGCACAAACTACAAAGCAGCAGCTCTCTCCTGGCAGAGGAAATCCCATGCAGTGTTGCCCTGGCGAGATAGTGTTGCTACAGCGAGGCCCAGGGAAAACAGACTGCCTGGAGAAATCCTAGCAAAGCCCTGTGTTTCCCCACAGGAATGTATGTCAGTTTCAGTTCTTTGCCAGCAACGGAGCTCAGAGGCAACGTCAGATTGTGTGTATCTCAGTGAGAGAAAGAACACTGTGACTTCCCCCGTTCCTCTGACGAAAGCGCTTAGAGGGAGAAAAGCGTCCTTTGCTTTCGCTTTCCCGCAGTGAGCTCGGCAGATCTGCCCTTCGCGAAGGGCCGTTTTCCCCCGGAGAACTGCCTCGCGGTAGCCCTGTTCTGGAAGTGGAACGAGTATGCAGTGTTAGCGTTCAGCTATTGTGAAGGCTCGCTTTGGCCCAGGGCAAACGAAGCGCCGGGGGAAATCTTAGCAGAGCCCGGCGCCTTTCCACGGTTCAAAGCGTGGAACAGCAGACTCTTTTGCAAAGAAGAGAGCGCACAGGCAACAGCAGCCCGCACGTTTCTCAGTGAAAGGGAGAACTCCCTGACTTCATCCAGTCCTCTGAGCAAAGCAGGCAGAGGGAGAGAAACTTTCTTTCCTTCCTCTTTCCTGCAACGAATTCCTCCTTTGCTCTTGCAAACGCAAGGCTTCTTCTGAAAAACTACGTCGCGGTGCAGGGATCCTTCCAGAGGAGCAACGGCATAGTTTTAGCTGGAAGGGCTTGGCAGAGCAGCCGGGGAGAAAAGGCCTCTTGCGATTCTCTTTTCTTTCTGCCTGAATGCGGTCAATTGGCACTTGCCAAAGCAAGGTTTCCCAGCACAAACTACAAAGCAGCAGCTCTCTCCTTGCAGAGGAAATCCCATGCAGTGTTGCCCTGGCGAGATAGTGTTGCTACAGCGAGGCCCAGGGAAAACAGACTGCCTAGAGAAATCCTAGCAAAGCCCTGTGTTTCCCCACAGGAATGTATGTCAGTTTCAGTTCTTTGCCAGCAACGGAGCTCAGAGGCAACGTCAGATTGTGTGTATCTCAGTGAGAGAAAGAACACTGTGACTTCCCCCGTTCCTCTGACGAAAGCGGTTAGAGGGAGAAAAGCGTCCTTTGCTTTCGCTTTCCCGCAGTGAGCTCGGCAGATCTGCCCTTCGCGAAGGGCCGTTTTCCCCCGCCGAACTGCCTCGCGGTAGCCCTGTTCTGGAAGTGGAACGAGTATGCAGTGTTAGCGTTCAGCTATTGTGAAGGCTCGCTTTGGCCCAGGGCAAACGAAGCGCCGGGGGAAATCTTAGCAGAGCCCGGCGCCTTTCCACGGTTCAAAGCGTGGAACAGCAGACTCTTTTGCAAAGAAGAGAGCGCACAGGCAACAGCAGCCCGCACGTTTCTCAGTGAAAGGGAGAACTCCCTGACTTCATCCAGTCCTCTGAGCAAAGCAGGCAGAGGGAGAGAAACTTTCTTTCCTTCCTCTTTCCTGCAACGAATTCCTCCTTTGCTCTTGCAAACGCAAGGCTTCTTCTGAAAAACTACGTCGCGGTGCAGGGATCCTTCCAGAGGAGCAACGGCGTAGTTTTAGCTGGAAGGGCTTGGCAGAGCAGCCGGGGAGAAAAGGCCTCTTGCGATTCTCTTTTCTTTCTGCCTGAATGCGGTCAATTGGCACTTGCCAAAGCAAGGTTTCCCAGCACAAACTACAAAGCAGCAGCTCTCTCCTGGCAGAGGAAATCCCATGCAGTGTTGCCCTGGCGAGATAGTGTTGCTACAGCGAGGCCCAGGGAAAACAGACTGCCTGGAGAAATCCTAGCAAAGCCCTGTGTTTCCCCACAGGAATGTATGTCAGTTTCAGTTCTTTGCCAGCAACGGAGCTCAGAGGCAACGTCAGATTGTGTGTATCTCAGTGAGAGAAAGAACACTGTGACTTCCCCCGTTCCTCTGACGAAAGCGCTTAGAGGGAGAAAAGCGTCCTTTGCTTTCGCTTTCCCGCATTGAGCTCGGCAGATCTGCCCTTCGCGAAGGGCCGTTTTCCCCCGCAGAACTGCCTCGCGGTAGCCCTGTTCTGGAAGTGGAACGAGTATGCAGTGTTAGCGTTCAGCTATTGTGAAGGCTCGCTTTGGCCCAGGGCAAACGAAGCGCCGGGGGAAATCTTAGCAGAGCCCGGCGCCTTTCCACGGTTCAAAGCGTGGAACAGCAGACTCTTTTGCAAAGAAGAGAGCGCACAGGCAACAGCAGCCCGCACGTTTCTCAGTGAAAGGGAGAACTCCCTGACTTCATCCAGTCCTCTGAGCAAAGCAGGCAGAGGGAGAGAAACTTTCTTTCCTTCCTCTTTCCTGCAACGAATTCCTCCTTTGCTCTTGCAAACGCAAGGCTTCTTCTGAAAAACTACGTCGCGGTGCAGGGATCCTTCCAGAGGAGCAACGGCATAGTTTTAGCTGGAAGGGCTTGGCAGAGCAGCCGGGGAGAAAAGGCCTCTTGCGATTCTCTTTTCTTTCTGCCTGAATGCGGTCAATTGGCACTTGCCAAAGCAAGGTTTCCCAGCACAAACTACAAAGCAGCAGCTCTCTCCTGGCAGAGGAAATCCCATGCAGTGTTGCCCTGGCGAGATAGTGTTGCTACAGCGAGGCCCAGGGAAAACAGACTGCCTGGAGAAATCCTAGCAAAGCCCTGTGTTTCCCCACAGGAATGTATGTCAGTTTCAGTTCTTTGCCAGCAACGGAGCTCAGAGGCAACGTCAGATTGTGTGTATCTCAGTGAGAGAAAGAACACTGTGACTTCCCCCGTTCCTCTGACGAAAGCGGTTAGAGGGAGAAAAGCGTCCTTTGCTTTCGCTTTCCCGCAGTGAGCTCGGCAGATCTGCCCTTCGCGAAGGGCCGTTTTCCCCCGGAGAACTGCCTCGCGGTAGCCCTGTTCTGGAAGTGGAACGAGTATGCAGTGTTAGCGTTCAGCTATTGTGAAGGCTCGCTTTGGCCCAGGGCAAACGAAGCGCCGGGGGAAATCTTAGCAGAGCCCGGCGCCTTTCCACGGTTCAAAGCGTGGAACAGCAGACTCTTTTGCAAAGAAGAGAGCGCACAGGCAACAGCAGCCCGCACGTTTCTCAGTGAAAGGGAGAACTCCCTGACTTCATCCAGTCCTCTGAGCAAAGCAGGCAGAGGGAGAGAAACTTTCTTTCCTTCCTCTTTCCTGCAACGAATTCCTCCTTTGCTCTTGCAAACGCAAGGCTTCTTCTGAAAAACTACGTCGCGGTGCAGGGATCCTTCCAGAGGAGCAACGGCATAGTTTTAGCTGGAAGGGCTTGGCAGAGCAGCCGGGGAGAAAAGGCCTCTTGCGATTCTCTTTTCTTTCTGCCTGAATGCGGTCAATTGGCACTTGCCAAAGCAAGGTTTCCCAGCACAAACTACAAAGCAGCAGCTCTCTCCTGGCAGAGGAAATCCCATGCAGTGTTGCCCTGGCGAGATAGTGTTGCTACAGCGAGGCCCAGGGAAAACAGACTGCCTGGAGAAATCCTAGCAAAGCCCTGTGTTTCCCCACAGGAATGTATGTCAGTTTCAGTTCTTTGCCAGCAACGGAGCTCAGAGGCAACATCAGATTGTGTGTATCTCAGTGAGAGAAAGAACACTGTGACTTCCCCCGTTCCTCTGACGAAAGCGCTTAGAGGGAGAAAAGCGTCCTTTGCTTTCGCTTTCCCGCAGTGAGCTCGGCAGATCTGCCCTTCGCGAAGGGCCGTTTTCCCCCGGAGAACTGCCTCGCGGTAGCCCTGTTCTGGAAGTGGAACGAGTATGCAGTGTTAGCGTTCAGCTATTGTGAAGGCTCGCTTTGGCCCAGGGCAAACGAAGCGCCGGGGGAAATCTTAGCAGAGCCCGGCGCCTTTCCACGGTTCAAAGCGTGGAACAGCAGACTCTTTTGCAAAGAAGAGAGCGCACAGGCAACAGCAGCCCGCACGTTTCTCAGTGAAAGGGAGAACTCCCTGACTTCATCCAGTCCTCTGAGCAAAGCAGGCAGAGGGAGAGAAACTTTCTTTCCTTCCTCTTTCCTGCAACGAATTCCTCCTTTGCTCTTGCAAACGCAAGGCTTCTTCTGAAAAACTACGTCGCGGTGCAGGGATCCTTCCAGAGGAGCAACGGCATAGTTTTAGCTGGAAGGGCTTGGCAGAGCAGCCGGGGAGAAAAGGCCTCTTGCGATTCTCTTTTCTTTCTGCCTGAATGCGGTCAATTGGCACTTGCCAAAGCAAGGTTTCCCAGCACAAACTACAAAGCAGCAGCTCTCTCCTGGCAGAGGAAATCCCATGCAGTGTTGCCCTGGCGAGATAGTGTTGCTACAGCGAGGCCCAGGGAAAACAGACTGCCTGGAGAAATCCTAGCAAAGCCCTGTGTTTCCCCACAGGAATGTATGTCAGTTTCAGTTCTTTGCCAGCAACGGAGCTCAGAGGCAACGTCAGATTGTGTGTATCTCAGTGAGAGAAAGAACACTGTGACTTCCCCCGTTCCTCTGACGAAAGCGCTTAGAGGGAGAAAAGCGTCCTTTGCTTTCGCTTTCCCGCAGTGAGCTCGGCAGATCTGCCCTTCGCGAAGGGCCGTTTTCCCCCGGAGAACTGCCTCGCGGTAGCCCTGTTCTGGAAGTGGAACGAGTATGCAGTGTTAGCGTTCAGCTATTGTGAAGGCTCGCTTTGGCCCAGGGCAAACGAAGCGCCGGGGGAAATCTTAGCAGAGCCCGGCGCCTTTCCACGGTTCAAAGCGTGGAACAGCAGACTCTTTTGCAAAGAAGAGAGCGCACAGGCAACAGCAGCCCGCACGTTTCTCAGTGAAAGGGAGAACTCCCTGACTTCATCCAGTCCTCTGAGCAAAGCAGGCAGAGGGAGAGAAACTTTCTTTCCTTCCTCTTTCCTGCAACGAATTCCTCCTTTGCTCTTGCAAACGCAAGGCTTCTTCTGAAAAACTACGTCGCGGTGCAGGGATCCTTCCAGAGGAGCAACGGCATAGTTTTAGCTGGAAGGGCTTGGCAGAGCAGCCGGGGAGAAAAGGCCTCTTGCGATTCTCTTTTCTTTCTGCCTGAATGCGGTCAATTGGCACTTGCCAAAGCAAGGTTTCCCAGCACAAACTACAAAGCAGCAGCTCTCTCCTGGCAGAGGAAATCCCATGCAGTGTTGCCCTGGCGAGATAGTGTTGCTACAGCGAGGCCCAGGGAAAACAGACTGCCTGGAGAAATCCTAGCAAAGCCCTGTGTTTCCCCACAGGAATGTATGTCAGTTTCAGTTCTTTGCCAGCAACGGAGCTCAGAGGCAACGTCAGATTGTGTGTATCTCAGTGAGAGAAAGAACACTGTGACTTCCCCCGTTCCTCTGACGAAAGCGCTTAGAGGGAGAAAAGCGTCCTTTGCTTTCGCTTTCCCGCAGTGAGCTCGGCAGATCTGCCCTTCGCGAAGGGCCGTTTTCCCCCGGAGAACTGCCTCGCGGTAGCCCTGTTCTGGAAGTGGAACGAGTATGCAGTGTTAGCGTTCAGCTATTGTGAAGGCTCGCTTTGGCCCAGGGCAAACGAAGCGCCGGGGGAAATCTTAGCAGAGCCCGGCGCCTTTCCACGGTTCAAAGCGTGGAACAGCAGACTCTTTTGCAAAGAAGAGAGCGCACAGGCAACAGCAGCCCGCACGTTTCTCAGTGAAAGGGAGAACTCCCTGACTTCATCCAGTCCTCTGAGCAAAGCAGGCAGAGGGAGAGAAACTTTCTTTCCTTCCTCTTTCCTGCAACGAATTCCTCCTTTGCTCTTGCAAACGCAAGGCTTCTTCTGAAAAACTACGTCGCGGTGCAGGGATCCTTCCAGAGGAGCAACGGCATAGTTTTAGCTGGAAGGGCTTGGCAGAGCAGCCGGGGAGAAAAGGCCTCTTGCGATTCTCTTTTCTTTCTGCCTGAATGCGGTCAATTGGCACTTGCCAAAGCAAGGTTTCCCAGCACAAACTACAAAGCAGCAGCTCTCTCCTGGCAGAGGAAATCCCATGCAGTGTTGCCCTGGCGAGATAGTGTTGCTACAGCGAGGCCCAGGGAAAACAGACTGCCTGGAGAAATCCTAGCAAAGCCCTGTGTTTCCCCACAGGAATGTATGTCAGTTTCAGTTCTTTGCCAGCAACGGAGCTCAGAGGCAACGTCAGATTGTGTGTATCTCAGTGAGAGAAAGAACACTGTGACTTCCCCCGTTCCTCTGACGAAAGCGCTTAGAGGGAGAAAAGCGTCCTTTGCTTTCGCTTTCCCGCAGTGAGCTCGGCAGATCTGCCCTTCGCGAAGGGCCGTTTTCCCCCGGAGAACTGCCTCACGGTAGCCCTGTTCTGGAAGTGGAACGAGTATGCAGTGTTAGCGTTCAGCTATTGTGAAGGCTCGCTTTGGCCCAGGGCAAACGAAGCGCCGGGGGAAATCTTAGCAGAGCCCGGCGCCTTTCCACGGTTCAAAGCGTGGAACAGCAGACTCTTTTGCAAAGAAGAGAGCGCACAGGCAACAGCAGCCCGCACGTTTCTCAGTGAAAGGGAGAACTCCCTGACTTCATCCAGTCCTCTGAGCAAAGCAGGCAGAGGGAGAGAAACTTTCTTTCCTTCCTCTTTCCTGCAACGAATTCCTCCTTTGCTCTTGCAAACGCAAGGCTTCTTCTGAAAAACTACGTCGCGGTGCAGGGATCCTTCCAGAGGAGCAACGGCATAGTTTTAGCTGGAAGGGCTTGGCAGAGCAGCCGGGGAGAAAAGGCCTCTTGCGATTCTCTTTTCTTTCTGCCTGAATGCGGTCAATTGGCACTTGCCAAAGCAAGGTTTCCCAGCACAAACTACAAAGCAGCAGCTCTCTCCTGGCAGAGGAAATCCCATGCAGTGTTGCCCTGGCGAGATAGTGTTGCTACAGCGAGGCCCAGGGAAAACAGACTGCCTGGAGAAATCCTAGCAAAGCCCTGTGTTTCCCCACAGGAATGTATGTCAGTTTCAGTTCTTTGCCAGCAACGGAGCTCAGAGGCAACGTCAGATTGTGTGTATCTCAGTGAGAGAAAGAACACTGTGACTTCCCCCGTTCCTCTGACGAAAGCGCTTAGAGGGAGAAAAGCGTCCTTTGCTTTCGCTTTCCCGCAGTGAGCTCGGCAGATCTGCCCTTCGCGAAGGGCCGTTTTCCCCCGGAGAACTGCCTCACGGTAGCCCTGTTCTGGAAGTGGAACGAGTATGCAGTGTTAGCGTTCAGCTATTGTGAAGGCTCGCTTTGGCCCAGGGCAAACGAAGCGCCGGGGGAAATCTTAGCAGAGCCCGGCGCCTTTCCACGGTTCAAAGCGTGGAACAGCAGACTCTTTTGCAAAGAAGAGAGCGCACAGGCAACAGCAGCCCGCACGTTTCTCAGTGAAAGGGAGAACTCCCTGACTTCATCCAGTCCTCTGAGCAAAGCAGGCAGAGGGAGAGAAACTTTCTTTCCTTCCTCTTTCCTGCAACGAATTCCTCCTTTGCTCTTGCAAACGCAAGGCTTCTTCTGAAAAACTACGTCGCGGTGCAGGGATCCTTCCAGAGGAGCAACGGCATAGTTTTAGCTGGAAGGGCTTGGCAGAGCAGCCGGGGAGAAAAGGCCTCTTGCGATTCTCTTTTCTTTCTGCCTGAATGCGGTCAATTGGCACTTGCCAAAGCAAGGTTTCCCAGCACAAACTACAAAGCAGCAGCTCTCTCCTGGCAGAGGAAATCCCATGCAGTGTTGCCCTGGCGAGATAGTGTTGCTACAGCGAGGCCCAGGGAAAACAGACTGCCTAGAGAAATCCTAGCAAAGCCCTGTGTTTCCCCACAGGAATGTATGTCAGTTTCAGTTCTTTGCCAGCAACGGAGCTCAGAGGCAACGTCAGATTGTGTGTATCTCAGTGAGAGAAAGAACACTGTGACTTCCCCCGTTCCTCTGACGAAAGCGGTTAGAGGGAGAAAAGCGTCCTTTGCTTTCGCTTTCCCGCAGTGAGCTCGGCAGATCTGCCCTTCGCGAAGGGCCGTTTTCCCCCGGAGAACTGCCTCGCGGTAGCCCTGTTCTGGAAGTGGAACGAGTATGCAGTGTTAGCGTTCAGCTATTGTGAAGGCTCGCTTTGGCCCAGGGCAAACGAAGCGCCGGGGAAATCTTAGCAGAGCCCGGCGCCTTTCCACGGTTCAAAGCGTGGAACAGCAGACTCTTTTGCAAAGAAGAGAGCGCACAGGCAACAGCAGACCGCACGTTTCTCAGTGAAAGGGAGAACTCCCTGACTTCATCCAGTCCTCTGAGCAAAGCAGGCAGAGGGAGAGAAACTTTCTTTCCTTCCTCTTTCCTGCAACGAATTCCTCCTTTGCTCTTGCAAACGCAAGGCTTCTTCTGAAAAACTACGTCGCGGTGCAGGGATCCTTCCAGAGGAGCAACGGCATAGTTTTAGCTGGAAGGGCTTGGCAGAGCAGCCGGGGAGAAAAGGCCTCTTGCGATTCTCTTTTCTTTCTGCCTGAATGCGGTCAATTGGCACTTGCCAAAGCAAGGTTTCCCAGCACAAACTACAAAGCAGCAGCTCTCTCCTGGCAGAGGAAATCCCATGCAGTGTTGCCCTGGCGAGATAGTGTTGCTACAGCGAGGCCCAGGGAAAACAGACTGCCTAGAGAAATCCTAGCAAAGCCCTGTGTTTCCCCACAGGAATGTATGTCAGTTTCAGTTCTTTGCCAGCAACGGAGCTCAGAGGCAACGTCAGATTGTGTGTATCTCAGTGAGAGAAAGAACACTGTGACTTCCCCCGTTCCTCTGACGAAAGCGCTTAGAGGGAGAAAAGCGTCCTTTGCTTTCGCTTTCCCGCAGTGAGCTCGGCAGATCTGCCCTTCGCGAAGGGCCGTTTTCCCCCGCAGAACTGCCTCGCGGTAGCCCTGTTCTGGAAGTGGAACGAGTATGCAGTGTTAGCGTTCAGCTATTGTGAAGGCTCGCTTTGGCCCAGGGCAAACGAAGCGCCGGGGAAATCTTAGCAGAGCCCGGCGCCTTTCCACGGTTCAAAGCGTGGAACAGCAGACTCTTTTGCAAAGAAGAGAGCGCACAGGCAACAGCAGCCCGCACGTTTCTCAGTGAAAGGGAGAACTCCCTGACTTCATCCAGTCCTCTGAGCAAAGCAGGCAGAGGGAGAGAAACTTTCTTTCCTTCCTCTTTCCTGCAACGAATTCCTCCTTTGCTCTTGCAAACGCAAGGCTTCTTCTGAAAAACTACGTCGCGGTGCAGGGATCCTTCCAGAGGAGCAACGGCATAGTTTTAGCTGGAAGGGCTTGGCAGAGCAGCCGGGGAGAAAAGGCCTCTTGCGATTCTCTTTTCTTTCTGCCTGAATGCGGTCAATTGGCACTTGCCAAAGCAAGGTTTCCCAGCACAAACTACAAAGCAGCAGCTCTCTCCTGGCAGAGGAAATCCCATGCAGTGTTGCCCTGGCGAGATAGTGTTGCTACAGCGAGGCCCAGGGAAAACAGCCTGCCTGGAGAAATCCTAGCAAAGCCCTGTGTTTCCCCACAGGAATGTATGTCAGTTTCAGTTCTTTGCCAGCAACGGAGCTCAGAGGCAACGTCAGATTGTGTGTATCTCAGTGAGAGAAAGAACACTGTGACTTCCCCCGTTCCTCTGACGAAAGCGGTTAGAGGGAGAAAAGCGTCCTTTGCTTTCGCTTTCCCGCAGTGAGCTCGGCAGATCTGCCCTTCGCGAAGGGCCGTTTTCCCCCGCAGAACTGCCTCGCGGTAGCCCTGTTCTGGAAGTGGAACGAGTATGCAGTGTTAGCGTTCAGCTATTGTGAAGGCTCGCTTTGGCCCAGGGCAAACGAAGCGCCGGGGGAAATCTTAGCAGAGCCCGGCGCCTTTCCACGGTTCAAAGCGTGGAACAGCAGACTCTTTTGCAAAGAAGAGAGCGCACAGGCAACAGCAGCCCGCACGTTTCTCAGTGAAAGGGAGAACTCCCTGACTTCATCCAGTCCTCTGAGCAAAGCAGGCAGAGGGAGAGAAACTTTCTTTCCTTCCTCTTTCCTGCAACGAATTCCTCCTTTGCTCTTGCAAACGCAAGGCTTCTTCTGAAAAACTACGTCGCGGTGCAGGGATCCTTCCAGAGGAGCAACGGCATAGTTTTAGCTGGAAGGGCTTGGCAGAGCAGCCGGGGAGAAAAGGCCTCTTGCGATTCTCTTTTCTTTCTGCCTGAATGCGGTCAATTGGCACTTGCCAAAGCAAGGTTTCCCAGCATAAACTACAAAGCAGCAGCTCTCTCCTGGCAGAGGAAATCCCATGCAGTGTTGCCCTGGCGAGATAGTGTTGCTACAGCGAGGCCCAGGGAAAACAGCCTGCCTGGAGAAATCCTAGCAAAGCCCTGTGTTTCCCCACAGGAATGTATGTCAGTTTCAGTTCTTTGCCAGCAACGGAGCTCAGAGGCAACGTCAGATTGTGTGTATCTCAGTGAGAGAAAGAACACTGTGACTTCCCCCGTTCCTCTGACGAAAGCGGTTAGAGGGAGAAAAGCGTCCTTTGCTTTCCCTTTCCCGCAGTGAGCTCGGCAGATCTGCCCTTCGCGAAGGGCCGTTTTCCCCCGGAGAACTGCCTCGCGGTAGCCCTGTTCTGGAAGTGGAACGAGTATGCAGTGTTAGCGTTCAGCTATTGTGAAGGCTCGCTTTGGCCCAGGGCAAACGAAGCGCCGGGGGAAATCTTAGCAGAGCCCGGCGCCTTTCCACGGTTCAAAGCGTGGAACAGCAGACTCTTTTGCAAAGAAGAGAGCGCACAGGCAACAGCAGCCCGCACGTTTCTCAGTGAAAGGGAGAACTCCCTGACTTCATCCAGTCCTCTGAGCAAAGCAGGCAGAGGGAGAGAAACTTTCTTTCCTTCCTCTTTCCTGCAACGAATTCCTCCTTTGCTCTTGCAAACGCAAGGCTTCTTCTGAAAAACTACGTCGCGGTGCAGGGATCCTTCCAGAGGAGCAACGGCGTAGTTTTAGCTGGAAGGGCTTGGCAGAGCAGCCGGGGAGAAAAGGCCTCTTGCGATTCTCTTTTCTTTCTGCCTGAATGCGATCAATTGGCACTTGCCAAAGCAAGGTTTCCCAGCACAAACTACAAAGCAGCAGCTCTCTCCTGGCAGAGGAAATCCCATGCAGTGTTGCCCTGGCGAGATAGTGTTGCTACAGCGAGGCCCAGGGAAAACAGACTGCCTGGAGAAATCCTAGCAAAGCCCTGTGTTTCCCCACAGGAATGTATGTCAGTTTCAGTTCTTTGCCAGCAACGGAGCTCAGAGGCAACGTCAGATTGTGTGTATCTCAGTGAGAGAAAGAACACTGTGACTTCCCCCGTTCCTCTGACGAAAGCGGTTAGAGGGAGAAAAGCGTCCTTTGCTTTCGCTTTCCCGCAGTGAGCTCGGCAGATCTGCCCTTCGCGAAGGGCCGTTTTCCCCCGCAGAACTGCCTCGCGGTAGCCCTGTTCTGGAAGTGGAACGAGTATGCAGTGTTAGCGTTCAGCTATTGTGAAGGCTCGCTTTGGCCCAGGGCAAACGAAGCGCCGGGGGAAATCTTAGCAGAGCCCGGCGCCTTTCCACGGTTCAAAGCGTGGAACAGCAGACTCTTTTGCAAAGAAGAGAGCGCACAGGCAACAGCAGCCCGCACGTTTCTCAGTGAAAGGGAGAACTCCCTGACTTCATCCAGTCCTCTGAGCAAAGCAGGCAGAGGGAGAGAAACTTTCTTTCCTTCCTCTTTCCTGCAACGAATTCCTCCTTTGCTCTTGCAAACGCAAGGCTTCTTCTGAAAAACTACGTCGCGGTGCAGGGATCCTTCCAGAGGAGCAACGGCGTAGTTTTAGCTGGAAGGGCTTGGCAGAGCAGCCGGGGAGAAAAGGCCTCTTGCGATTCTCTTTTCTTTCTGCCTGAATGCGATCAATTGGCACTTGCCAAAGCAAGGTTTCCCAGCACAAACTACAAAGCAGCAGCTCTCTCCTGGCAGAGGAAATCCCATGCAGTGTTGCCCTGGCGAGATAGTGTTGCTACAGCGAGGCCCAGGGAAAACAGACTGCCTGGAGAAATCCTAGCAAAGCCCTGTGTTTCCCCACAGGAATGTATGTCAGTTTCAGTTCTTTGCCAGCAACGGAGCTCAGAGGCAACGTCAGATTGTGTGTATCTCAGTGAGAGAAAGAACACTGTGACTTCCCCCGTTCCTCTGACGAAAGCGGTTAGAGGGAGAAAAGCGTCCTTTGCTTTCGCTTTCCCGCAGTGAGCTCGGCAGATCTGCCCTTCGCGAAGGGCCGTTTTCCCCCGCAGAACTGCCTCGCGGTAGCCCTGTTCTGGAAGTGGAACGAGTATGCAGTGTTAGCGTTCAGCTATTGTGAAGGCTCGCTTTGGCCCAGGGCAAACGAAGCGCCGGGGGAAATCTTAGCAGAGCCCGGCGCCTTTCCACGGTTCAAAGCGTGGAACAGCAGACTCTTTTGCAAAGAAGAGAGCGCACAGGCAACAGCAGCCCGCACGTTTCTCAGTGAAAGGGAGAACTCCCTGACTTCATCCAGTCCTCTGAGCAAAGCAGGCAGAGGGAGAGAAACTTTCTTTCCTTCCTCTTTCCTGCAACGAATTCCTCCTTTGCTCTTGCAAACGCAAGGCTTCTTCTGAAAAACTACGTCGCGGTGCAGGGATCCTTCCAGAGGAGCAACGGCGTAGTTTTAGCTGGAAGGGCTTGGCAGAGCAGCCGGGGAGAAAAGGCCTCTTGCGATTCTCTTTTCTTTCTGCCTGAATGCGATCAATTGGCACTTGCCAAAGCAAGGTTTCCCAGCACAAACTACAAAGCAGCAGCTCTCTCCTGGCAGAGGAAATCCCATGCAGTGTTGCCCTGGCGAGATAGTGTTGCTACAGCGAGGCCCAGGGAAAACAGACTGCCTGGAGAAATCCTAGCAAAGCCCTGTGTTTCCCCACAGGAATGTATGTCAGTTTCAGTTCTTTGCCAGCAACGGAGCTCAGAGGCAACGTCAGATTGTGTGTATCTCAGTGAGAGAAAGAACACTGTGACTTCCCCCGTTCCTCTGACGAAAGCGGTTAGAGGGAGAAAAGCGTCCTTTGCTTTCGCTTTCCCGCAGTGAGCTCGGCAGATCTGCCCTTCGCGAAGGGCCGTTTTCCCCCGCAGAACTGCCTCGCGGTAGCCCTGTTCTGGAAGTGGAACGAGTATGCAGTGTTAGCGTTCAGCTATTGTGAAGGCTCGCTTTGGCCCAGGGCAAACGAAGCGCCGGGGGAAATCTTAGCAGAGCCCGGCGCCTTTCCACGGTTCAAAGCGTGGAACAGCAGACTCTTTTGCAAAGAAGAGAGCGCACAGGCAACAGCAGCCCGCACGTTTCTCAGTGAAAGGGAGAACTCCCTGACTTCATCCAGTCCTCTGAGCAAAGCAGGCAGAGGGAGAGAAACTTTCTTTCCTTCCTCTTTCCTGCAACGAATTCCTCCTTTGCTCTTGCAAACGCAAGGCTTCTTCTGAAAAACTACGTCGCGGTGCAGGGATCCTTCCAGAGGAGCAACGGCATAGTTTTAGCTGGAAGGGCTTGGCAGAGCAGCCGGGGAGAAAAGGCCTCTTGCGATTCTCTTTTCTTTCTGCCTGAATGCGGTCAATTGGCACTTGCCAAAGCAAGGTTTCCCAGCACAAACTACAAAGCAGCAGCTCTCTCCTGGCAGAGGAAATCCCATGCAGTGTTGCCCTGGCGAGATAGTGTTGCTACAGCGAGGCCCAGGGAAAACAGACTGCCTGGAGAAATCCTAGCAAAGCCCTGTGTTTCCCCACAGGAATGTATGTCAGTTTCAGTTCTTTGCCAGCAACGGAGCTCAGAGGCAACGTCAGATTGTGTGTATCTCAGTGAGAGAAAGAACACTGTGACTTCCCCCGTTCCTCTGACGAAAGCGGTTAGAGGGAGAAAAGCGTCCTTTGCTTTCGCTTTCCCGCAGTGAGCTCGGCAGATCTGCCCTTCGCGAAGGGCCGTTTTCCCCCGCAGAACTGCCTCGCGGTAGCCCTGTTCTGGAAGTGGAACGAGTATGCAGTGTTAGCGTTCAGCTATTGTGAAGGCTCGCTTTGGCCCAGGGCAAACGAAGCGCCGGGGGAAATCTTAGCAGAGCCCGGCGCCTTTCCACGGTTCAAAGCGTGGAACAGCAGACTCTTTTGCAAAGAAGAGAGCGCACAGGCAACAGCAGCCCGCACGTTTCTCAGTGAAAGGGAGAACTCCCTGACTTCATCCAGTCCTCTGAGCAAAGCAGGCAGAGGGAGAGAAACTTTCTTTCCTTCCTCTTTCCTGCAACGAATTCCTCCTTTGCTCTTGCAAACGCAAGGCTTCTTCTGAAAAACTACGTCGCGGTGCAGGGATCCTTCCAGAGGAGCAACGGCATAGTTTTAGCTGGAAGGGCTTGGCAGAGCAGCCGGGGAGAAAAGGCCTCTTGCGATTCTCTTTTCTTTCTGCCTGAATGCGGTCAATTGGCACTTGCCAAAGCAAGGTTTCCCAGCACAAACTACAAAGCAGCAGCTCTCTCCTGGCAGAGGAAATCCCATGCAGTGTTGCCCTGGCGAGATAGTGTTGCTACAGCGAGGCCCAGGGAAAACAGACTGCCTGGAGAAATCCTAGCAAAGCCCTGTGTTTCCCCACAGGAATGTATGTCAGTTTCAGTTCTTTGCCAGCAACGGAGCTCAGAGGCAACGTCAGATTGTGTGTATCTCAGTGAGAGAAAGAACACTGTGACTTCCCCCGTTCCTCTGACGAAAGCGCTTAGAGGGAGAAAAGCGTCCTTTGCTTTCCCTTTCCCGCAGTGAGCTCGGCAGATCTGCCCTTCGCGAAGGGCCGTTTTCCCCCGGAGAACTGCCTCGCGGTAGCCCTGTTCTGGAAGTGGAACGAGTATGCAGTGTTAGCGTTCAGCTATTGTGAAGGCTCGCTTTGGCCCAGGGCAAACGAAGCGCCGGGGGAAATCTTAGCAGAGCCCGGCGCCTTTCCACGGTTCAAAGCGTGGAACAGCAGACTCTTTTGCAAAGAAGAGAGCGCACAGGCAACAGCAGCCCGCACGTTTCTCAGTGAAAGGGAGAACTCCCTGACTTCATCCAGTCCTCTGAGCAAAGCAGGCAGAGGGAGAGAAACTTTCTTTCCTTCCTCTTTCCTGCAACGAATTCCTCCTTTGCTCTTGCAAACGCAAGGCTTCTTCTGAAAAACTACGTCGCGGTGCAGGGATCCTTCCAGAGGAGCAACGGCATAGTTTTAGCTGGAAGGGCTTGGCAGAGCAGCCGGGGAGAAAAGGCCTCTTGCGATTCTCTTTTCTTTCTGCCTGAATGCGGTCAATTGGCACTTGCCAAAGCAAGGTTTCCCAGCACAAACTACAAAGCAGCAGCTCTCTCCTGGCAGAGGAAATCCCATGCAGTGTTGCCCTGGCGAGATAGTGTTGCTACAGCGAGGCCCAGGGAAAACAGACTGCCTAGAGAAATCCTAGCAAAGCCCTGTGTTTCCCCACAGGAATGTATGTCAGTTTCAGTTCTTTGCCAGCAACGGAGCTCAGAGGCAACGTCAGATTGTGTGTATCTCAGTGAGAGAAAGAACACTGTGACTTCCCCCGTTCCTCTGACGAAAGCGCTTAGAGGGAGAAAAGCGTCCTTTGCTTTCGCTTTCCCGCAGTGAGCTCGGCAGATCTGCCCTTCGCGAAGGGCCGTTTTCCCCCGCAGAACTGCCTCGCGGTAGCCCTGTTCTGGAAGTGGAACGAGTATGCAGTGTTAGCGTTCAGCTATTGTGAAGGCTCGCTTTGGCCCAGGGCAAACGAAGCGCCGGGGGAAATCTTAGCAGAGCCCGGCGCCTTTCCACGGTTCAAAGCGTGGAACAGCAGACTCTTTTGCAAAGAAGAGAGCGCACAGGCAACAGCAGCCCGCACGTTTCTCAGTGAAAGGGAGAACTCCCTGACTTCATCCAGTCCTCTGAGCAAAGCAGGCAGAGGGAGAGAAACTTTCTTTCCTTCCTCTTTCCTGCAACGAATTCCTCCTTTGCTCTTGCAAACGCAAGGCTTCTTCTGAAAAACTACGTCGCGGTGCAGGGATCCTTCCAGAGGAGCAACGGCATAGTTTTAGCTGGAAGGGCTTGGCAGAGCAGCCGGGGAGAAAAGGCCTCCTGCGATTCTCTTTTCTTTCTGCCTGAATGCGGTCAATTGGCACTTGCCAAAGCAAGGTTTCCCAGCACAAACTACAAAGCAGCAGCTCTCTCCTGGCAGAGGAAATCCCATGCAGTGTTGCCCTGGCGAGATAGTGTTGCTACAGCGAGGCCCAGGGAAAACAGACTGCCTAGAGAAATCCTAGCAAAGCCCTGTGTTTCCCCACAGGAATGTATGTCAGTTTCAGTTCTTTGCCAGCAACGGAGCTCAGAGGCAACGTCAGATTGTGTGTATCTCAGTGAGAGAAAGAACACTGTGACTTCCCCCGTTCCTCTGACGAAAGCGGTTAGAGGGAGAAAAGCGTCCTTTGCTTTCGCTTTCCCGCAGTGAGCTCGGCAGATCTGCCCTTCGCGAAGGGCCGTTTTCCCCCGGAGAACTGCCTCGCGGTAGCCCTGTTCTGGAAGTGGAACGAGTATGCAGTGTTAGCGTTCAGCTATTGTGAAGGCTCGCTTTGGCCCAGGGCAAACGAAGCGCCGGGGAAATCTTAGCAGAGCCCGGCGCCTTTCCACGGTTCAAAGCGTGGAACAGCAGACTCTTTTGCAAAGAAGAGAGCGCACAGGCAACAGCAGACCGCACGTTTCTCAGTGAAAGGGAGAACTCCCTGACTTCATCCAGTCCTCTGAGCAAAGCAGGCAGAGGGAGAGAAACTTTCTTTCCTTCCTCTTTCCTGCAACGAATTCCTCCTTTGCTCTTGCAAACGCAAGGCTTCTTCTGAAAAACTACGTCGCGGTGCAGGGATCCTTCCAGAGGAGCAACGGCATAGTTTTAGCTGGAAGGGCTTGGCAGAGCAGCCGGGGAGAAAAGGCCCCTTGCGATTCTCTTTTCTTTCTGCCTGAATGCGGCCAATTGGCACTTGCCAAAGCAAGGTTTCCCAGCACAAACTACAAAGCAGCAGCTCCCTCCTGGCAGAGGAAATCCCATGCAGTGTTGCCCTGGCGAGATAGTGTTGCTACAGCGAGGCCCAGGGAAAACAGACTGCCTAGAGAAATCCTAGCAAAGCCCTGTGTTTCCCCACAGGAATGTATGTCAGTTTCAGTTCTTTGCCAGCAACGGAGCTCAGAGGCAACGTCAGATTGTGTGTATCTCAGTGAGAGAAAGAACACTGTGCGTTCCCCCGTTCCTCTGACGAAAGCGGTTAGAGGGAGAAAAGCGTCCTTTGCTTTCGCTTTCCCGCAGTGAGCTCGGCAGATCTGTCTTCGCCAAGGCCCTTTTTCCCCCGGAGAACTGCCTCGCGGTAGCCCTGTTCTGGAAGTGGAACCAGTATGCAGTGTTAGCGTTCAGCTATTGTGAAGGCTCGCTTTGGCCCAGGGCAAACGAAGCGCCGGGGGAAATCTTAGCAGAGCCCGGCGCCTTTCCACGGTTCAAAGCGTGGAACAGCAGACTCTTTTGCAAAGAACAGAGCGCCCAGGCAACAGCAGCCTGCACGTTTCTCAGTGAAAGGGAGAACTTCCTAACTTCATCCAGTCCTCTGAGCAAAGCAGGCAGAGGGAGAGAAACTTTCTTTCCTTCCTCTTTCCTGCAACGAATTCCTCCTTTGCTCTTGCAAACGCAAGGCTTCTTCTGAAAAACTACGTCGCGGTGCAGGGATCCTTCCAGAGGAGCAACGGCATAGTTTTAGCTGGAAGGGCTTGGCAGAGCAGCCGGGGAGAAAAGGCCTCTTGCGATTCTCTTTTCTTTCTGCCTGAATGCGGTCAATTGGCACTTGCCAAAGCAAGGTTTCCCAGCACAAACTACAAAGCAGCAGCTCCCTCCTGGCAGGGGAAATCCCATGCAGTGTTTCCCTGGCGAGATAGTGTTGCTACAGCGAGGCCCAGGGAAAACAGACTGCCTAGAGAAATCCTAGCAAAGCCCTGTGTTTCCCCACAGGAATGTATGTCAGTTTCAGTTCTTTGCCAGCAACGGAGCTCAGAGGCAACGTCAGATTGTGTGTATCTCAGTGAGAGAAAGAACACTGTCACTTCCCCCGTTCCTCTGACGAAAGCGGTTAGAGGGAGAAAAGCGTCCTTTGCTTTCGCTTTCCCGCAGTGAGCTCGGCAGATCTGCCTTCGCGAAAGGCCGTTTTCCCCCGGAGAACTGCCTCGCGGTAGCCCTGTTCTGGAAGTGGAACGAGTATGCAGTGTTAGCGTTCAGCTATTGTGAAGGCTCTCTTTGGCCCAGGGCAAACGAAGCACCGGGGGAAATCTTAGCAGAGCCCGGCGCCTTTCCACGGTTCAAAGCGTGGAACAGCAGACTCTTTTGCAAAGAACAGAGCGCCCAGGCAACAGCAGCCTGCACGTTTCTCAGGGAAAGGGAGAACTTCCTAACTTCATCCAGTCCTCTGAGCAAAGCAGGCAGAGGGAGAGAAACTTTCTTTCCTTCCTCTTTCCTGCAACGAATTCCTCCTTTGCTCTTGCAAACGCAAGGCTTCTTCTGAAAAACTACGTCGCGGTGCAGGGATCCTTCCAGAGGAGCAACGGCATAGTTTTAGCTGGAAGGGCTTGGCAGAGCAGCCGGGGAGAAAAGGCCTCTTGCGATTCTCTTTTCTTTCTGCCTGAATGCGGTCAATTGGCACTTGCCAAAGCAAGGTTTCCCAGCACAAACTACAAAGCAGCAGCTCCCTCCTGGCAGAGGAAATCCCATGCAGTGTTGCCCTGGCGAGATAGTGTTGCTACAGCGAGGCCCAGGGAAAACAGACTGCCTAGAGAAATCCTAGCAAAGCCCTGTGTTTCCCCACAAGAATGTATGTCAGTTTCAGTTCTTTGCCAGCAACGGAGCTCAGAGGCAACGTCAGATTGTGTGTATCTCAGTGAGAGAAAGAACACTGTGACTTCCCCTGTTCCTCTGACAAAAGCGGTTAGAGGGAGAAAAGCGTCCTTTGCTTTCGCTTTCCCGCAGTGAGCTCGGCAGATCTGCCTACGCGAAAGGCCGTTTTCCCCCGGAGAACTGCCTCGCGGTAGCCCTGTTCTGGAAGTGGAACGAGTATGCAGTGTTAGCGTTCAGCTATTGTGAAGGCTCTCTTTGGCCCAGGGCAAACGAAGCACCGGGGGAAATCTTAGCAGAGCCCGGCGCCTTTCCACGGTTCAAAGCGTGGAACAGCAGACTCTTTTGCAAAGAACAGAGCGCCCAGGCAACAGCAGCCTGCACGTTTCTCAGTGAAAGGGAGAACTTCCTAACTTCACCCAGTCCTCTGAGCAAAGCAGGCAGAGGGAGAGAAACTTTCTTTCCTTCCTCTTTCCTGCAACGAATTCCTCCTTTGCTCTTGCAAACGCAAGGCTTCTTCTGAAAAACTAGGTCGCGGTGCAGGGATCCTTCCAGAGGAGCAACGGCATAGTTTTAGCTGGAAGGGCTTGGCAGAGCAGCCGGGGAGAAAAGGCCTCTTGCGATTCTCTTTTCTTTCTGCCTGAATGCGGTCAATTGGCACTTGCCAAAGCAAGGTTTCCCAGCACAAACTACAAAGCAGCAGCTCCCTCCTGGCAGGGGAAATCCCATGCAGTGTTTCCCTGGCGAGATAGTGTTGCTACAGCGAGGCCCAGGGAAAACAGACTGCCTAGAGAAATCCTAGCAAAGCCCTGTGTTTCCCCACAGGAATGTATGTCAGTTTCAGTTCTTTGCCAGCAACGGAGCTCAGAGGCAACGTCAGATTGTGTGTATCTCAGTGAGAGAAAGAACACTGTCACTTCCCCTGTTCCTCTGACAAAAGCGTTTAGAGGGAGAAAAGCGTCCTTTGCTTTCGCTTTCCCGCAGTGAGCTCGGCAGATCTGCCTACGCGAAAGGCCGTTTTCCCCCGGAGAACTGCCTCGCGGTAGCCCTGTTCTGGAAGTGGAACGAGTATGCAGTGTTAGCGTTCAGCTATTGTGAAGGCTCTCTTTGGCCCAGGGCAAACGAAGCACCGGGGGAAATCTTAGCAGAGCCCGGCGCCTTTCCACGGTTCAAAGCGTGGAACAGCAGACTCTTTTGCAAAGAACAGAGCGCCCAGGCAACAGCAGCCTGCACGTTTCTCAGTGAAAGGGAGAACTTCGTAACTTCATCCAGTCCTCTGAGCAAAGCAGGCAGAGGGAGAGAAACTTTCTTTCCTTCCTCTTTCCTGCAACGAATTCCTCCTTTGCTCTTGCAAACGCAAGGCTTCTTCTGAAAAACTAGGTCGCGGTGCAGGGATCCTTCCAGAGGAGCAACGGCATAGTTTTAGCTGGAAGGGCTTGGCAGAGCAGCCGGGGAGAAAAGGCCTCTTGCGATTCTCTTTTCTTTCTGCCTGAATGCGGTCAATTGGCACTTGCCAAAGCAAGGTTTCCCAGCACAAACTACAAAGCAGCAGCTCCCTCCTGGCAGGGGAAATCCCATGCAGTGTTTCCCTGGCGAGATAGTGTTGCTACAGCGAGGCCCAGGGAAACCAGACTGCCTAGAGAAATCCTAGCAAAGCCCTGTGTTTCCCCACAGGAATGTATGTCAGTTTCAGTTCTTTGCCAGCAACGGAGCTCAGAGGCAACGTCAGATTGTGTGTATCTCAGTGAGAGAAAGAACACTGTGACTTCCCCCGTTCCTCTGACGAAAGCGGTTAGAGGGAGAAAAGCGTCCTTTGCTTTCGCTTTCCCGCAGTGAGCTCGGCAGATCTGCCTTCGCGAAAGGCCGTTTTCCCCCGGAGAACTGCCTCGCGGTAGCCCTGTTCTGGAAGTGGAACCAGTATGCAGTGTTAGCGTTCAGCTATTGTGAAGGCTCGCTTTGGCACAGGGCAAACGAAGCGCCGGGGGAAATCTTAGCAGAGCCCGGCGCCTTTCCACGGTTCAAAGCGTGGAACAGCAGACTCTTTTGCAAAGAACAGAGCGATCAGGCAACAGCAGCCTGCACGTTTCTCAGTGAAAGGGAGAACTTCGTAACTTCATCCAGTCCTCTGAGCAAAGCAGGCAGAGGGAGAGAAACTTTCTTTCCTTCCTCTTTCCTGCAACGAATTCCTCCTTTGCTCTTGCAAACGCAAGGCTTCTTCTGAAAAACTAGGTCGCGGTGCAGGGATCCTTCCAGAGGAGCAACGGCATAGTTTTAGCTGGAAGGGCTTGGCAGAGCAGCCGGGGAGAAAAGGCCTCTTGCGATTCTCTTTTCTTTCTGCCTGAATGCGGTCAATTGGCACTTGCCAAAGCAAGGTTTCCCAGCACAAACTACAAAGCAGCAGCTCCCTCCTGGCAGGGGAAATCCCATGCAGTGTTGCCCTGGCGAGATAGTGTTGCTACAGCGAGGCCCAGGGAAAACAGACTGCCTAGAGAAATCCTAGCAAAGCCCTGTGTTTCCCCACAGGAATGTATGTCAGTTTCAGTTCTTTGCCAGCAACGGAGCTCAGAGGCAACGTCAGATTGTGTGTATCTCAGTGAGAGAAAGAACACTGTGACTTCCCCCGTTCCTCTGATGAAAGCGGTTAGAGGGAGAAAAGCGTCCTTTGCTTTCGCTTTCCCGCAGTGAGCTCGGCAGATCTGCCTTCGCGAAAGGCCGTTTTCCCCCGGAGAACTGCCTCGCGGTAGCCCTGTTCTGGAAGTGGAACGAGTATGCAGTGTTAGCGTTCAGCTATTGTGAAGGCTCTCTTTGGCCCAGGGCAAACGAAGCACCGGGGGAAATCTTAGCAGAGCCCGGCGCTTTTCCACGGTTCAAAGCGTGGAACAGCAGACTCTTTTGCAAAGAACAGAGCGCCCAGGCAACAGCAGCCTGCACGTTTCTCAGGGAAAGGGAGAACTTGCTAACTTCATCCAGTCCTCTGAGCAAAGTAGGCAGAGGGAGAGAAACTTTCTTTCCTTCCTCTTTCCTGCAACGAATTCCTCCTTTGCTCTTGCAAACGCAAGGCTTCTTCTGAAGAAATACTTCGCGGTGCAGAGATCCTTCCAGAGGAGCAACGGCATAGTTTTAGCTGGAAGGGCTTGGCAGAGCAGCCGGGGAGAAAAGGCCCCTTGCGATTCTCTTTTCTTTCTGCCTGAATGCGGTCAATTGGCACTTGCCAAAGCAAGGTTTCCCAGCACAAACTACAAAGCAGCAGCTCCCTCCTGGCAGGGGAAATCCCATGCAGTGTTTCCCTGGCGAGATAGTGTTGCTACAGCGAGGCCCAGGGAAAACAGACTGCCTAGAGAAATCCTAGCAAAGCCCTGTGTTTCCCCACAGGAATGTATGTCAGTTTCAGTTCTTTGCCAGCAACGGAGCTCAGAGGCAACGTCAGATTGTGTGTATCTCAGTGAGAGAAAGAACACTGTCACTTCCCCTGTTCCTCTGACAAAAGCGGTTAGAGGGAGAAAAGCGTCCTTTGCTTTCGCTTTCCCGCAGTGAGCTCGGCAGATCTGCCTACGCGAAAGGCCGTTTTCCCCCGGAGAACTGCCTCGCGGTAGCCCTGTTCTGGAAGTGGAACGAGTATGCAGTGTTAGCGTTCAGCTATTGTGAAGGCTCTCTTTGGCCCAGGGCAAACGAAGCGCCGGGGGAAATCTTAGCAGAGCCCGGCGCCTTTCCACGGTTCAAAGCGTGGAACAGCAGACTCTTTTGCAAAGAACAGAGCGCCCAGGCAACAGCAGCCTGCACGTTTCTCAGGGAAAGGGAGAACTTCCTAACTTCATCCAGTCCTCTGAGCAAAGCAGGCAGAGGGAGAGAAACTTTCTTTCCTTCCTCTTTCCTGCAACGAATTCCTCCTTTGCTCTTGCAAACGCAAGGCTTCTTCTGAAAAACTAGGTCGCGGTGCAGGGATCCTTCCAGAGGAGCAACGGCATAGTTTTAGCTGGAAGGGCTTGGCAGAGCAGCCGGGGAGAAAAGGCCTCTTGCGATTCTCTTTTCTTTCTGCCTGAATGCGGTCAATTGGCACTTGCCAAAGCAAGGTTTCCCAGCACAAACTACAAAGCAGCAGCTCCCTCCTGGCAGGGGAAATCCCATGCAGTGTTTCCCTGGCGAGATAGTGTTGCTACAGCGAGGCCCAGGGAAAACAGACTGCCTAGAGAAATCCTAGCAAAGCCCTGTGTTTCCCCACAGGAATGTATGTCAGTTTCAGTTCTTTGCCAGCAACGGAGCTCAGAGGCAACGTCAGATTGTGTGTATCTCAGTGAGAGAAAGAACACTGTCACTTCCCCTGTTCCTCTGACAAAAGCGGTTAGAGGGAGAAAAGCGTCCTTTGCTTTCGCTTTCCCGCAGTGAGCTCGGCAGATCTGCCTACGCGAAAGGCCGTTTTCCCCCGGAGAACTGCCTCGCGGTAGCCCTGTTCTGGAAGTGGAACGAGTATGCAGTGTTAGCGTTCAGCTATTGTGAAGGCTCTCTTTGGCCCAGGGCAAACGAAGCGCCGGGGGAAATCTTAGCAGAGCCCGGCGCCTTTCCACGGTTCAAAGCGTGGAACAGCAGACTCTTTTGCAAAGAACAGAGCGCCCAGGCAACAGCAGCCTGCACGTTTCTCAGGGAAAGGGAGAACTTCCTAACTTCATCCAGTCCTCTGAGCAAAGCAGGCAGAGGGAGAGAAACTTTCTTTCCTTCCTCTTTCCTGCAACGAATTCCTCCTTTGCTCTTGCAAACGCAAGGCTTCTTCTGAAAAACTACGTCGCGGTGCAGGGATCCTTCCAGAGGAGCAACGGCATAGTTTTAGCTGGAAGGGCTTGGCAGAGCAGCCGGGGAGAAAAGGCCCCTTGCGATTCTCTTTTCTTTCTGCCTGAATGCGGTCAATTGGCACTTGCCAAAGCAAGGTTTCCCAGCACAAACTACAAAGCAGCAGCTCCCTCCTGGCAGAGGAAATCCCATGCAGTGTTGCCCTGGCGAGATAGTGTTGCTACAGCGAGGCCCAGGGAAAACAGACTGCCTAGAGAAATCCTAGCAAAGCCCTGTGTTTCCCCACAGGAATGTATGTCAGTTTCAGTTCTTTGCCAGCAACGGAGCTCAGAGGCAACGTCAGATTGTGTGTATCTCAGTGAGAGAAAGAACACTGTGACTTCCCCCGTTCCTCTGACGAAAGCGGTTAGAGGGAGAAAAGCGTCCTTTGCTTTCGCTTTCCCGCAGTGAGCTCGGCAGATCTGCCTTCGCGAAAGGCCGTTTTCCCCCGGAGAACTGCCTCGCGGTAGCCCTGTTCTGGAAGTGGAACGAGTATGCAGTGTTAGCGTTCAGCTATTGTGAAGGCTCTCTTTGGCCCAGGGCAAACGAAGCGCCGGGGGAAATCTTAGCAGAGCCCGGCGCCTTTCCACGGTTCAAAGCCTGGAACTGCAGACTCTTTTGCAAAGAAGAGAGCGCACAGGCAACAGCAGCCTGCACGTTTCTCAGTGAAAGGGAGAACTTGCTAACTTCATCCAGTCCTCTGAGCAAAGCAGGCAGAGGGAGAGAAACTTTCTTTCCTTCCTCTTTCCTGCAACGAATTCCTCCTTTGCTCTTGCAAACGCAAGGCTTCTTCTGAAAAACTACGTCGCGGTGCAGGGATCCTTCCAGAGGAGCAACGGCATAGTTTTAGCTGGAAGGGCTTGGCAGAGCAGCCGGGGAGAAAAGGCCCCTTGCGATTCTCTTTTCTTTCTGCCTGAATGCGGTCAATTGGCACTTGCCAAAGCAAGGTTTCCCAGCACAAACTACAAAGCAGCAGCTCTCTCCTGGCAGAGGAAATCCCATGCAGTGTTGCCCTGGCGAGATAGTGTTGCTACAGCGAGGCCCAGGGAAAACAGACTGCCTAGAGAAATCCTAGCAAAGCCCTGTGTTTCCCCACAGGAATGTATGTCAGTTTCAGTTCTTTGCCAGCAACGGAGCTCAGAGGCAACGTCAGATTGTGTGTATCTCAGTGAGAGAAAAAACACTGTGCGTTCCCCCGTTCCTCTGACGAAAGCGGTTAGAGGGAGAAAAGCGTCCTTTGCTTTCGCTTTCCCGCAGTGAGCTCGGCAGATCTGTCTTCGCCAAGGCCCTTTTTCCCCCGGAGAACTGCCTCGCGGTAGCCCTGTTCTGGAAGTGGAACGAGTATGCAGTGTTAGCGTTCAGCTATTGTGAAGGCTCGCTTTGGCCCAGGGCAAACGAAGCGCCGGGGGAAATCTTAGCAGAGCCCGGCGCCTTTCCACGGTTCAAAGCGTGGAACAGCAGACTCTTTTGCAAAGAACAGAGCGCCCAGGCAACAGCAGCCTGCACGTTTCTCAGTGAAAGGGAGAACTTCCTAACTTCATCCAGTCCTCTGAGCAAAGCAGGCAGAGGGAGAGAAACTTTCTTTCCTTCCTCTTTCCTGCAACGAATTCCTCCTTTGCTCTTGCAAACGCAAGGCTTCTTCTGAAAAACTAGGTCGCGGTGCAGGGATCCTTCCAGAGGAGCAACGGCATAGTTTTAGCTGGAAGGGCTTGGCAGAGCAGCCGGGGAGAAAAGGCCTCTTGCGATTCTCTTTTCTTTCTGCCTGAATGCGGTCAATTGGCACTTGCCAAAGCAAGGTTTCCCAGCACAAACTACAAAGCAGCAGCTCTCTCCTGGCAGAGGAAATCCCATGCAGTGTTGCCCTGGCGAGATAGTGTTGCTACAGCGAGGCCCAGGGAAAACAGACTGCCTAGAGAAATCCTAGCAAAGCCCTGTGTTTCCCCACAGGAATGTATGTCAGTTTCAGTTCTTTGCCAGCAACGGAGCTCAGAGGCAACGTCAGATTGTGTGTATCTCAGTGAGAGAAAGAACACTGTCACTTCCCCCGTTCCTCTGACGAAAGCGGTTAGAGGGAGAAAAGCGTCCTTTGCTTTCGCTTTCCCGCAGTGAGCTCGGCAGATCTGCCTACGCGAAAGGCCGTTTTCCCCCGGAGAACTGCCTCGCGGTAGCCCTGTTCTGGAAGTGGAACGAGTATGCAGTGTTAGCGTTCAGCTATTGTGAAGGCTCTCTTTGGCCCAGGGCAAACGAAGCACCGGGGGAAATCTTAGCAGAGCCCGCGGCCTTTCCACGGTTCAAAGCGTGGAACAGCAGACTCTTTTGCAAAGAACAGAGCGCCCAGGCAACAGCAGCCTGCACGTTTCTCAGTGAAAGGGAGAACTTCCTAACTTCATCCAGTCCTCTGAGCAAAGCAGGCAGAGGGAGAGAAACTTTCTTTCCTTCCTCTTTCCTGCAACGAATTCCTCCTTTGCTCTTGCAAACGCAAGGCTTCTTCTGATAAACTAGGTCGCGGTGCAGGGATCCTTCCAGAGGAGCAACGGCATAGTTTTAGCTGGAAGGGCTTGGCAGAGCAGCCGGCGAGAAAAGGCCTCTTGCGATTCTCTTTTCTTTCTGCCTGAATGCGGTCAATTGGCACTTGCCAAAGCAAGGTTTCCCAGCACAAACTACAAAGCAGCAGCTCCCTCCTGGCAGGGGAAATCCCATGCAGTGTTGCCCTGGCGAGATAGTGTTGCTACAGCGAGGCCCAGGGAAAACAGACTGCCTAGAGAAATCCTAGCAAAGCCCTGTGTTTCCCCACAGGAATGTATGTCAGTTTCAGTTCTTTGCCAGCAACGGAGCTCAGAGGCAACGTCAGATTGTGTGTATCTCAGTGAGAGAAAGAACACTGTCACTTCCCCCGTTCCTCTGACGAAAGCGGTTAGAGGGAGAAAAGCGTCCTTTGCTTTCGCTTTCCCGCAGTGAGCTCGGCAGATCTGCCTTCGCGAAAGGCCGTTTTCCCCCGGAGAACTGCCTCGCGGTAGCCCTGTTCTGGAAGTGGAACGAGTATGCAGTGTTAGCGTTCAGCTATTGTGAAGGCTCTCTTTGGCCCAGGGCAAACGAAGCACCGGGGGAAATCTTAGCAGAGCCCGGCGCCTTTCCACGGTTCAAAGCGTGGAACAGCAGACTCTTTTGCAAAGAACGGAGCGCCCAGGCAACAGCAGCCCGCACGTTTCTCAGGGAAAGGGAGAACTTGCTAACTTCATCCAGTCCTCTGAGCAAAGCAGGCAGAGGGAGAGAAACTTTCTTTCCTTCCTCTTTCCTGCAACGAATTCCTCCTTTGCTCTTGCAAACGCAAGGCTTCTTCTGAAAAACTAGGTCGCGGTGCAGGGATCCTTCCAGAGGAGCAACGGCATAGTTTTAGCTGGAAGGGCTTGGCAGAGCAGCCGGGGAGAAAAGGCCCCTTGCGATTCTCTTTTCTTTCTGCCTGAATGCGGTCAATTGGCACTTGCCAAAGCAAGGTTTCCCAGCACAAACTACAAAGCAGCAGCTCCCTCCTGGCAGAGGAAATCCCATGCAGTGTTGCCCTGGCGAGATAGTGTTGCTACAGCGAGGCCCAGGGAAAACAGACTGCCTAGAGAAATCCTAGCAAAGCCCTGTGTTTCCCCACAGGAATGTATGTCAGTTTCAGTTCTTTGACAGCAACGGAGCTCAGAGGCAACGTCAGATTGTGTGTATCTCAGTGAGGGAAAGAACACTGTGACTTCCCCCGTTCCTCTGACGAAAGCGGTTAGAGGGAGAAAAGCGTCCTTTGCTTTCGCTTTCCCGCAGTGAGCTCGGCAGATCTGCCTTCGCGAAAGGCCGTTCTCCCCCGGAGAACTGCCTCGCGGTAGCCCTGTTCTGGAAGTGGAACGAGTATGCAGTGTTAGCGTTCAGCTATTGTGAAGGCTCGCTTTGGCCCAGGGCAAACGAAGCGCCGGGGGAAATCTTAGCAGAGCCCGGCGCCTTTCCACGGTTCAAAGCGTGGAACAGCAGACTTCTGCAAAGAACAGAGCGCCCAGGCAACAGCAGCCTGCACGTTTCTCAGTGAAAGGGAGAACTTCCTAACTTCATCCAGTCCTC
This sequence comes from Loxodonta africana, assembly GCF_030014295.1. NCBI lineage: Eukaryota > Metazoa > Chordata > Mammalia > Proboscidea > Elephantidae > Loxodonta > Loxodonta africana. Next base: position 456,031 of record NC_087350.1, on the reverse strand, counting down.
TGAGCAAAGCAGGCAGAGGGAGAGAAACTTTCTTTCCTTCCTCTTTCCTGCAACGAATTCCTCCTTTGCTCTTGCAAACGCAAGGCTTCTTCTGAAAAACTAGGTCGCGGTGCAGGGATCCTTCCAGAGGAGCAACGGCATAGTTTTAGCTGGAAGGGCTTGGCAGAGCAGCCGGCGAGAAAAGGCCTCTTGCGATTCTCTTTTCTTTCTGCCTGAATGCGGTCAATTGGCACTTGTCAAAGCAAGGTTTCCCAGCACAAACTACAAAGCAGCAGCTCTCTCCTGGCAGAGGAAATCCCATGCAGTGTTGCCCTGGCGAGATAGTGTTGCTACAGCGAGGCCCAGGGAAAACAGACTGCCTAGAGAAATCCTAGCAAAGCCCTGTGTTTCCCCACAGGAATGTATGTCAGTTTCAGTTCTTTGCCAGCAACGGAGCTCAGAGGCAACGTCAGATTGTGTGTATCTCAGTGAGGGAAAGAACACTGTGACTTCCCCCGTTCCTCTGACAAAAGCGGTTAGAGGGAGAAAAGCGTCCTTTGCTTTCGCTTTCCCGCAGTGAGCTCGGCAGATCTGCCTACGCGAAAGGCCGTTTTCCCCCGGAGAACTGCCTCGCGGTAGCCCTGTTCTGGAAGTGGAACGAGTATGCAGTGTTAGCGTTCAGCTATTGTGAAGGCTCTCTTTGGCCCAGGGCAAACGAAGCACCGGGGAAATCTTAGCAGAGCCCGCGGCCTTTCCACGGTTCAAAGCGTGGAACAGCAGACTCTTTTGCAAAGAACAGAGCGCCCAGGCAACAGCAGCCTGCACGTTTCTCAGGGAAAGGGAGAACTTCCTAACTTCATCCAGTCCTCTGAGCAAAGCAGGCAGAGGGAGAGAAACTTTCTTTCCTTCCTCTTTCCTGCAACGAATTCCTCCTTTGCTCTTGCAAACGCAAGGCTTCTTCTGATAAACTAGGTCGCGGTGCAGGGATCCTTCCAGAGGAGCAACGGCATAGTTTTAGCTGGAAGGGCTTGGCAGAGCAGCCGGGGAGAAAAGGCCTCTTGCGATTCTCTTTTCTTTCTGCCTGAATGCGGTCAATTGGCACTTGCCAAAGCAAGGTTTCCCAGCACAAACTACAAAGCAGCAGCTCCCTCCTGGCAGGGGAAATCCCATGCAGTGTTGCCCTGGCGAGATAGTGTTGCTACAGCGAGGCCCAGGGAAAACAGACTGCCTAGAGAAATCCTAGCAAAGCCCTGTGTTTCCCCACAGGAATGTATGTCAGTTTCAGTTCTTTGCCAGCAACGGAGCTCAGAGGCAACGTCAGATTGTGTGTATCTCAGTGAGAGAAAGAACACTGTCACTTCCCCCGTTCCTCTGACGAAAGCGGTTAGAGGGAGAAAAGCGTCCTTTGCTTTCGCTTTCCCGCAGTGAGCTCGGCAGATCTGCCTTCGCGAAAGGCCGTTTTCCCCCGGAGAACTGCCTCGCGGTAGCCCTGTTCTGGAAGTGGAACGAGTATGCAGTGTTAGCGTTCAGCTATTGTGAAGGCTCTCTTTGGCCCAGGGCAAACGAAGCACCGGGGGAAATCTTAGCAGAGCCCGGCGCCTTTCCACGGTTCAAAGCGTGGAACAGCAGACTCTTTTGCAAAGAACGGAGCGCCCAGGCAACAGCAGCCCGCACGTTTCTCAGGGAAAGGGAGAACTTGCTAACTTCATCCAGTCCTCTGAGCAAAGCAGGCAGAGGGAGAGAAACTTTCTTTCCTTCCTCTTTCCTGCAACGAATTCCTCCTTTGCTCTTGCAAACGCAAGGCTTCTTCTGAAAAACTAGGTCGCGGTGCAGGGATCCTTCCAGAGGAGCAACGGCATAGTTTTAGCTGGAAGGGCTTGGCAGAGCAGCCGGGGAGAAAAGGCCCCTTGCGATTCTCTTTTCTTTCTGCCTGAATGCGGTCAATTGGCACTTGCCAAAGCAAGGTTTCCCAGCACAAACTACAAAGCAGCAGCTCCCTCCTGGCAGGGGAAATCCCATGCAGTGTTGCCCTGGTGAGATAGTGTTGCTACAGCGAGGCCCAGGGAAAACAGACTGCCTAGAGAAATCCTAGCAAAGCCCTGTGTTTCCCCACAGGAATGTATGTCAGTTTCAGTTCTTTGCCAGCAACGGAGCTCAGAGGCAACGTCAGATTGTGTGTATCTCAGTGAGAGAAAGAACACTGTCACTTCCCCCGTTCCTCTGACGAAAGCGGTTAGAGGGAGAAAAGCGTCCTTTGCTTTCGCTTTCCCGCAGTGAGCTCGGCAGATCTGCCTTCGCGAAAGGCCGTTTTCCCCCGGAGAACTGCCTCGCGGTAGCCCTGTTCTGGAAGTGGAACGAGTATGCAGTGTTAGCGTTCAGCTATTGTGAAGGCTCTCTTTGGCCCAGGGCAAACGAAGCACCGGGGGAAATCTTAGCAGAGCCCGGCGCCTTTCCACGGTTCAAAGCGTGGAACAGCAGACTCTTTTGCAAAGAACGGAGCGCCCAGGCAACAGCAGCCCGCACGTTTCTCAGGGAAAGGGAGAACTTGCTAACTTCATCCAGTCCTCTGAGCAAAGCAGGCAGAGGGAGAGAAACTTTCTTTCCTTCCTCTTTCCTGCAACGAATTCCTCCTTTGCTCTTGCAAACGCAAGGCTTCTTCTGAAAAACTAGGTCGCGGTGCAGGGATCCTTCCAGAGGAGCAACGGCATAGTTTTAGCTGGAAGGGCTTGGCAGAGCAGCCGGGGAGAAAAGGCCCCTTGCGATTCTCTTTTCTTTCTGCCTGAATGCGGTCAATTGGCACTTGCCAAAGCAAGGTTTCCCAGCACAAACTACAAAGCAGCAGCTCCCTCCTGGCAGAGGAAATCCCATGCAGTGTTGCCCTGGCGAGATAGTGTTGCTACAGCGAGGCCCAGGGAAAACAGACTGCCTAGAGAAATCCTAGCAAAGCCCTGTGTTTCCCCACAGGAATGTATGTCAGTTTCAGTTCTTTGACAGCAACGGAGCTCAGAGGCAACGTCAGATTGTGTGTATCTCAGTGAGGGAAAGAACACTGTGACTTCCCCCGTTCCTCTGACGAAAGCGGTTAGAGGGAGAAAAGCGTCCTTTGCTTTCGCTTTCCCGCAGTGAGCTCGGCAGATCTGCCTTCGCGAAAGGCCGTTCTCCCCCGGAGAACTGCCTCGCGGTAGCCCTGTTCTGGAAGTGGAACGAGTATGCAGTGTTAGCGTTCAGCTATTGTGAAGGCTCGCTTTGGCCCAGGGCAAACGAAGCGCCGGGGGAAATCTTAGCAGAGCCCGGCGCCTTTCCACGGTTCAAAGCGTGGAACAGCAGACTTCTGCAAAGAACAGAGCGCCCAGGCAACAGCAGCCTGCACGTTTCTCAGTGAAAGGGAGAACTTCCTAACTTCATCCAGTCCTCTGAGCAAAGCAGGCAGAGGGAGAGAAACTTTCTTTCCTTCCTCTTTCCTGCAACGAATTCCTCCTTTGCTCTTGCAAACGCAAGGCTTCTTCTGAAAAACTAGGTCGCGGTGCAGGGATCCTTCCAGAGGAGCAACGGCATAGTTTTAGCTGGAAGGGCTTGGCAGAGCAGCCGGCGAGAAAAGGCCTCTTGCGATTCTCTTTTCTTTCTGCCTGAATGCGGTCAATTGGCACTTGTCAAAGCAAGGTTTCCCAGCACAAACTACAAAGCAGCAGCTCCCTCCTGGCAGGGGAAATCCCATGCAGTGTTTCCCTGGCGAGATAGTGTTGCTACAGCGAGGCCCAGGGAAAACAGACTGCCTAGAGAAATCCTAGCAAAGCCCTGTGTTTCCCCACAGGAATGTATGTCAGTTTCAGTTCTTTGCCAGCAACGGAGCTCAGAGGCAACGTCAGATTGTGTGTATCTCAGTGAGGGAAAGAACACTGTGACTTCCCCCGTTCCTCTGACGAAAGCGGTTAGAGGGAGAAAAGCGTCCTTTGCTTTCGCTTTCCCGCAGTGAGCTCGGCAGATCTGCCTTCGCGAAAGGCCGTTCTCCCCCGGAGAACTGCCTCGCGGTAGCCCTGTTCTGGAAGTGGAACGAGTATGCAGTGTTAGCGTTCAGCTATTGTGAAGGCTCTCTTTGGCCCAGGGCAAACGAAGCGCCGGGGGAAATCTTAGCAGAGCCCGGCGCCTTTCCACGGTTCAAAGCGTGGAACAGCAGACTCTTTTGCAAAGAACAGAGCGCCCAGGCAACAGCAGCCTGCACGTTTCTCAGTGAAAGGGAGAACTTCCTAACTTCATCCAGTCCTCTGAGCAAAGCAGGCAGAGGGAGAGAAACTTTCTTTCCTTCCTCTTTCCTGCAACGAATTCCTCCTTTGCTCTTGCAAACGCAAGGCTTCTTCTGAAAAACTAGGTCGCGGTGCAGGGATCCTTCCAGAGGAGCAACGGCATAGTTTTAGCTGGAAGGGCTTGGCAGAGCAGCCGGGGAGAAAAGGCCCCTTGCGATTCTCTTTTCTTTCTGCCTGAATGCGGTCAATTGGCACTTGCCAAAGCAAGGTTTCCCAGCACAAACTACAAAGCAGCAGCTCTCTCCTGGCAGAGGAAATCCCATGCAGTGTTGCCCTGGCGACATAGTGTTGCTACAGCGAGGCCCAGGGAAAACAGACTGCCTAGAGAAATCCTAGCAACGCCCTGTGTTTCCCCACAGGAATGTATGTCAGTTTCAGTTCTTTGCCAGCAACGGAGCTCAGAGGCAACGTCAGATTGTGTGTATCTCAGTGAGAGAAAGAACACTGTGACTTCCCCCGTTCCTCTGACAAAAGCGGTTAGAGGGAGAAAAGCGTCCTTTGCTTTCGCTTTCCCGCAGTGAGCTCGGCAGATCTGCCTACGCGAAAGGCCGTTTTCCCCCGGAGAACTGCCTCGCGGTAGCCCTGTTCTGGAAGTGGAACGAGTATGCAGTGTTAGCGTTCAGCTATTGTGAAGGCTCTCTTTGGCCCAGGGCAAACGAAGCACCGGGGAAATCTTAGCAGAGCCCGCGGCCTTTCCACGGTTCAAAGCGTGGAACAGCAGACTCTTTTGCAAAGAACAGAGCGCCCAGGCAACAGCAGCCTGCACGTTTCTCAGGGAAAGGGAGAACTTCCTAACTTCATCCAGTCCTCTGAGCAAAGCAGGCAGAGGGAGAGAAACTTTCTTTCCTTCCTCTTTCCTGCAACGAATTCCTCCTTTGCTCTTGCAAACGCAAGGCTTCTTCTGATAAACTAGGTCGCGGTGCAGGGATCCTTCCAGAGGAGCAACGGCATAGTTTTAGCTGGAAGGGCTTGGCAGAGCAGCCGGGGAGAAAAGGCCTCTTGCGATTCTCTTTTCTTTCTGCCTGAATGCGGTCAATTGGCACTTGCCAAAGCAAGGTTTCCCAGCACAAACTACAAAGCAGCAGCTCCCTCCTGGCAGGGGAAATCCCATGCAGTGTTGCCCTGGCGAGATAGTGTTGCTACAGCGAGGCCCAGGGAAAACAGACTGCCTAGAGAAATCCTAGCAAAGCCCTGTGTTTCCCCACAGGAATGTATGTCAGTTTCAGTTCTTTGCCAGCAACGGACCTCAGAGGCAACGTCAGATTGTGTGTATCTCAGTGAGAGAAAGAACATTGTCACTTCCCCCGTTCCTCTGACGAAAGCGGTTAGAGGGAGAAAAGCGTCCTTTGCTTTCGCTTTCCCGCAGTGAGCTCGGCAGATCTGCCTTCGCGAAAGGCGGTTTTCCCCCGGAGAACTGCCTCGCGGTAGCCCTGTTCTGGAAGTGGAACGAGTATGCAGTGTTAGCGTTCAGCTATTGTGAAGGCTCTCTTTGGCCCAGGGCAAACGAAGCACTGGGGGAAATCTTAGCAGAGCCCGGCGCCTTTCCACGGTTCAAAGCGTGGAACAGCAGACTCTTTTGCAAAGAACAGAGCGCCCAGGCAACAGCAGCCTGCACGTTTCTCAGGGAAAGGGAGAACTTCCTAACTTCATCCAGTCCTCTGAGCAAAGCAGGCAGAGGGAGAGAAACTTTCTTTCCTTCCTCTTTCCTGCAACGAATTCCTCCTTTGCTCTTGCAAACGCAAGGCTTCTTCTGAAAAACTACGTCGCGGTGCAGGGATCCTTCCAGAGGAGCAACGGCATAGTTTTAGCTGGAAGGGCTTGGCAGAGCAGCCGGGGAGAAAAGGCCTCTTGCGATTCTCTTTTCTTTCTGCCTGAATGCGGTCAATTGGCACTTGCCAAAGCAAGGTTTCCCAGCACAAACTACAAAGCAGCAGCTCTCTCCTGGCAGGGGAAATCCCATGCAGTGTTGCCCTGGCGAGATAGTGTTGCTACAGCGAGGCCCAGGGAAAACAGACTGCCTAGAGAAATCCTAGCAAAGCCCTGTGTTTCCCCACAGGAATGTATGTCAGTTTCAGTTCTTTGCCAGCAACGGAGCTCAGAGGCAACGTCAGATTGTGTGTATCTCAGTGAGAGAAAGAACACTGTCACTTCCCCTGTTCCTCTGACAAAAGCGGTTAGAGGGAGAAAAGCGTCCTTTGCTTTCGCTTTCCCGCAGTGAGCTCGGCAGATCTGCCTACGCGAAAGGCCGTTTTCCCCCGGAGAACTGCCTCGCGGTAGCCCTGTTCTGGAAGTGGAACGAGTATGCAGTGTTAGCGTTCAGCTATTGTGAAGGCTCTCTTTGGCCCAGGGCAAACGAAGCACCGGGGGAAATCTTAGCAGAGCCCGGCGCCTTTCCACGGTTCAAAGCGTGGAACAGCAGACTCTTTTGCAAAGAACAGAGCGCCCAGGCAACAGCAGCCTGCACGTTTCTCAGTGAAAGGGAGAACTTCCTAACTTCACCCAGTCCTCTGAGCAAAGCAGGCAGAGGGAGAGAAACTTTCTTTCCTTCCTCTTTCCTGCAACGAATTCCTCCTTTGCTCTTGCAAACGCAAGGCTTCTTCTGAAAAACTACGTCGCGGTGCAGGGATCCTTCCAGAGGAGCAACGGCATAGTTTTAGCTGGAAGGGCTTGGCAGAGCAGCCGGGGAGAAAAGGCCTCTTGCGATTCTCTTTTCTTTCTGCCTGAATGCGGTCAATTGGCACTTGCCAAAGCAAGGTTTCCCAGCACAAACTACAAAGCAGCAGCTCCCTCCTGGCAGAGGAAATCCCATGCAGTGTTGCCCTGGCGAGATAGTGTTGCTACAGCGAGGCCCAGGGAAAACAGACTGCCTAGAGAAATCCTAGCAAAGCCCTGTGTTTCCCCACAGGAATGTATGTCAGTTTCAGTTCTTTGCCAGCAACGGAGCTCAGAGGCAACGTCAGATTGTGTGTATCTCAGTGAGAGAAAGAACACTGTGACTTCCCCCGTTCCTCTGACGAAAGCGGTTAGAGGGAGAAAAGCGTCCTTTGCTTTCGCTTTCCCGCAGTGAGCTCGGCAGATCTGTCTTCGCCAAGGCCCTTTTTCCCCCGGAGAACTGCCTCGCGGTAGCCCTGTTCTGGAAGTGGAACGAGTATGCAGTGTTAGCGTTCAGCTATTGTGAAGGCTCGCTTTGGCCCAGGGCAAACGAAGCGCCGGGGGAAATCTTAGCAGAGCCCGGCGCCTTTCCACGGTTCAAAGCGTGGAACAGCAGACTCTTTTGCAAAGAACAGAGCGCCCAGGCAACAGCAGCCTGCACGTTTCTCAGTGAAAGGGAGAACTTCCTAACTTCATCCAGTCCTCTGAGCAAAGCAGGCAGAGGGAGAGAAACTTTCTTTCCTTCCTCTTTCCTGCAACGAATTCCTCCTTTGCTCTTGCAAACGCAAGGCTTCTTCTGAAAAACTACGTCGCGGTGCAGGGATCCTTCCAGAGGAGCAACGGCATAGTTTTAGCTGGAAGGGCTTGGCAGAGCAGCCGGCGAGAAAAGGCCTCTTGCGATTCTCTTTTCTTTCTGCCTGAATGCGGTCAATTGGCACTTGTCAAAGCAAGGTTTCCCAGCACAAACTACAAAGCAGCAGCTCCCTCCTGGCAGGGGAAATCCCATGCAGTGTTTCCCTGGCGAGATAGTGTTGCTACAGCGAGGCCCAGGGAAAACAGACTGCCTAGAGAAATCCTAGCAAAGCCCTGTGTTTCCCCACAGGAATGTATGTCAGTTTCAGTTCTTTGCCAGCAACGGAGCTCAGAGGCAACGTCAGATTGTGTGTATCTCAGTGAGGGAAAGAACACTGTGATTTCCCCCGTTCCTCTGACGAAAGCGGTTAGAGGGAGAAAAGCGTCCTTTGCTTTCGCTTTCCCGCAGTGAGCTCGGCAGATCTGCCTTCGCGAAAGGCCGTTTTCCCCCGGAGAACTGCCTCGCGGTAGCCCTGTTCTGGAAGTGGAACGAGTATGCAGTGTTAGCGTTCAGCTATTGTGAAGGCTCTCTTTGGCCCAGGGCAAACGAAGCACCGGGGGAAATCTTAGCAGAGCCCGGCGCCTTTCCACGGTTCAAAGCGTGGAACAGCAGACTCTTTTGCAAAGAACAGAGCGCCCAGGCAACAGCAGCCTGCACGTTTCTCAGGGAAAGGGAGAACTTCCTAACTTCATCCAGTCCTCTGAGCAAAGCAGGCAGAGGGAGAGAAACTTTCTTTCCTTCCTCTTTCCTGCAACGAATTCCTCCTTTGCTCTTGCAAACGCAAGGCTTCTTCTGAAAAACTACGTCGCGGTGCAGGGATCCTTCCAGAGGAGCAACGGCATAGTTTTAGCTGGAAGGGCTTGGCAGAGCAGCCGGGGAGAAAAGGCCTCTTGCGATTCTCTTTTCTTTCTGCCTGAATGCGGTCAATTGGCACTTGCCAAAGCAAGGTTTCCCAGCACAAACTACAAAGCAGCAGCTCCCTCCTGGCAGAGGAAATCCCATGCAGTGTTGCCCTGGCGAGATAGTGTTGCTACAGCGAGGCCCAGGGAAAACAGACTGCCTAGAGAAATCCTAGCAAAGCCCTGTGTTTCCCCACAAGAATGTATGTCAGTTTCAGTTCTTTGCCAGCAACGGAGCTCAGAGGCAACGTCAGATTGTGTGTATCTCAGTGAGAGAAAGAACACTGTGACTTCCCCTGTTCCTCTGACAAAAGCGGTTAGAGGGAGAAAAGCGTCCTTTGCTTTCGCTTTCCCGCAGTGAGCTCGGCAGATCTGCCTACGCGAAAGGCCGTTTTCCCCCGGAGAACTGCCTCGCGGTAGCCCTGTTCTGGAAGTGGAACGAGTATGCAGTGTTAGCGTTCAGCTATTGTGAAGGCTCTCTTTGGCCCAGGGCAAACGAAGCACCGGGGGAAATCTTAGCAGAGCCCGGCGCCTTTCCACGGTTCAAAGCGTGGAACAGCAGACTCTTTTGCAAAGAACAGAGCGCCCAGGCAACAGCAGCCTGCACGTTTCTCAGTGAAAGGGAGAACTTCCTAACTTCACCCAGTCCTCTGAGCAAAGCAGGCAGAGGGAGAGAAACTTTCTTTCCTTCCTCTTTCCTGCAACGAATTCCTCCTTTGCTCTTGCAAACGCAAGGCTTCTTCTGAAAAACTAGGTCGCGGTGCAGGGATCCTTCCAGAGGAGCAACGGCATAGTTTTAGCTGGAAGGGCTTGGCAGAGCAGCCGGGGAGAAAAGGCCTCTTGCGATTCTCTTTTCTTTCTGCCTGAATGCGGTCAATTGGCACTTGCCAAAGCAAGGTTTCCCAGCACAAACTACAAAGCAGCAGCTCCCTCCTGGCAGGGGAAATCCCATGCAGTGTTTCCCTGGCGAGATAGTGTTGCTACAGCGAGGCCCAGGGAAAACAGACTGCCTAGAGAAATCCTAGCAAAGCCCTGTGTTTCCCCACAGGAATGTATGTCAGTTTCAGTTCTTTGCCAGCAACGGAGCTCAGAGGCAACGTCAGATTGTGTGTATCTCAGTGAGAGAAAGAACACTGTCACTTCCCCTGTTCCTCTGACAAAAGCGTTTAGAGGGAGAAAAGCGTCCTTTGCTTTCGCTTTCCCGCAGTGAGCTCGGCAGATCTGCCTACGCGAAAGGCCGTTTTCCCCCGGAGAACTGCCTCGCGGTAGCCCTGTTCTGGAAGTGGAACGAGTATGCAGTGTTAGCGTTCAGCTATTGTGAAGGCTCTCTTTGGCCCAGGGCAAACGAAGCACCGGGGGAAATCTTAGCAGAGCCCGGCGCCTTTCCACGGTTCAAAGCGTGGAACAGCAGACTCTTTTGCAAAGAACAGAGCGCCCAGGCAACAGCAGCCTGCACGTTTCTCAGTGAAAGGGAGAACTTCGTAACTTCATCCAGTCCTCTGAGCAAAGCAGGCAGAGGGAGAGAAACTTTCTTTCCTTCCTCTTTCCTGCAACGAATTCCTCCTTTGCTCTTGCAAACGCAAGGCTTCTTCTGAAAAACTAGGTCGCGGTGCAGGGATCCTTCCAGAGGAGCAACGGCATAGTTTTAGCTGGAAGGGCTTGGCAGAGCAGCCGGGGAGAAAAGGCCTCTTGCGATTCTCTTTTCTTTCTGCCTGAATGCGGTCAATTGGCACTTGCCAAAGCAAGGTTTCCCAGCACAAACTACAAAGCAGCAGCTCCCTCCTGGCAGGGGAAATCCCATGCAGTGTTTCCCTGGCGAGATAGTGTTGCTACAGCGAGGCCCAGGGAAACCAGACTGCCTAGAGAAATCCTAGCAAAGCCCTGTGTTTCCCCACAGGAATGTATGTCAGTTTCAGTTCTTTGCCAGCAACGGAGCTCAGAGGCAACGTCAGATTGTGTGTATCTCAGTGAGAGAAAGAACACTGTGACTTCCCCCGTTCCTCTGACGAAAGCGGTTAGAGGGAGAAAAGCGTCCTTTGCTTTCGCTTTCCCGCAGTGAGCTCGGCAGATCTGCCTTCGCGAAAGGCCGTTTTCCCCCGGAGAACTGCCTCGCGGTAGCCCTGTTCTGGAAGTGGAACCAGTATGCAGTGTTAGCGTTCAGCTATTGTGAAGGCTCGCTTTGGCACAGGGCAAACGAAGCGCCGGGGGAAATCTTAGCAGAGCCCGGCGCCTTTCCACGGTTCAAAGCGTGGAACAGCAGACTCTTTTGCAAAGAACAGAGCGATCAGGCAACAGCAGCCTGCACGTTTCTCAGTGAAAGGGAGAACTTCGTAACTTCATCCAGTCCTCTGAGCAAAGCAGGCAGAGGGAGAGAAACTTTCTTTCCTTCCTCTTTCCTGCAACGAATTCCTCCTTTGCTCTTGCAAACGCAAGGCTTCTTCTGAAAAACTAGGTCGCGGTGCAGGGATCCTTCCAGAGGAGCAACGGCATAGTTTTAGCTGGAAGGGCTTGGCAGAGCAGCCGGGGAGAAAAGGCCTCTTGCGATTCTCTTTTCTTTCTGCCTGAATGCGGTCAATTGGCACTTGCCAAAGCAAGGTTTCCCAGCACAAACTACAAAGCAGCAGCTCCCTCCTGGCAGGGGAAATCCCATGCAGTGTTGCCCTGGCGAGATAGTGTTGCTACAGCGAGGCCCAGGGAAAACAGACTGCCTAGAGAAATCCTAGCAAAGCCCTGTGTTTCCCCACAGGAATGTATGTCAGTTTCAGTTCTTTGCCAGCAACGGAGCTCAGAGGCAACGTCAGATTGTGTGTATCTCAGTGAGAGAAAGAACACTGTGACTTCCCCCGTTCCTCTGATGAAAGCGGTTAGAGGGAGAAAAGCGTCCTTTGCTTTCGCTTTCCCGCAGTGAGCTCGGCAGATCTGCCTTCGCGAAAGGCCGTTTTCCCCCGGAGAACTGCCTCGCGGTAGCCCTGTTCTGGAAGTGGAACGAGTATGCAGTGTTAGCGTTCAGCTATTGTGAAGGCTCTCTTTGGCCCAGGGCAAACGAAGCACCGGGGGAAATCTTAGCAGAGCCCGGCGCTTTTCCACGGTTCAAAGCGTGGAACAGCAGACTCTTTTGCAAAGAACAGAGCGCCCAGGCAACAGCAGCCTGCACGTTTCTCAGGGAAAGGGAGAACTTGCTAACTTCATCCAGTCCTCTGAGCAAAGTAGGCAGAGGGAGAGAAACTTTCTTTTCTTCCTCTTTCCTGCAACGAATTCCTCCTTTGCTCTTGCAAACGCAAGGCTTCTTCTGAAGAAATACTTCGCGGTGCAGAGATCCTTCCAGAGGAGCAACGGCATAGTTTTAGCTGGAAGGGCTTGGCAGAGCAGCCGGGGAGAAAAGGCCCCTTGCGATTCTCTTTTCTTTCTGCCTGAATGCGGTCAATTGGCACTTGCCAAAGCAAGGTTTCCCAGCACAAACTACAAAGCAGCAGCTCCCTCCTGGCAGGGGAAATCCCATGCAGTGTTTCCCTGGCGAGATAGTGTTGCTACAGCGAGGCCCAGGGAAAACAGACTGCCTAGAGAAATCCTAGCAAAGCCCTGTGTTTCCCCACAGGAATGTATGTCAGTTTCAGTTCTTTGCCAGCAACGGAGCTCAGAGGCAACGTCAGATTGTGTGTATCTCAGTGAGAGAAAGAACACTGTCACTTCCCCTGTTCCTCTGACAAAAGCGGTTAGAGGGAGAAAAGCGTCCTTTGCTTTCGCTTTCCCGCAGTGAGCTCGGCAGATCTGCCTACGCGAAAGGCCGTTTTCCCCCGGAGAACTGCCTCGCGGTAGCCCTGTTCTGGAAGTGGAACGAGTATGCAGTGTTAGCGTTCAGCTATTGTGAAGGCTCTCTTTGGCCCAGGGCAAACGAAGCGCCGGGGGAAATCTTAGCAGAGCCCGGCGCCTTTCCACGGTTCAAAGCGTGGAACAGCAGACTCTTTTGCAAAGAACAGAGCGCCCAGGCAACAGCAGCCTGCACGTTTCTCAGGGAAAGGGAGAACTTCCTAACTTCATCCAGTCCTCTGAGCAAAGCAGGCAGAGGGAGAGAAACTTTCTTTCCTTCCTCTTTCCTGCAACGAATTCCTCCTTTGCTCTTGCAAACGCAAGGCTTCTTCTGAAAAACTAGGTCGCGGTGCAGGGATCCTTCCAGAGGAGCAACGGCATAGTTTTAGCTGGAAGGGCTTGGCAGAGCAGCCGGGGAGAAAAGGCCTCTTGCGATTCTCTTTTCTTTCTGCCTGAATGCGGTCAATTGGCACTTGCCAAAGCAAGGTTTCCCAGCACAAACTACAAAGCAGCAGCTCCCTCCTGGCAGGGGAAATCCCATGCAGTGTTTCCCTGGCGAGATAGTGTTGCTACAGCGAGGCCCAGGGAAAACAGACTGCCTAGAGAAATCCTAGCAAAGCCCTGTGTTTCCCCACAGGAATGTATGTCAGTTTCAGTTCTTTGCCAGCAACGGAGCTCAGAGGCAACGTCAGATTGTGTGTATCTCAGTGAGAGAAAGAACACTGTCACTTCCCCTGTTCCTCTGACAAAAGCGGTTAGAGGGAGAAAAGCGTCCTTTGCTTTCGCTTTCCCGCAGTGAGCTCGGCAGATCTGTCTTCGCCAAGGCCCTTTTTCCCCCGGAGAACTGCCTCGCGGTAGCCCTGTTCTGGAAGTGGAACGAGTATGCAGTGTTAGCGTTCAGCTATTGTGAAGGCTCGCTTTGGCCCAGGGCAAACGAAGCGCCGGGGGAAATCTTAGCAGAGCCCGGCGCCTTTCCACGGTTCAAAGCGTGGAACAGCAGACTCTTTTGCAAAGAACAGAGCGCCCAGGCAACAGCAGCCTGCACGTTTCTCAGTGAAAGGGAGAACTTCCTAACTTCATCCAGTCCTCTGAGCAAAGCAGGCAGAGGGAGAGAAACTTTCTTTCCTTCCTCTTTCCTGCAACGAATTCCTCCTTTGCTCTTGCAAACGCAAGGCTTCTTCTGAAAAACTAGGTCGCGGTGCAGGGATCCTTCCAGAGGAGCAACGGCATAGTTTTAGCTGGAAGGGCTTGGCAGAGCAGCCGGGGAGAAAAGGCCTCTTGCGATTCTCTTTTCTTTCTGCCTGAATGCGGTCAATTGGCACTTGCCAAAGCAAGGTTTCCCAGCACAAACTACAAAGCAGCAGCTCTCTCCTGGCAGAGGAAATCCCATGCAGTGTTGCCCTGGCGAGATAGTGTTGCTACAGCGAGGCCCAGGGAAAACAGACTGCCTAGAGAAATCCTAGCAAAGCCCTGTGTTTCCCCACAGGAATGTATGTCAGTTTCAGTTCTTTGCCAGCAACGGAGCTCAGAGGCAACGTCAGATTGTGTGTATCTCAGTGAGAGAAAGAACACTGTCACTTCCCCCGTTCCTCTGACGAAAGCGGTTAGAGGGAGAAAAGCGTCCTTTGCTTTCGCTTTCCCGCAGTGAGCTCGGCAGATCTGCCTACGCGAAAGGCCGTTTTCCCCCGGAGAACTGCCTCGCGGTAGCCCTGTTCTGGAAGTGGAACGAGTATGCAGTGTTAGCGTTCAGCTATTGTGAAGGCTCTCTTTGGCCCAGGGCAAACGAAGCACCGGGGGAAATCTTAGCAGAGCCCGCGGCCTTTCCACGATTCAAAGCGTGGAACAGCAGACTCTTTTGCAAAGAACAGAGCGCCCAGGCAACAGCAGCCTGCACGTTTCTCAGTGAAAGGGAGAACTTCCTAACTTCATCCAGTCCTCTGAGCAAAGCAGGCAGAGGGAGAGAAACTTTCTTTCCTTCCTCTTTCCTGCAACGAATTCCTCCTTTGCTCTTGCAAACGCAAGGCTTCTTCTGATAAACTAGGTCGCGGTGCAGGGATCCTTCCAGAGGAGCAACGGCATAGTTTTAGCTGGAAGGGCTTGGCAGAGCAGCCGGCGAGAAAAGGCCTCTTGCGATTCTCTTTTCTTTCTGCCTGAATGCGGTCAATTGGCACTTGCCAAAGCAAGGTTTCCCAGCACAAACTACAAAGCAGCAGCTCCCTCCTGGCAGGGGAAATCCCATGCAGTGTTGCCCTGGCGAGATAGTGTTGCTACAGCGAGGCCCAGGGAAAACAGACTGCCTAGAGAAATCCTAGCAAAGCCCTGTGTTTCCCCACAGGAATGTATGTCAGTTTCAGTTCTTTGCCAGCAACGGAGCTCAGAGGCAACGTCAGATTGTGTGTATCTCAGTGAGAGAAAGAACACTGTCACTTCCCCCGTTCCTCTGACGAAAGCGGTTAGAGGGAGAAAAGCGTCCTTTGCTTTCGCTTTCCCGCAGTGAGCTCGGCAGATCTGCCTTCGCGAAAGGCCGTTTTCCCCCGGAGAACTGCCTCGCGGTAGCCCTGTTCTGGAAGTGGAACGAGTATGCAGTGTTAGCGTTCAGCTATTGTGAAGGCTCTCTTTGGCCCAGGGCAAACGAAGCACCGGGGGAAATCTTAGCAGAGCCCGGCGCCTTTCCACGGTTCAAAGCGTGGAACAGCAGACTCTTTTGCAAAGAACGGAGCGCCCAGGCAACAGCAGCCCGCACGTTTCTCAGGGAAAGGGAGAACTTGCTAACTTCATCCAGTCCTCTGAGCAAAGCAGGCAGAGGGAGAGAAACTTTCTTTCCTTCCTCTTTCCTGCAACGAATTCCTCCTTTGCTCTTGCAAACGCAAGGCTTCTTCTGAAAAACTAGGTCGCGGTGCAGGGATCCTTCCAGAGGAGCAACGGCATAGTTTTAGCTGGAAGGGCTTGGCAGAGCAGCCGGGGAGAAAAGGCCCCTTGCGATTCTCTTTTCTTTCTGCCTGAATGCGGTCAATTGGCACTTGCCAAAGCAAGGTTTCCCAGCACAAACTACAAAGCAGCAGCTCCCTCCTGGCAGAGGAAATCCCATGCAGTGTTGCCCTGGCGAGATAGTGTTGCTACAGCGAGGCCCAGGGAAAACAGACTGCCTAGAGAAATCCTAGCAAAGCCCTGTGTTTCCCCACAGGAATGTATGTCAGTTTCAGTTCTTTGACAGCAACGGAGCTCAGAGGCAACGTCAGATTGTGTGTATCTCAGTGAGGGAAAGAACACTGTGACTTCCCCCGTTCCTCTGACGAAAGCGGTTAGAGGGAGAAAAGCGTCCTTTGCTTTCGCTTTCCCGCAGTGAGCTCGGCAGATCTGCCTTCGCGAAAGGCCGTTCTCCCCCGGAGAACTGCCTCGCGGTAGCCCTGTTCTGGAAGTGGAACGAGTATGCAGTGTTAGCGTTCAGCTATTGTGAAGGCTCGCTTTGGCCCAGGGCAAACGAAGCGCCGGGGGAAATCTTAGCAGAGCCCGGCGCCTTTCCACGGTTCAAAGCGTGGAACAGCAGACTTCTGCAAAGAACAGAGCGCCCAGGCAACAGCAGCCTGCACGTTTCTCAGTGAAAGGGAGAACTTCCTAACTTCATCCAGTCCTCTGAGCAAAGCAGGCAGAGGGAGAGAAACTTTCTTTCCTTCCTCTTTCCTGCAACGAATTCCTCCTTTGCTCTTGCAAACGCAAGGCTTCTTCTGAAAAACTAGGTCGCGGTGCAGGGATCCTTCCAGAGGAGCAACGGCATAGTTTCAGCTGGAAGGGCTTGGCAGAGCAGCCGGCGAGAAAAGGCCTCTTGCGATTCTCTTTTCTTTCTGCCTGAATGCGGTCAATTGGCACTTGTCAAAGCAAGGTTTCCCAGCACAAACTACAAAGCAGCAGCTCCCTCCTGGCAGGGGAAATCCCATGCAGTGTTTCCCTGGCGAGATAGTGTTGCTACAGCGAGGCCCAGGGAAAACAGACTGCCTAGAGAAATCCTAGCAAAGCCCTGTGTTTCCCCACAGGAATGTATGTCAGTTTCAGTTCTTTGCCAGCAACGGAGCTCAGAGGCAACGTCAGATTGTGTGTATCTCAGTGAGGGAAAGAACACTGTGACTTCCCCCGTTCCTCTGACGAAAGCGGTTAGAGGGAGAAAAGCGTCCTTTGCTTTCGCTTTCCCGCAGTGAGCTCGGCAGATCTGCCTTCGCGAAAGGCCGTTCTCCCCCGGAGAACTGCCTCGCGGTAGCCCTGTTCTGGAAGTGGAACGAGTATGCAGTGTTAGCGTTCAGCTATTGTGAAGGCTCTCTTTGGCCCAGGGCAAACGAAGCGCCGGGGGAAATCTTAGCAGAGCCCGGCGCCTTTCCACGGTTCAAAGCGTGGAACAGCAGACTCTTTTGCAAAGAACAGAGCGCCCAGGCAACAGCAGCCTGCACGTTTCTCAGTGAAAGGGAGAACTTCCTAACTTCATCCAGTCCTCTGAGCAAAGCAGGCAGAGGGAGAGAAACTTTCTTTCCTTCCTCTTTCCTGCAACGAATTCCTCCTTTGCTCTTGCAAACGCAAGGCTTCTTCTGAAAAACTAGGTCGCGGTGCAGGGATCCTTCCAGAGGAGCAACGGCATAGTTTTAGCTGGAAGGGCTTGGCAGAGCAGCCGGGGAGAAAAGGCCCCTTGCGATTCTCTTTTCTTTCTGCCTGAATGCGGTCAATTGGCACTTGCCAAAGCAAGGTTTCCCAGCACAAACTACAAAGCAGCAGCTCTCTCCTGGCAGAGGAAATCCCATGCAGTGTTGCCCTGGCGACATAGTGTTGCTACAGCGAGGCCCAGGGAAAACAGACTGCCTAGAGAAATCCTAGCAACGCCCTGTGTTTCCCCACAGGAATGTATGTCAGTTTCAGTTCTTTGCCAGCAACGGAGCTCAGAGGCAACGTCAGATTGTGTGTATCTCAGTGAGAGAAAGAACACTGTGACTTCCCCCGTTCCTCTGACAAAAGCGGTTAGAGGGAGAAAAGCGTCCTTTGCTTTCGCTTTCCCGCAGTGAGCTCGGCAGATCTGCCTACGCGAAAGGCCGTTTTCCCCCGGAGAACTGCCTCGCGGTAGCCCTGTTCTGGAAGTGGAACGAGTATGCAGTGTTAGCGTTCAGCTATTGTGAAGGCTCTCTTTGGCCCAGGGCAAACGAAGCACCGGGGAAATCTTAGCAGAGCCCGCGGCCTTTCCACGGTTCAAAGCGTGGAACAGCAGACTCTTTTGCAAAGAACAGAGCGCCCAGGCAACAGCAGCCTGCACGTTTCTCAGGGAAAGGGAGAACTTCCTAACTTCATCCAGTCCTCTGAGCAAAGCAGGCAGAGGGAGAGAAACTTTCTTTCCTTCCTCTTTCCTGCAACGAATTCCTCCTTTGCTCTTGCAAACGCAAGGCTTCTTCTGATAAACTAGGTCGCGGTGCAGGGATCCTTCCAGAGGAGCAACGGCATAGTTTTAGCTGGAAGGGCTTGGCAGAGCAGCCGGGGAGAAAAGGCCTCTTGCGATTCTCTTTTCTTTCTGCCTGAATGCGGTCAATTGGCACTTGCCAAAGCAAGGTTTCCCAGCACAAACTACAAAGCAGCAGCTCCCTCCTGGCAGGGGAAATCCCATGCAGTGTTGCCCTGGCGAGATAGTGTTGCTACAGCGAGGCCCAGGGAAAACAGACTGCCTAGAGAAATCCTAGCAAAGCCCTGTGTTTCCCCACAGGAATGTATGTCAGTTTCAGTTCTTTGCCAGCAACGGAGCTCAGAGGCAACGTCAGATTGTGTGTATCTCAGTGAGAGAAAGAACACTGTCACTTCCCCCGTTCCTCTGACGAAAGCGGTTAGAGGGAGAAAAGCGTCCTTTGCTTTCGCTTTCCCGCAGTGAGCTCGGCAGATCTGCCTTCGCGAAAGGCCGTTTTCCCCCGGAGAACTGCCTCGCGGTAGCCCTGTTCTGGAAGTGGAACGAGTATGCAGTGTTAGCGTTCAGCTATTGTGAAGGCTCTCTTTGGCCCAGGGCAAACGAAGCACCGGGGGAAATCTTAGCAGAGCCCGGCGCCTTTCCACGGTTCAAAGCGTGGAACAGCAGACTCTTTTGCAAAGAACGGAGCGCCCAGGCAACAGCAGCCCGCACGTTTCTCAGGGAAAGGGAGAACTTGCTAACTTCATCCAGTCCTCTGAGCAAAGCAGGCAGAGGGAGAGAAACTTTCTTTCCTTCCTCTTTCCTGCAACGAATTCCTCCTTTGCTCTTGCAAACGCAAGGCTTCTTCTGAAAAACTAGGTCGCGGTGCAGGGATCCTTCCAGAGGAGCAACGGCATAGTTTTAGCTGGAAGGGCTTGGCAGAGCAGCCGGGGAGAAAAGGCCCCTTGCGATTCTCTTTTCTTTCTGCCTGAATGCGGTCAATTGGCACTTGCCAAAGCAAGGTTTCCCAGCACAAACTACAAAGCAGCAGCTCCCTCCTGGCAGGGGAAATCCCATGCAGTGTTGCCCTGGTGAGATAGTGTTGCTACAGCGAGGCCCAGGGAAAACAGACTGCCTAGAGAAATCCTAGCAAAGCCCTGTGTTTCCCCACAGGAATGTATGTCAGTTTCAGTTCTTTGCCAGCAACGGAGCTCAGAGGCAACGTCAGATTGTGTGTATCTCAGTGAGGGAAAGAACACTGTGACTTCCCCCGTTCCTCTGACGAAAGCGGTTAGAGGGAGAAAAGCGTCCTTTGCTTTCGCTTTCCCGCAGTGAGCTCGGCAGATCTGCCTTCGCGAAAGGCCGTTCTCCCCCGGAGAACTGCCTCGCGGTAGCCCTGTTCTGGAAGTGGAACGAGTATGCAGTGTTAGCGTTCAGCTATTGTGAAGGCTCTCTTTGGCCCAGGGCAAACGAAGCGCCGGGGGAAATCTTAGCAGAGCCCGGCGCCTTTCCACGGTTCAAAGCGTGGAACAGCAGACTCTTTTGCAAAGAACAGAGCGCCCAGGCAACAGCAGCCTGCACGTTTCTCAGTGAAAGGGAGAACTTCCTAACTTCATCCAGTCCTCTGAGCAAAGCAGGCAGAGGGAGAGAAACTTTCTTTCCTTCCTCTTTCCTGCAACGAATTCCTCCTTTGCTCTTGCAAACGCAAGGCTTCTTCTGAAAAACTAGGTCGCGGTGCAGGGATCCTTCCAGAGGAGCAACGGCATAGTTTTAGCTGGAAGGGCTTGGCAGAGCAGCCGGGGAGAAAAGGCCCCTTGCGATTCTCTTTTCTTTCTGCCTGAATGCGGTCAATTGGCACTTGCCAAAGCAAGGTTTCCCAGCACAAACTACAAAGCAGCAGCTCTCTCCTGGCAGAGGAAATCCCATGCAGTGTTGCCCTGGCGACATAGTGTTGCTACAGCGAGGCCCAGGGAAAACAGACTGCCTAGAGAAATCCTAGCAACGCCCTGTGTTTCCCCACAGGAATGTATGTCAGTTTCAGTTCTTTGCCAGCAACGGAGCTCAGAGGCAACGTCAGATTGTGTGTATCTCAGTGAGAGAAAGAACACTGTGACTTCCCCCGTTCCTCTGACAAAAGCGGTTAGAGGGAGAAAAGCGTCCTTTGCTTTCGCTTTCCCGCAGTGAGCTCGGCAGATCTGCCTACGCGAAAGGCCGTTTTCCCCCGGAGAACTGCCTCGCGGTAGCCCTGTTCTGGAAGTGGAACGAGTATGCAGTGTTAGCGTTCAGCTATTGTGAAGGCTCTCTTTGGCCCAGGGCAAACGAAGCACCGGGGAAATCTTAGCAGAGCCCGCGGCCTTTCCACGGTTCAAAGCGTGGAACAGCAGACTCTTTTGCAAAGAACAGAGCGCCCAGGCAACAGCAGCCTGCACGTTTCTCAGGGAAAGGGAGAACTTCCTAACTTCATCCAGTCCTCTGAGCAAAGCAGGCAGAGGGAGAGAAACTTTCTTTCCTTCCTCTTTCCTGCAACGAATTCCTCCTTTGCTCTTGCAAACGCAAGGCTTCTTCTGATAAACTAGGTCGCGGTGCAGGGATCCTTCCAGAGGAGCAACGGCATAGTTTTAGCTGGAAGGGCTTGGCAGAGCAGCCGGGGAGAAAAGGCCTCTTGCGATTCTCTTTTCTTTCTGCCTGAATGCGGTCAATTGGCACTTGCCAAAGCAAGGTTTCCCAGCACAAACTACAAAGCAGCAGCTCCCTCCTGGCAGGGGAAATCCCATGCAGTGTTGCCCTGGCGAGATAGTGTTGCTACAGCGAGGCCCAGGGAAAACAGACTGCCTAGAGAAATCCTAGCAAAGCCCTGTGTTTCCCCACAGGAATGTATGTCAGTTTCAGTTCTTTGCCAGCAACGGACCTCAGAGGCAACGTCAGATTGTGTGTATCTCAGTGAGAGAAAGAACATTGTCACTTCCCCCGTTCCTCTGACGAAAGCGGTTAGAGGGAGAAAAGCGTCCTTTGCTTTCGCTTTCCCGCAGTGAGCTCGGCAGATCTGCCTTCGCGAAAGGCGGTTTTCCCCCGGAGAACTGCCTCGCGGTAGCCCTGTTCTGGAAGTGGAACGAGTATGCAGTGTTAGCGTTCAGCTATTGTGAAGGCTCTCTTTGGCCCAGGGCAAACGAAGCACCGGGGGAAATCTTAGCAGAGCCCGGCGCCTTTCCACGGTTCAAAGCGTGGAACAGCAGACTCTTTTGCAAAGAACAGAGCGCCCAGGCAACAGCAGCCTGCACGTTTCTCAGGGAAAGGGAGAACTTCCTAACTTCATCCAGTCCTCTGAGCAAAGCAGGCAGAGGGAGAGAAACTTTCTTTCCTTCCTCTTTCCTGCAACGAATTCCTCCTTTGCTCTTGCAAACGCAAGGCTTCTTCTGAAAAACTACGTCGCGGTGCAGGGATCCTTCCAGAGGAGCAACGGCATAGTTTTAGCTGGAAGGGCTTGGCAGAGCAGCCGGGGAGAAAAGGCCTCTTGCGATTCTCTTTTCTTTCTGCCTGAATGCGGTCAATTGGCACTTGCCAAAGCAAGGTTTCCCAGCACAAACTACAAAGCAGCAGCTCTCTCCTGGCAGGGGAAATCCCATGCAGTGTTGCCCTGGCGAGATAGTGTTGCTACAGCGAGGCCCAGGGAAAACAGACTGCCTAGAGAAATCCTAGCAAAGCCCTGTGTTTCCCCACAGGAATGTATGTCAGTTTCAGTTCTTTGCCAGCAACGGAGCTCAGAGGCAACGTCAGATTGTGTGTATCTCAGTGAGAGAAAGAACACTGTCACTTCCCCTGTTCCTCTGACAAAAGCGGTTAGAGGGAGAAAAGCGTCCTTTGCTTTCGCTTTCCCGCAGTGAGCTCGGCAGATCTGCCTACGCGAAAGGCCGTTTTCCCCCGGAGAACTGCCTCGCGGTAGCCCTGTTCTGGAAGTGGAACGAGTATGCAGTGTTAGCGTTCAGCTATTGTGAAGGCTCTCTTTGGCCCAGGGCAAACGAAGCACCGGGGGAAATCTTAGCAGAGCCCGGCGCCTTTCCACGGTTCAAAGCGTGGAACAGCAGACTCTTTTGCAAAGAACAGAGCGCCCAGGCAACAGCAGCCTGCACGTTTCTCAGTGAAAGGGAGAACTTCCTAACTTCACCCAGTCCTCTGAGCAAAGCAGGCAGAGGGAGAGAAACTTTCTTTCCTTCCTCTTTCCTGCAACGAATTCCTCCTTTGCTCTTGCAAACGCAAGGCTTCTTCTGAAAAACTACGTCGCGGTGCAGGGATCCTTCCAGAGGAGCAACGGCATAGTTTTAGCTGGAAGGGCTTGGCAGAGCAGCCGGGGAGAAAAGGCCTCTTGCGATTCTCTTTTCTTTCTGCCTGAATGCGGTCAATTGGCACTTGCCAAAGCAAGGTTTCCCAGCACAAACTACAAAGCAGCAGCTCCCTCCTGGCAGAGGAAATCCCATGCAGTGTTGCCCTGGCGAGATAGTGTTGCTACAGCGAGGCCCAGGGAAAACAGACTGCCTAGAGAAATCCTAGCAAAGCCCTGTGTTTCCCCACAGGAATGTATGTCAGTTTCAGTTCTTTGCCAGCAACGGAGCTCAGAGGCAACGTCAGATTGTGTGTATCTCAGTGAGAGAAAGAACACTGTGACTTCCCCCGTTCCTCTGACGAAAGCGGTTAGAGGGAGAAAAGCGTCCTTTGCTTTCGCTTTCCCGCAGTGAGCTCGGCAGATCTGTCTTCGCCAAGGCCCTTTTTCCCCCGGAGAACTGCCTCGCGGTAGCCCTGTTCTGGAAGTGGAACGAGTATGCAGTGTTAGCGTTCAGCTATTGTGAAGGCTCGCTTTGGCCCAGGGCAAACGAAGCGCCGGGGGAAATCTTAGCAGAGCCCGGCGCCTTTCCACGGTTCAAAGCGTGGAACAGCAGACTCTTTTGCAAAGAACAGAGCGCCCAGGCAACAGCAGCCTGCACGTTTCTCAGTGAAAGGGAGAACTTCCTAACTTCATCCAGTCCTCTGAGCAAAGCAGGCAGAGGGAGAGAAACTTTCTTTCCTTCCTCTTTCCTGCAACGAATTCCTCCTTTGCTCTTGCAAACGCAAGGCTTCTTCTGAAAAACTACGTCGCGGTGCAGGGATCCTTCCAGAGGAGCAACGGCATAGTTTTAGCTGGAAGGGCTTGGCAGAGCAGCCGGCGAGAAAAGGCCTCTTGCGATTCTCTTTTCTTTCTGCCTGAATGCGGTCAATTGGCACTTGTCAAAGCAAGGTTTCCCAGCACAAACTACAAAGCAGCAGCTCCCTCCTGGCAGGGGAAATCCCATGCAGTGTTTCCCTGGCGAGATAGTGTTGCTACAGCGAGGCCCAGGGAAAACAGACTGCCTAGAGAAATCCTAGCAAAGCCCTGTGTTTCCCCACAGGAATGTATGTCAGTTTCAGTTCTTTGCCAGCAACGGAGCTCAGAGGCAACGTCAGATTGTGTGTATCTCAGTGAGGGAAAGAACACTGTGACTTCCCCCGTTCCTCTGACGAAAGCGGTTAGAGGGAGAAAAGCGTCCTTTGCTTTCGCTTTCCCGCAGTGAGCTCGGCAGATCTGCCTTCGCGAAAGGCCGTTTTCCCCCGGAGAACTGCCTCGCGGTAGCCCTGTTCTGGAAGTGGAACGAGTATGCAGTGTTAGCGTTCAGCTATTGTGAAGGCTCTCTTTGGCCCAGGGCAAACGAAGCGCCGGGGGAAATCTTAGCAGAGCCCGGCGCCTTTCCACGGTTCAAAGCGTGGAACAGCAGACTCTTTTGCAAAGAACAGAGCGCCCAGGCAACAGCAGCCCGCACGTTTCTCAGGGAAAGGGAGAACTTCCTAACTTCATCCAGTCCTCTGAGCAAAGCAGGCAGAGGGAGAGAAACTTTCTTTCCTTCCTCTTTCCTGCAACGAATTCCTCCTTTGCTCTTGCAAACGCAAGGCTTCTTCTGAAAAACTACGTCGCGGTGCAGGGATCCTTCCAGAGGAGCAACGGCATAGTTTTAGCTGGAAGGGCTTGGCAGAGCAGCCGGGGAGAAAAGGCCCCTTGCGATTCTCTTTTCTTTCTGCCTGAATGCGGTCAATTGGCACTTGCCAAAGCAAGGTTTCCCAGCACAAACTACAAAGCAGCAGCTCCCTCCTGGCAGAGGAAATCCCATGCAGTGTTGCCCTGGCGAGATAGTGTTGCTACAGCGAGGCCCAGGGAAAACAGACTGCCTAGAGAAATCCTAGCAAAGCCCTGTGTTTCCCCACAGGAATGTATGTCAGTTTCAGTTCTTTGCCAGCAACGGAGCTCAGAGGCAACGTCAGATTGTGTGTATCTCAGTGAGAGAAAGAACACTGTCACTTCCCCCGTTCCTCTGACGAAAGCGGTTAGAGGGAGAAAAGCGTCCTTTGCTTTCGCTTTCCCGCAGTGAGCTCGGCAGATCTGCCTTCGCGAAAGGCCGTTTTCCCCCGGAGAACTGCCTCGCGGTAGCCCTGTTCTGGAAGTGGAACGAGTATGCAGTGTTAGCGTTCAGCTATTGTGAAGGCTCTCTTTGGCCCAGGGCAAACGAAGCACCGGGGGAAATCTTAGCAGAGCCCGGCGCCTTTCCACGGTTCAAAGCGTGGAACAGCAGACTCTTTTGCAAAGAACAGAGCGCCCAGGCAACAGCAGCCTGCACGTTTCTCAGGGAAAGGGAGAACTTGCTAACTTCATCCAGTCCTCTGAGCAAAGCAGGCAGAGGGAGAGAAACTTTCTTTCCTTCCTCTTTCCTGCAACGAATTCCTCCTTTGCTCTTGCAAACG
The DNA here is from genome assembly GCF_030014295.1 of Loxodonta africana. Taxonomy (NCBI): domain Eukaryota; kingdom Metazoa; phylum Chordata; class Mammalia; order Proboscidea; family Elephantidae; genus Loxodonta; species Loxodonta africana. Next base: position 431,338 of record NC_087350.1, on the reverse strand, counting down.
CAAGGCTTCTTCTGAAAAACTACGTCGCGGTGCAGGGATCCTTCCAGAGGAGCAACGGCATAGTTTTAGCTGGAAGGGCTTGGCAGAGCAGCCGGGGAGAAAAGGCCTCTTGCGATTCTCTTTTCTTTCTGCCTGAATGCGGTCAATTGGCACTTGCCAAAGCAAGGTTTCCCAGCACAAACTACAAAGCAGCAGCTCCCTCCTGGCAGAGGAAATCCCATGCAGTGTTGCCCTGGCGAGATAGTGTTGCTACAGCGAGGCCCAGGGAAAACAGACTGCCTAGAGAAATCCTAGCAAAGCCCTGTGTTTCCCCACAGGAATGTATGTCAGTTTCAGTTCTTTGCCAGCAACGGAGCTCAGAGGCAACGTCAGATTGTGTGTATCTCAGTGAGAGAAAGAACACTGTCACTTCCCCTGTTCCTCTGACAAAAGCGGTTAGAGGGAGAAAAGCGTCCTTTGCTTTCGCTTTCCCGCAGTGAGCTCGGCAGATCTGCCTACGCGAAAGGCCGTTTTCCCCCGGAGAACTGCCTCGCGGTAGCCCTGTTCTGGAAGTGGAACGAGTATGCAGTGTTAGCGTTCAGCTATTGTGAAGGCTCTCTTTGGCCCAGGGCAAACGAAGCACCGGGGGAAATCTTAGCAGAGCCCGGCGCCTTTCCACGGTTCAAAGCGTGGAACAGCAGACTCTTTTGCAAAGAACAGAGCGCCCAGGCAACAGCAGCCTGCACGTTTCTCAGTGAAAGGGAGAACTTCCTAACTTCACCCAGTCCTCTGAGCAAAGCAGGCAGAGGGAGAGAAACTTTCTTTCCTTCCTCTTTCCTGCAACGAATTCCTCCTTTGCTCTTGCAAACGCAAGGCTTCTTCTGAAAAACTAGGTCGCGGTGCAGGGATCCTTCCAGAGGAGCAACGGCATAGTTTTAGCTGGAAGGGCTTGGCAGAGCAGCCGGGGAGAAAAGGCCTCTTGCGATTCTCTTTTCTTTCTGCCTGAATGCGGTCAATTGGCACTTGCCAAAGCAAGGTTTCCCAGCACAAACTACAAAGCAGCAGCTCCCTCCTGGCAGGGGAAATCCCATGCAGTGTTTCCCTGGCGAGATAGTGTTGCTACAGCGAGGCCCAGGGAAAACAGACTGCCTAGAGAAATCCTAGCAAAGCCCTGTGTTTCCCCACAGGAATGTATGTCAGTTTCAGTTCTTTGCCAGCAACGGAGCTCAGAGGCAACGTCAGATTGTGTGTAATCAGTGAGGGAAAGAACACTGTGACTTCCCCCGTTCCTCTGACGAAAGCGGTTAGAGGGAGAAAAGCGTCCTTTGCTTTCGCTTTCCCGCAGTGAGCTCGGCAGATCTGTCTTCGCCAAGGCCCTTTTTCCCCCGGAGAACTGCCTCGCGGTAGCCCTGTTCTGGAAGTGGAACGAGTATGCAGTGTTAGCGTTCAGCTATTGTGAAGGCTCGCTTTGGCCCAGGGCAAACGAAGCGCCGGGGGAAATCTTAGCAGAGCCCGGCGCCTTTCCACGGTTCAAAGCGTGGAACAGCAGACTCTTTTGCAAAGAACAGAGCGCCCAGGCAACAGCAGCCTGCACGTTTCTCAGTGAAAGGGAGAACTTCCTAACTTCATCCAGTCCTCTGAGCAAAGCAGGCAGAGGGAGAGAAACTTTCTTTCCTTCCTCTTTCCTGCAACGAATTCCTCCTTTGCTCTTGCAAACGCAAGGCTTCTTCTGAAAAACTACGTCGCGGTGCAGGGATCCTTCCAGAGGAGCAACGGCATAGTTTTAGCTGGAAGGGCTTGGCAGAGCAGCCGGCGAGAAAAGGCCTCTTGCGATTCTCTTTTCTTTCTGCCTGAATGCGGTCAATTGGCACTTGTCAAAGCAAGGTTTCCCAGCACAAACTACAAAGCAGCAGCTCCCTCCTGGCAGGGGAAATCCCATGCAGTGTTTCCCTGGCGAGATAGTGTTGCTACAGCGAGGCCCAGGGAAAACAGACTGCCTAGAGAAATCCTAGCAAAGCCCTGTGTTTCCCCACAGGAATGTATGTCAGTTTCAGTTCTTTGCCAGCAACGGAGCTCAGAGGCAACGTCAGATTGTGTGTATCTCAGTGAGGGAAAGAACACTGTGACTTCCCCCGTTCCTCTGACGAAAGCGGTTAGAGGGAGAAAAGCGTCCTTTGCTTTCGCTTTCCCGCAGTGAGCTCGGCAGAATTGCCTTCACGAAAGGCCGTTTTCCCCCGGAGAACTGCCTCGCGGTAGCCCTGTTCTGGAAGTGGAACGAGTATGCAGTGTTAGCGTTCAGCTATTGTGAAGGCTCTCTTTGGCCCAGGGCAAACGAAGCGCCGGGGGAAATCTTAGCAGAGCCCGGCGCCTTTCCACGGTTCAAAGCGTGGAACAGCAGACTCTTTTGCAAAGAACAGAGCGCCCAGGCAACAGCAGCCTGCACGTTTCTCAGTGAAAGGGAGAACTTCCTAACTTCATCCAGTCCTCTGAGCAAAGCAGGCAGAGGGAGAGAAACTTTCTTTCCTTCCTCTTTCCTGCAACGAATTCCTCCTTTGCTCTTGCAAACGCAAGGCTTCTTCTGAAAAACTAGGTCGCGGTGCAGGGATCCTTCCAGAGGAGCAACGGCATAGTTTTAGCTGGAAGGGCTTGGCAGAGCAGCCGGGGAGAAAAGGCCCCTTGCGATTCTCTTTTCTTTCTGCCTGAATGCGACCAATTGGCACTTGCCAAAGCAAGGTTTCCCAGCACAAACTACAAAGCAGCAGCTCCCTCCTGGCAGAGGAAATCCCATGCAGTGTTGCCCTGGCGAGATAGTGTTGCTACAGCGAGGCCCAGGGAAAACAGACTGCCTAGAGAAATCCTAGCAAAGCCCTGTGTTTCCCCACAGGAATGTATGTCAGTTTCAGTTCTTTGCCAGCAACGGAGCTCAGAGGCAACGTCAGATTGTGTGTATCTCAGTGAGAGAAAGAACACTGTCACTTCCCCTGTTCCTCTGACAAAAGCGGTTAGAGGGAGAAAAGCGTCCTTTGCTTTCGCTTTCCCGCAGTGAGCTCGGCAGATCTGCCTACGCGAAAGGCCGTTTTCCCCCGGAGAACTGCCTCGCGGTAGCCCTGTTCTGGAAGTGGAACGAGTATGCAGTGTTAGCGTTCAGCTATTGTGAAGGCTCTCTTTGGCCCAGGGCAAACGAAGCACCGGGGGAAATCTTAGCAGAGCCCGGCGCCTTTCCACCGTTCAAAGCGTGGAACAGCAGACTCTTTTGCAAAGAACAGAGCGCCCAGGCAACAGCAGCCTGCACGTTTCTCAGTGAAAGGGAGAACTTCCTAACTTCACCCAGTCCTCTGAGCAAAGCAGGCAGAGGGAGAGAAACTTTCTTTCCTTCCTCTTTCCTGCAACGAATTCCTCCTTTGCTCTTGCAAACGCAAGGCTTCTTCTGAAAAACTAGGTCGCGGTGCAGGGATCCTTCCAGAGGAGCAACGGCATAGTTTTAGCTGGAAGGGCTTGGCAGAGCAGCCGGGGAGAAAAGGCCTCTTGCGATTCTCTTTTCTTTCTGCCTGAATGCGGTCAATTGGCACTTGCCAAAGCAAGGTTTCCCAGCACAAACTACAAAGCAGCAGCTCCCTCCTGGCAGGGGAAATCCCATGCAGTGTTTCCCTGGCGAGATAGTGTTGCTACAGCGAGGCCCAGGGAAAACAGACTGCCTAGAGAAATCCTAGCAAAGCCCTGTGTTTCCCCACAAGAATGTATGTCAGTTTCAGTTCTTTGCCAGCAACGGAGCTCAGAGGCAACGTCAGATTGTGTGTAATCAGTGAGGGAAAGAACACTGTGACTTCCCCCGTTCCTCTGACGAAAGCGGTTAGAGGGAGAAAAGCGTCCTTTGCTTTCGCTTTCCCGCAGTGAGCTCGGCAGATCTGTCTTCG